>NC_067403.1:126797875-127104346 GCF_016432865.1 Antechinus flavipes
ACAAAGTCAAAGCTCCAACATCCAAAGCTTCCAAGACAAATATAAATTGATCTCAGGCCATGAAAGAGCTCAAAAACTATTCTGAAAAATCAAATAAGAGGAGAAAAAGGAAAAAAAAGTAGGAAGAATAATAAAAATGATGCAAGAAAATCAGGAAAAAAGAGGTCAACAGGTTGGTAAAGAACACACACACACACACACACACACACACACACACACACACAGAGCAAATACTGAAAAAAATAACACCTAAAAAAAACCTGAATGGGGCAAATAGTAAAAGATGTAGAAATGTACCAAAAAAAAAAAATCAATGTGGATAAGAATGCTTTGAAAAAGATGATTTCTAAAGTCTTTTGCTGTTGTAAATTGAAGTCATTTTCAGTTTTAAACCTCTGGGAAGCAGCAGCTAGGTGGCAAAATGAATAAAAATGCTGGGCTTGGACTAAGGAAGATTTAAGTGCAAATTTTGCCCTGAAAAATTGACCAAATGGAATAAGAGGGACAAAAATTTACTGAAGGAAAGAAAAAATTTTTAATAAGTAGAATTTGATAAATGGAAAAGGAGATACAAAAGCTCACTGATGAAAATAATTTCTTAAAAATTAGAATTTCTAATTAGAAAATTAGAAAACAAAATCAAAAGTGAGAAATATAGTATACAAGGTATAATATCTCATTGGAAAAACAACTGACCTAGAAAATAGCTCCAAGAGAGATAATTTAAAAATTATTGAATTACCTGAAAGCCATGATGAAAAATGTCTAGACTTAGAAAAAATGTCTTCTTTAAAGAATAGGAGAGAGTATTGCAAATAGCCAGAAAGAAACAAGTCAAGTATCAAGTCAGGATACAAAATTTAGGAGCTTTTACCTTAAAAGATTAAAGGCTTGGGATAATTTATTCTAGAGGGGAAAGGAGCTAGGAACACAACCAAAAATCACCTACTCAGAAAAACTGAGTATAATTTTTCAGGGGGAGAAACGGATATTCAATGAAATAGAGAGCTTTCAAGTATTCTTTTTTATTGTATTAAAGCTTTTTATTTACAAAACATATGCATGGGTAATTTTTCAACATTGAGCCTTGTAAAACTTTCTGTTCCAAATTTTCCCCTCCTTTCCCTCCCCCCTTCCCCTAGATGGCAGGTAATCCAATACATGTTAAATATCTTAAAATATATGTTAAATCCAATATGTGTATACATATTTATAGTTGTCTTGCTGCAAGAGAAAAATCACATCAAGAAGGAAAAAAATCTGAGAAAGAAAACAAAATGCAAGCAAACATCAACAGAAAGAGTGAAAATACTATGTTGTGGTACGCACTTAGTTCTCATAGTCCTCTCTTGGTAAGTGTATATGGCTCTCTTCATCACTGAACAATTGGAAGTGGTTTGAATCATCTCATTGTGAAGAGAGCCACAACCATCAGAATTGATTATCATATAATGATACACAGTTGTTCTGTTCATTTCACATAGCATCAATCCATATAAATCTCTCCAGGTCTCTCTGAAATCATCCTGTTGGTCATTTCTTAATATGCCATAATAATATTATTACAATAATAACAATAATATTCCATAACATTAATATACTATAATTTATTCAACCATTCTCCAATTGATTGACATCCATTCAGTTTCTAATTTCTTGACACTAGAAAAAGGGCTGCCACAAACATTTTTGCACATGTGGGTTCTCAAATATTCTTGATGACTAGGGCTGCCCCTTTGGTGAAGTTACCATGGCTGCCTCTCCTCATGACTCACCTTTGTACACTCTCACCAGGGAATAAGTCAAGAAGCCACTCCACTGTCATGGCATTCAGGGACACTAGCAAGACATGGCATTCAGGGACACTAGCAAGATACATATGGAACCCAAAGTGGCAAATCATAACATCCAAATTACCTCACCAGCCACAATGTGAAATTACTTGAGAAAGGGTGTGCTGACCTATTTAGAGGGCCAAACAAAAGAACTTGAAAGTGAAGGAACCCATTTGAATGTCTACAAATTACTTCTAACAGGAATGAACCAGGTATAAAAGGTGAAGTTACCACTGCAAATGCTTCATCAATCAATTATTTTGATTTAATTTTAATTTAATATTGATTGCAACTATTAAAATAGAAAAAAAAAAAAAAAAAGAAAAGGCCAGAGTTGAATAGAAAATTTAACTTTCAAATACAAGATTCAATAGAAACATAAAAAGATGAACAGGAAAGAGAAATCATAAGGAACTTAATAACTTTAATGTTATTATCCCGCTATGGGAAGATGATACATGGAACTCATAAAAATTTTCTCATTATTAAAGCAGTTAGAAAGAGTATAAATAAAGAGAGGACACAGATGTGATTTTTCAATGAAGGGATGATATATTAAAAAGTAAATTTAAGGAGTGAAAAAGAGCAATACACCAGGAGAAAGGGACAGGGAAAGTAGAAAGAAGTAAATTATTTCACATAAAAAAGGCAAGAAAAATTTTTTTTACAATGAGGGGGAAGCTGGGGAAGGTAGAGGTAAGTGAGGAAAACTTACTCTCATCCTAATTGGCTCAGATAAAAAATAATTATTTTATCCTATGGGAAAATCAACCAGAAAGGGGCTAAGAAAAAGAGCATAAAAAGTATAATAGAAGGGAGGAAAGATTGGGGGAAACAGTAATCAAATACTTTTCATGAAGGACAGGGTGAAAGAGAGAGAAAATAGAATAATAAAGGGTGGGAGTAATATAGCAATCATAACTTGAAAAAAATTGTGAAGCAACTTTTTCTGATTAAAAACCTCATTTCTCAAATATCAGGAAAGCTGACAAATTTATTTTTAAAAATGTTAGAGGATTTGACTTCCGGTTAAGATGGCGGAGAGGCGGCACACAGCTGTGTAAGCTCCACGCTTTCTCTCACTATCCATTTCATTACAAGCCTCTGAATTAATACTTGACTGAAAAAAAAAACCACAAATAGTTACCAAGAGAAGCCATCCTTGAGATTCGCCAAGAAAGGTCTGTCTTTACTGGAGGGCTGGGACAGTTTTAGATCAGGCGCAGGCGGCGGGCAGCGGCAGTGAGAGCACGGGAGCAGACTGGAGAGGGGGTGGGGAGTGATCGCAGCCGTCTCTGCGGGGAGAGCTTCGCTACAGGACTGGATACTTTGCTCTGGCAGCAAGTCAGCAGCCCAGCAGAGAAGCTAAAAACACCGGGGGTGAAGAGTGCAACCCCAAACAGCTGGAGTCTCTCGGGACCTGGCCGCCCCCGCCCTTCCCCCCCACAGTGACTCAGCACGCTCTGGGATCTCAGAGCGCAGGCGCAGCACAGTTGGGCTAGTGCCTCACTGATGCCCCCTGCAGTCTGTAGAGGAAGCTCAGTAACACACCCAGCTCCTCCCCCAAAGAAAGATTCCAGTTTTTTCTGTTTTTCTTTGCTAGTTTGTCTCTGATTATTAGACAGAATGAGCAAGAAACTGAAGAGGACTTTAACCCTTGACAGCTTCTATACAGATAGAGAGCACACTCTAAATCCTGAGGAGACTAAAAACAGACAGTCCCCAGGTGAATCCCCAAACGAGGAGATCATCTGTTCCTCAGCACAGATGAACTTCATAGAAGTAATTAAAAAGGCTCTCACAAGGGAGCTAGAAGAAAAATGGGAAAAGGAGAGGGAGGCTTGGCAAAAGAGCCTGGAGAAGTCAGTTAAAGAGAGAGTGGATAAAGAAGTAAAATCCTTGAAAAATAGGATTGGTGAACTGGAAAACAAAATTGGCGAAATGGAAAAAAATTCCACAGAACAAAAGAACTCAATGGGACAATTAGAAAAAGATTTTTAAAAAGTGAGTGAAGAAAATACTTCACTGAAAATCAGAATTGAACAATTGGAATTGAATGACTCAAGGAGACAAGAAGAATCAGTCAAGCAAATCCAAAAAAAGCAAACAATGGAAAAGAATGTGAAATACCTTCTGGGGAAGACAACAGGCCTGGAAAACAGATCCAGGAGAGACAATCTGAGAATCATTGGACTTCCAGAAAAACATGATGAAAAAAAAGAGCCTGGACACTATTTTCCAGGAAATTATCAAAGAGCACTGCCCAGAAGTCATAGGAACAGAGGGAAAAAATAAACATTGAAAGGATTCATCAATCACCCACTGAAAGGGATCCTAAAATCAAAACAGAACCAGAACCCTCAGATGAAGGGAAAAATATTGCAAGTGGCTAGAAAAACCCAATTCAAGTATCAAGGAGCCACAATAAGGATCACCCAGGATCTGGCAGCATCCACATTAAAAGATCGAAGGGCCTGGAATATGATATTCCGAAAGGCTAAGGAACTTGGTATGCAACCAAAAATAACTTACCCAGCTAGAATGAGCATCTTTTTCCAGGGAAGAAGATGGACATTCAACGAAGTAAGCGAATTTCATCTATTTCTGATGAAAAAGCCAGAACTTAACAAAAAGTTTGATCTACAAATATAGAACTCAAGAGAAATCTAAAAAGGTAAAGATTAATCTTGGGAACTATATTTTGACTATATAGATGTATAAAGAATACATGTATACCTTGTTCTAGAAATTGATGTGGAAAGGACATTGTACCAGAAAAAGGGTAAAGTGGGGGTAGTACATCTCATGAAGAGGCAAAGGAAACCTATTATATCTGAGAGAAAGAATGGAGGGGGATGAATATAGTGGGTATCTTACTGCCTTCAGAATTGGCTTTAAGTGAAAAATCTTAAGACATATTCAATCTATGGTGAAACTTCTCCCACCTCATTGAAAAGTGAGAAGGGAAAAGTGAAAAGGGAAGGAATAAGCTAAGAGGAAGGGAATACGGAAACTGGGAGGGAAAGGGGTAAGATAGGGGGAGGAACTCTAAGACAGGGGGAGGGATACTAAAAAGGGAGAGCTGTGAGAAGCAAGTGGTGCTCACAAGCTTAATACTGGGAAGGGGGGAAAGGGGAAAGAAGGGAGAAAAGCATAAACCAGGGTTAACAAGATGGCAAGTAATACAGAATTGGTCATTCTAACCATAAATGTGAACAGGGTAAACTCCCCCATAAAGAGGAAGCAGTTAGCAGAATGGATTAAAAGCCAGAATCCTACAATATGTTGTTTACAGGAAACACACCTGAAGCGGGGAGATACATGCAGGTTAAAGGTAAAAGGTTGGAGCAAAATCTACTATGCTTCAGGTGAAGTCAAAAAAGCAGGGGTAGCCATCCTGATCTCAAATCAAGCTAAAGCAAAAATTGATCTAATTAAAAGAGATAAGGAAGGGCACTATATCTTGCTAAAGGGTAGATAATGAAGCACTATCTATATTAAACATATATGCACCAAGTGGTGTAGCATCTAAATTCTTAAAAGAGAAATTAAGAGAGCTGCAAGAAGAAATAGACAGCAAAACTATAATAGTGGGAGATCTTAACCTTGCACTCTCAGAATTAGATAAATCAAACCACAAAATAAATAAGAAAGAAGTCAAAGAGATAAATAGAATACTAGAAAAGTTAGATATGATAGATCTCTGGAGAAAATGTAATGGAGACAGAAAGGAATACACTTTCTTTTCAGCACTTCATGGAACCTATACAAAAATTGACCATATATTAGGACATAAAAACCTCAAACTCAAATGCAGTAAGGCAGAAAGAGTAAATGCATCCTTTTCAGACCACGATGCAATGAAAATTACATTCAACAAAAAACCAGGGGGAAGTAGACCAAAAAATAATTGGAAACTAAATAATCTCATACTAAAGAATGATTGGATGAAACAGCAAATCATAGACATAATTAATAACTTCACCCAAGAAAACGATAATAATGAGATATCATACCAAAATGTATGGGATGCAGCCAAAGCGGTAATAAGGGGAAATTTCATATCTCTAGAGGCCTATTTGTATAAAATAGAGAAAGAGAAGGTCAATGAATTGGGTTTGCAACTAAAAATGCTAGAAAAGGAACAAATTAAAAACCCCCAGTCAAACACTAAACTTGAAATTCTAAAAATAAAAAGAGAGATCAATAAAATTGAAAGTAAAAAAAAAAAAACTATTGAATTAATTAATAAAACTAAGAGTTGGTTCTATGAAAAAACCAATAAAATAGACAAATCCTTAGTAAATCTGATTTAAAAAAAGGAAAGAGGAAAATCAAATTGTTAGTCTTAAAAATGAAAAGGGAGAACTCGCCACTAACGAAGAGGAAATTAGAGCAATAATTAGGAGTTACTTTGCCCAACTTTATGCCAATAAATTCGACAACTTAAATGAAATAGAAGAATACCTCCAAAAATATAGCTTGCCCAAACTAACAGAGGAAGAAGTAAATATCCTAAACGGTCCCATCTCAGAAAAAGAAATAGAACAAACTATCAATCACCTCCCTAAGAAAAAATCCCCAGGACCAGATGGATTTACATGTGAATTCTACCAAACATTTAAAGAACAATTAACTCCAATGTTAAATAAACTATTTGAAAAAATAGGGATTGAAGGAGTCCTACCAAACTCCTTTTATGACACAGACATGGTACTGATACCTAAACCAGGAAGGCTGAAAACAGAGAAAGAAAATTATAGACCAATCTCCCTAATGAATATTGATGCTAAAATCTTAAATAAAATATTAGCAAAAAAATTACAGAAAATCGTCACCAGGATAATACACTATGACCAAGTAGAATTTATACCAGGAATGCAGGGCTGGTTCAATATTAGGAAAACTATTAGCATAATTGACTATATCAATAACCAAACAAACAAAAACCATACGATCATCTCAATAGATGCAGAAAAAGCATTTGATAAAATCCAACATCCATTCCTAATAAAAACACTTGAGAGCATAGGAATAAATGGACTTTTCCTTAAAATAGTCAGGAGCATATATTTAAAACCATCGGTAAACATCATATGCAATGGGGGCAAACTGGAACCTTTCCCAGTAAGATCTGGAGTGAAGCAAGGTTGCCCACTATCACCATTATTATTTAATATCGTATTAGAAACACTAGCCTCGGCAATAAGAGTCGAGAAAGATATTAAAGGAATTAAAGTAGGCAATGAGGAAACCAAACTATCACTCTTTGCAGATGATATGATGGTATACCTAGAGAAACCCAGAGATTCTACTAAAAAGCTATTGGAAATAATTCATAATTTTAGCAAAGTAGATGGCTACAAAATAAATCCCCATAAGTCCTCAGCATTTTTATACATCACCAACAAAACCCAACAGCAAGAGATACAAAGAGAAATTCCATTCAGAATAACTGTTGATACCATAAAATATTTGGGAATCTACCTACCAAAGGAAAGTCAGGAATTATATGAGCAAAATTATAAAAAAGTCTCCACACAAATAAAGTCAGACTTAAATAATTGGAAAAACATTAAGTGCTCTTGGATCGGCCGAGCGAACATAATAAAGATGACAATACTCCCTAAACTAATCTATTTATTTAGTGCTATACCAATCAGACTTCCAAGAAAATATTTTATTGATCTAGAAAAAATAACAACAAAATTCATATGGAACAATAAAAAGTCGAGAATCTCAAGGGAATTAATGAAAAAAAAAAAAATCAAATGAAGGTGGCCTAGCTGTACCTCATCTAAAATTATATTATAAAGCAGCAGTCACCAAAACCATTTGGTATTGGCTGAGGACCGTTTTCAATGTTATATTCGGAGAGCTGTTGACCAACCAATGCCCAGTTATCTAGAGAGATTTGCTCTACCTCTAAGAACCCAGAGGATGTGCGTTTTAATATACCCAGAAGTTTAATTGCCTGTTCCCAAGTTACAAGTAGCCCTTGATCTTCTATCAGGTCACACAGGCTTTCTATAGCACCACCCCTGGGTAGGGCAGGGATTGGGGGGATGGGGGTGGGGGATGTAGAATCTTTACCTATGATCTGTTCCATTTCAGCCAAAAAGTTACTGCTTTAGTCTTTAAGAAAATAAGTTCCCTGTTTGTTTTATACTCACCTAAGTTCCTGGTCACTGGAGACTTCTTCAGTGAAAGTAGGGTCCTTGGTTCCCACGCTTGGGCGCCAAATGTAATGACCGCGTATTTAAAATCAACCGGAGTCAGGAATTCAGGTTAAGGGAAAAATCTTCAATATTTATTGAAGTGAAGAGGTGAATAAAGATTGCGATAGCGATATGGGCAAGAAAGATTACTATATCAATATGGGCAACTGCGACAGGAAGCCAGCTAACAGAGAGCGATCCGAGCTGAGCAAACTGTCGCAATAGCAATCCCAAAAGTCTCTCCTTCCCCTTCCTTTTCCACTCCCCTGCCTCCACCCACCAAAATCGTCATTTCCTATACAACACATCAGGACTTGCACAAAGAGTGGGCGGGGACCGTTCTTTCTCCAAGCTTATATATTAATAGAGTATGGTCCAGTTACTATTTAGCCTCATGTGCTTGGGACCTCAGTGCATCAACTCAAGCCTCAGCCCATTACATATGAATGTTATGGAATATTAATTGTTCTGTAAGAAATGACCAGCAGGATGAATACAGAGAGGCTTGGAGAGACTTACATGAACTGATGCTAAGTGAAATGAGCAGAACCAGGGGATACACTTCAACAACAATACTGTATGAGGATGTATTCTGATGGAAATGGATTTCTTTGACAAAGAGACTTAACTCCCTTTCAATTGATCAATGATGGACAGAAGCAGCTACTACCCAAAGAAAGAACACTCCAAAATGAATGTAAACTATTTGCATTTTTGTTTTTCTTCCTGGGTTATTTTTACTTTCTGAATCCCATTCTCCCTGTGCAACAAGAGAACTGTTCGGTTCTGCAAACATATATTATATCTAGGATATACTGCAACATATTTAACATATATAAAACTGCTTGCCATCTAGGGGAAGGAATGGAGGATGGAAGGGGAAAAATCAGAACAGAAGCAAGTGCAAGGGATAATGTTGTAAAAAAAATTACCCTGGCATAGGTTCTGTCAATAAAAAGTTATTATAAAAACAAAAAAAAAAGGCAAGTCATAGAAAGTAACAGAAGTTTGAAAGCTCCAAATCAATTTCATGGACCTCATAAAATTGTCTTCTATTTTGTGTTCCAAATTTCAAATAGTTTGAATTCATGTCTACTTGAATGGTTGAGTTTAGTTACTTTTAGTGGCAAAGTAACTGGAAGATGGAATTTGTATTCAAGAGACCTATATTTAAAGTCTTTATTAAAACTCAAATATTCACTACATAGAGGAACATGATAGTCACTTGCCTATTTTTCTAGTCTTCTTAGACTTCCATGTACTCTGTGATGCAGTTCTCATTGCTGTTTCCTTACACAAGACATCCTATGTCGTGATTATGCTTTCACTGTCTGTCCCTCATTCCTGAAATTCTCTCCCTTTTCATCTATGTTTCCTGGCTTTTCTGGCTTCTTTCTACTCTCATCTAAAATTTCATCTGCTATAATAAACCTTTATCTATCTCAGTACTTGTGCCTTCCATCTGAGACTTTCACTAATTTATCCTTTGAATATTTTGTTTTGTTGAATGTTTTTATTTTAAATATTTTTTAAAATTTTTTTATATATTGTTTCCCTTTTCTTAAGACATCGAGATCCTTAAAAACATGTACTATTCCCCCACACACAAACACTTTTTTTGATTGGGCAATCCCAGCAGTGTCTGGCAAATATTAAACATTTAATATTTGTTAACTAAATCAAGGTTTCAAAATCTCAGCTTCCTTATCTATGAAAAAAACAAAATCCTCATTATGAAGAAAAGTCTTTGCAGATTTAGCATACTATGTATATATTATAAAGGTTGTTGTTGTATTGTTCTTGGCTCACAGAAAATCAGTATATTTCACCAAACTCAAACATGTCCATTTGAATTTGTTTTAGGAGCATGGAATTCCTATCAATATGGGCTATGCAGTGGCCCCACACCATTCAGGGGTCTACCCAGTACATATACAACTTTACGAAGCTTGGAAAAAAGTCTGGGGTATTCAGGTCACAAGTACAGAAGAGTATCCACATCTTAAACCTGCACGGTACAGACAAGGCTTCATCCACAATGGCATCATGGTGAGAACATGATTCTATGATATTCCCATAGAATTATTTCAGTCTGCAATAGTTGAAAAAATATCTATTGCATTATTTCTCAGGGCTTACTTTTAAAATATCCTTTCATGGGGATCTAGAGCCCCAACTATGGCAAAAAGAGGGAAAGTTGATCACTTAGAATCTGTGCTTGGACCATTAATTGACAAGGATCCACACATCTGAACCCACAGATTCTTTGGAGCTCAAGACTCTTTCACAATGTGTGGTTTGAAAAGGGGATTTATCTAGTGTCATGGAGGCAGCAAGCAAATGAAGAATTTGAAGTCAGAGTACTTGAGTTCTAATTCCATTTCTGATACCTGCTAACTATGACTTTCCTACAAATTTATCCAGACTCTTCTCAGAGACTTAACATATAGTTAGGACTTCAGAGTATCCATCCATGGTGATAGAAAATGCTGCTGTTTGGCAGTGATTTGTAGGGCAGTGAGGAATTTGATGGCCTCCTAGAGAAAAGTTCTTTGTACTACCCCATTTTGTCACTTGCTTAAAATGGAGTTCATACTTTTCCTATTATTGGTACTGTACTTTATGTTGAAAAGAGCATACATGGTATCTATTGCTGAGAGTAAAAAAGCATAAGTGCTGCTGAAATGGTTTAATGCCTTCTTGGTTCTTAGAAATGAGAAAACTGTGTCCAGTTTAAAATGATTTCTTGGCACCCAAAGTTAGCATCATGGATCTTGACTTATAAATTATATATCTTGGAAATTCCATCAAGTTAAGTATTTTCCAAAGAATCCATGCACAGTTCTGCTAATTTGTTCTGTTTATGCCTGTAAAATTGAATCTTAGATCAATTCAGTTGATTAGGACACAGCTCATTTCCAACTCGTATTTCCAAATTAAGTTTTGGAATGTGGTAATTCTTAAATACTTAGAAAACATATACAAATATGTTTATAAACATTTTAAAAAGGAATACTGAAAATAAGTTCCTCTTCTATGCCAAGGATTTGTTTATATAATTTGTCCAATTATCTTCCCACAGCACTATGATTAACACAAGTGAATTTGATCAGCATTTAGCCACCAGTAGAAGCAAACTGCCTTTTATTTTTGTGAGGTAGTTAAAACTTTGTTACCTTATTTTTTTTCCTGCAGAATCAAATCTCCAAAGAGTTTTTTTTGCCTTATTAGAACTGTCCTTGTAGTTCAAATATGCTGCCCATTATGTTAAAATCATGGCACCAGCTACAAAGCATGAACTTTTTTGTGATTTAAGTAGATAGTGTTAGATTCAAGTTCACAAACACACATACACACACACACACACACACACACACCACACATGCATTTATATTTATATTTATATATAATTCAACTTTTATTTACAAACATGTACCTCTTTATTCAAAATTTTGATGGAAGATGGCATCTTGGAGGCTTTTTTTCCTCAAAGAAATAAATTTCTAAGACATCTGTGGTTTATTTAAATAGAAGCTACCATGGTTTTTTTTTTCATGCTATAAAGTCTTCTCTTTCCTAGTTTCTCCCTCTCCCAATTGTTGGAAGAAAAAAAAAATGACCAGGAAGATATAGGTGACATGCTTATGCATACCTTTCTAGCTGATAAATCAAAAATCCTTTCTCTCCCTGAAAAAAAGCTAATAACATATGTCTCTGCCTAGGAAATAAATTTCATGCCTCTTTCTTCAAAGCTTAAGAAGGATACCCCTAAGGAAAGATGTGGAGCAGCGCCATATCTCCTCTTTTTACATCTACATTTCTTAAACTTACAAATAATAGTTAGAGCTATTTGTCTTATCTTATCCAAGATTACCTATAATTTCATATATCATTTCATGAAGTCAAGTTTTAAATAATTAAATCCTTCATATAGAACAGAAATTTTAAATGAAAATTTGAACATTGAATAATATACTTGTCTTCCAGTATTTTCATCTGAATATTTTCTAAAATGATTTTGCAAAATTTAATTACTATGAAAAAATTGTCATTCAGCTATGGTTGTTTCCTCAAGTTAAGTTCTATATTTAACACAATTTTACACAAGTATAAGGCATTTGGGAAAGGTTTGTTGTTGTTGTTAACACTTTAATAACAATTTGTAGAGAAGCAGAGGAGACTTTGGATTTAAATGTAGGCTTTAGTAAAGAATATGACATATTCTTTACCATAACAATCCAGTTTATGTGTAAAAATTTCAAAAGATGCACTTTTTTGGTGGTGAGGCAATTGGGGTTAAATGATTTGCCCAGGATCACATAGCTAGTAAGTGTCTGAGATTAGATTAGAAATTAGGTCCTCCTGAATCCTGGGTCAGTGCTTTATCCCCTGGGCCATCTAGGTGTCCCCTCATATGTACTTCTGCAACATGTTCATGCAGCAGGTTAGTCATTCTTGTGTATTAAGTGTATTATTGGTAATTACCCAAGTCACTCTCGATGAACATTTGAATGATTTTTTGCATTTCCATGTAATACATATATATAGTATATATATGCCATGTATATGGCATATATAACTAGATAGTATTTAGTTTTGAGTTGTTTCAGTCACATACAACTCTTTGTTCTACTTTGGAATTTTTTTGGAAGGGAGGAGAAATTTTCTTTAGATTTCCTTCTCCTTTCCATCTTACAGATAAGGATCTGAGGCAAACAGGTTTAAGTAACTTATCCAAGTTTACACAGCTAGTAAGTATGTGAGGCTAGATTTCAACTCCTAATTCCAGTCTCCTAATTCCAGGCCTGCTACTTTATGTCACCACTTAGCTGTTCCTGACTAACTATAAAATGACCATTAAAAAAGACCCTTAATGTAAGGTTGTCTTTGCTTTGAATTTAATTCAAAATTCAATTCAAAGAATTAAATTAATTTCTGGCAATTAAAAGAATAGCAGAGTATAATTGGATGACTGGTATTGCAGAGATAAGAAATATTTTGAAGAACTTAACATGGAGGATCATTAATTTTTTTCTCCTATTAATCTTCTTATATGCAAAGGAGTTCACCAAAGAATATGTTAGATTATAATCATTTCAAGTCTAAAATATATTGCATTCCTAGAGTGATATTTCAATTCCAAGATGAAGGAAATAATGATTTTCTAATGGATGATTAAAACTGAATATTATTCAAGGATGTTCAAGGACTCAAAATAAGGGAATTAATAGATTAGTAGAGTGAAAATATTCTACTTCTAAGGAACTTTATCTTTTAATAAACTAATATAGTTAAAGTTAAGGGTTATTTTCCTACTCCTGTAAAATGGTGCTTCTCTGTGAAATTTGTCAGATAATATGAGTGAAGATTTTACAAACTGTTGCTTTACAGCTGCCATCTACTGTTATCCAACATCTGCATAATCATTCCCTAAATCAACTTGTCTTTATAATAACATTAATAGGTAGCAGATCTAAGCAAAACCTTCAGTGTTTCATTTTTTTTTCTTCCTTAGGTGCTCCCTCGACAGACATGTGGATTATTTACCCACACAATTTTCTATAAGGAATACCCAGGAGGACCTCAAGAACTGGACAAAAGTATCCAAGGAGGGGAACTTTTTCTTACTATCCTTCTAAATCCTGTATGTATTTATGCTCTGCTTGCTTCCAATAATAATGATATCAAATTGAACTTTATTAGTTCCATATCAGCATGAGTTTCAGCAGCATGGGTGAGAAACATTGCCTTGACTATAGAACCTCTTTCTAAGGTTCAGAAATGTGAAAAATAAAGAGCTCAGCTTTTCCTTAAGGAATAGAACAATGAAATATAGTTTCACATTATCTTGTTTTTTTTCTTTTGTTAGGTTGTTCTTGTGCCAAGTTAGAGTAATACATGAAATGTGATTTGCAAATTTTAAATACTTAAGTCCTTTTTGTTGACATTATTCCTATGGAGATGATGGTTATGATGATGCCAGAACTTGAAAGTTCACTGACTTACAGAAAACTTATTTTGGGCATGAATTGAATTTTTTTTTAACTAAAACCTCTCATTATACAACCTTCTTCTTCATTCTCTGCCTTTGAAGTTTGCTAGAATCATCTATTACTTAAGGCATTGAGGAGAGGAAGGAAATACCTTTCTTTAAATGTGGATAGTGGGATGACTACTTAACTATTGTATAAAGGGAAAAAAAGAATTCCAATAGAAAATTAATGCACTAACCTTTTTACTTATGGCATCAGAGGTGTCTGTATGTATCTGTTTCTGTGTGTCTGTATATGATTTCCTACAAAATTATAATCATGTAATTTTTATCCTTAACATAATTATCGTTGAATACTAGAGTGTATGGTAGATCACTTAGTTTACTTCAATGATCCCTTCATTCAAATTTATTATCTGTGTGACCTTGAATAATCCATTTAATCTTCAGCTTTCTGTTGTAGGACATTTTTCTTAGAGAATCTAAATTTCGTTTGTTTTAGTTTGTGACTTGTACTTTTTAAATCCATTTAATCACATACTTAAAGATATTTGCAAATACACAATACTAGTAGCCACTCATCTTAGGCAAAATTAATTAAACAATATATTCTTCTTTGCTTTTCTCCTTAGACTTTTGCAGGGAGAGGTTAAATCTCAGTGATCTCATAGATACCTGCCTTTAGTATCTAATGAAAGTGAGGTGTCACAGAATATTATTTTGTTTAATAAATTTGTCATGTTTCAGAGAACTAAATCATACCAATATCAAATATGTTGTTAGTATAAAATTCCAGAGCAAATTAAACAAAAGCCATAGTAGATCTAATTAATTGTAGTGCTTGAAATTTATTAGATGGTTAAATCATAGTTAAATTGGATGACAAATGCATATAAGTTTATGAGGGAGAGAAAAAATGAATCACCAGGAAATGTGTGATGACAAGAAACTTCCCCAAAACTCTAATGTCAAGAAAAGAGAAATAAGAAGAGCATAGGTCAACTAATTAAATGTGAGTCCAAAATATAATAAGAATGTATGAAGATTAATTCAAGATTGGAAAACTATTATATCCTAAAACAAGGAAGGTATCATGTAGTAGCATTAATGTCACAAGGGGAGATAAGAGCTCTGAGTTAAAAAACCAATAAAACCTTGGGTGTGCTGGGTGATCTTTGGCAATTAATATATTAACCTTTTCCCCCAACTATGAAGTTGGATATAAAGGTTTTTTTTTTTTTTCAAGCTATACCGATGAACCAAGAGATCAAAGAAGAAATAGGGACACTGTTCAGAATGGATAGAATCTAAGATCTTTGAGAAAAGATGTTGCTTGATTCTTTATATTTCCATATCTATCACTTAATAAATGTTGGTTGATTGAATGATTGCTGAAATAATGATCAATAATGACATAAATAAGACAGAGATACTTAATTTTTATTTTGCATTTGTTTTTTCTTGTCAAGAAAAATAATAATTGTACTGTTAGTTATACCTGAGATAAATAAGGTTCCATAGTAAGAGACCAACTAGCTGCTCTTGGTGAGTGGAAATCATCTTGGCCAAATCAAGCATGTTCTTATTTACTGTGATTATTGTACTACAGGCCCAGAATATTTTTGAAAAACTTTGGAGAACTTGAGAGGTACTGTAGGTCATAAGCAGGGTAAATGTTGATTTTTCTTTTAAACAGAAGAGAATGGAGTCTTATAAACTAGATGTCAGAAAATTTAAATTAATATTTCTGACAAAATTCTATAATGTCTTATTAAAAAGACAGAGAATGAACATCTAGAGAAAGATATGGTAGCCACAGGAAAACTTCATCAGGACTATCATGTCATATGAATTCTGTTTACTTTCTGACTGGTTTATTAAATTGATGCATCCAAAAAAATCCAATAACTAGTATTTACATATATGTTAGCAATGCAAGTGACAAAATCTTTTTTGTTCTTCATATAATAGAAAATGGAGAGAGGTGATCTACATAATAATATAATTATATAGATGTGGAACTGGAAAAATGGCTAAATTCAAAGGATAATCAATTATTAATAATTCTGGTCACCATCAAAGCAGGACTTTAATGAAGTTAGGAACAAAAGATTGCTACTTGACACTATATTCTATTTAACATTTTAATCAATGATGTGGATAAAACATATATGATATGTTTTTCAAATTTGCTATTGATGACACAAAACTGGAAAGGATAATTAACGTACTGAATGACAGTCAACAAGTCTACAAGCATTTATTATGTGACAGACGCTGCTAAGTACTGGGAATATAAAGAAAGGTTAGAACAATCCCTGTCCTCAAGTAGCTTCTATTCTAATGAAGGAGACAACATGCAAACAACCATGTACATACAACATATATAAAGGGTATATTAGAGATAATCTCAAAATGTTGTAACATTAAAAGGGATCAAGAAAACTGGAAAAAATCATAAATCATATTGAGTGGGCCCATTATAAATATATGCTATATAATTTCAACCTCCCTAATTAATTTATTACTTCATACACAAGAGTGGCACTTCCAAGCTTTTTCATCCTTCCATACACATATTCTCAACTAAAAACTTTGCTTTATTTCACTGCGATCATTTATTGAGAGCTCCTTATTGTTCCTTCTTCCTTACCTCCTATCACTCAACAGCATATAAATAGAAATGATGGTAGCAGATGAAAATAATCTAAGAGTGGGGTTTGTCAAGTTATGTTTGTTGTAGAATAAGGAAATGAGGGATTTGAGTATGGAGGATAGGATAGAATTGAACTAGTTCATCAAGGGATCAAGATGGGAAAGGGAAGAGAGTGGGTGGTGTTGGAGGTTAGTATGTGCATAGGTATGGAGGAATCATGAGCAATGGTGAGGACAAACAATAAGACTAAGGTGTAATAAAGCCAAAGCAAAGATGGAATGATAAAAGACTAGATTCAGATAAAGTGGTGTAAGATTCAAAAAGACCTTGACAGAATTTCTATCAGGTTAAAAAAATAAGGTGAAATTTAATAAGGATAAATATGAACTCTTTTTACCTTTACTCATAATATATTATTCACAAGTAAAAGATCAAGGAAGATTGTTTAGAAATTAGTTTGCTCAAATAAAAAGGATTTTGGTTGTTTTTTATTTGTTTCATTACCCCATTTGGGATTTTCTTGACAGAAGTACAAATATACTGGATATTTCCTTCTCCAGCTCATTTCACAGATGAGAAGATTGACAGGGTTAATTGATTTGCCCAGGGTTTGAGGACAGATTTGAACACAAGAAGATGTCTTCCCAACTCCAGATCCAGCTTTATATTCACTGAGAAATTTAGCTGTCCTTGACTATAAACTTAATATGGCAATAATGCGATATGGTAGACGAGAAAATTAAGGTAATCTTAGGGATAAACTTTTTTAAACAGGGAAATTAGAAGATCATTGTACTACTTTGTTCAGACCTCACCTGATCTTTTGGGTTTAATTCATAGTATCGTATTTTGAAGATATTCATAAATTGGGAAGAATTGAGATGACAATCAATATGATGAAATGTTTGAAATTTTTATCATATGAGAACTGGTTGAAGTCTTAACTAGAGAAAATTTGTAGAAGATATGGTAGACAATTTCAAGTATTTGAAAAACTGTTGTGTAGAAGATAAGTTGGATTTTTTTTCTACTGGATCCCAGAAAAATCAAAGCAACAGGTAGAATTTTTCTTTTGTTTTCTTTTTTTTTTAATAGCTTTTTATTTGCAAATTATATGCATGGCTAATTTTTACAGCATTGACAATTGCCAAACCTTTTGTTCCAATTTTTTCCCTCCTTTCCCCCACCTCCTCCTCTAGATGGCAGGTTGACCAATACATGTTAAATATGTTAGAGTATAAATTAAATACAAAATAAGTATACATGTCCAAACAGTTATTTTGCTGTACAAAAAGAATCGGACTCTGAAATATTGTACAATTAGCCTGTGAAAGAAATAAAAAATGTAGGCTGACAAAAATAGAGGGATTGGGAATTCTATATAGTGGTTCATAGTCATCTCCCAGAGTTCTTTTGCTGGGTATAGCTGGTTCAATTCATTACTGCTCTATTGGAACTGATTTGGTTCATCTCATTGCTGAAGATGGCCAGGTCCATCAGAATTGATCATCATATAATATTATTGTTGAAGTATATAATGATCTCCTGGTCCTGCTCATTTTACTCAGCATCAGTTCATGCAAGTCTCTCCAGGCCTTTCTGAAATCATCCTGTTGGTCATTTCTTACTGAACAATAATATTAATAGGTAGAATTTTTCAAAAAAAAATTAAAGAATATTTTAAATATCAAATAAGATCATATTTATAAAGTTTTAGTGAATCTTAAAGTGCTTATTCATATAAAGGCTCATGGGTTACTGAAAGCACTTTGTGAGAGCTTTAATAATATATAAGATGATAGCAATAGGAAAAGAAGCTTGCCTAAAGACACATACCAAAAGTTAGACAATATAGTTAAATCATTCACAAAATATGGTCTGGAGACCCCTGAATGTTACAAAACATTTTCACTAGGTCCATGAGGTCAAAACATTTTATAATAATAATAAAATTTGCCTACTTGCCTATTTAAATACTTTTCCATTTTCTAATTATATGTGTGATAATTGGATATTCTTTATATTCTTCAACTAAAACAATGAATCAGAATAGATTAAATGAAGAGGCTGATAGCATAATTCAATTGTTTTCTATTAAGCCAGTCATTAAAGAAATAAGCAAAAATAAGCAAAGCAATGCAACTGCTCTTTTTTTTAAATTTTGAAAGTACAGTTATTTAATGTATATTTTATAAAATTTTACTAATTTTGATTTTTATATGATAATGGTTGATAGTTTTAACCTACATATAAAACTTATGGAAACCTCAGTCATTTTTTTTAGTTAGGTTTTTTTAATAATTGCTTTTTATTTTTCAAAATACTTGCAAATAGTCTTCAACTCCATCCTTTTAAAATAAATTGGAAAAAAAACAGTAAGGAAAAAAAGAAATACAAAACAAAATAAAGCAAAACAAAAAAAAATTGTTATTTGCCCAGCAGAACTTCAGGGAGGATTCAAAATATATAACAAATTACTAGAACAAGAAAGTTCTAGTAGAAGAAATTGTATTCGTGGATGTTTATTTTTTTCTTTACTTCCTTGTAAATTGTTTTTTGGTTCTCTGCTGCATACCTTATTTACTTTATTCTTTTTTTTTCCTTTTTATTTCTCCCCCACCCCATCCCCAAGCAAGCTATGATTAAGAAAAGATATATTTATGTATACATATTTAGATATATACATACATACACACATTCACAACCACACACACTCCACATACATTTGAATTCTGCTCCATTGCCTTGCTATTATTTAACCTCCCCCACGCTTATTTGTCTCTTTCCCTTACTCTTTGCTTCCCCATCAGCCCACCCCTTCCCTTATTTCTTTATAGATTTCATGGTATACCCTTCATGCTATATATATAATATTGCCTATAGAACCCTGAGTGAGTAGGTTTTCAGAACTTTGAGCTCTCTTTTGCCTTCTTTGCCTCTTTGTCTGTTTTTCCTCTGCACCTTATTTATATACCATGATTACTATTTTTACCTTGATTCTGCCAATCTTTCTTTTGAAATCTTTCTATTGTTGTAAATCTTAAACAAATAATATATATTTTCCTGTGTAAAAACAAACAATTTGTCCATTTTTAATCAGTTTGTCCATTGTTAAGTTCCTTAAAATTGATCTTTCAACATTTTCTCTTATATGTGAGATTTTCTGTTAAGTTAGGGTTTGTTTGACAGAAAGTCCAGAAATATGCAAGTTCATTGAATTTCCTTTTTTTTCTCATTCAAAATGATAGATAATTTTGCTGGTTATAATATTTTTGTTCACAGATCTAATTCTTTTGATTGTTGGTAGATATGATTCTAGGACCCATGATCTTTTATTGTGGCCACTGATAAGTCCTGTGCAATTCTAACTGTAGCTCCAGCATATTTGAATTGTTTTTTTTCCTTGTTTCTTGAAAAATTTTCTCTTTGATCTGAAGGTTTCTAAAATTGACAATATTATTCCTGTGTGTTTTCTATAAAGGATCTCTTTGAGGTGGTGATCAGTAGATTTCTTCCTATTTCTACTTTTCTTTCATGTTCTATCACTCCAGGACAATTTTCTTGGATTATTTCCTGCATTATTGTGTCAAGATTCTCTTTTTGGTCACAACTTTCTGGCAGTCCAATTTTTCTTGTGTTTTCTCTTCCTAATATGTTCTCTAGATTTGTCATTTTTCTTATGTGATGTTTCACATTCTGTTCATTCTTTATATTCTATTTTGTTATTTCTTGGTCCCTCATAGTTTCTCAGGCTTCCCCTTGCCCAGTTCTATTTTTTAAAGAATTATTTTCATCCTTGAGACTATGTACCTACTTTTCTAGTTGGTTAACTTTTTTTTTCATAAACTTTTTATTTTTCTTTGATTTTTATTTTTTCCCCCTCAAAGTCTTTCATTTGGTTTTTAAATTCTTTTTTTTTTTTTTTTTGAGTGCTTGATATAAATTCTCTCTGGGCATATAGCCATTTCATGTTATTCTTTGGGGTAGAAGCTTTTTTTTTTTTTTTTAACTAAAGTGTCCTCTTCTGAAGATGAACCCTGGTCTTTCCTGATCCCATATATGTTTCAATAGTGGAGTTCTTTTACTTTGTCAATTTATATTTTTTAATAAGGGGTATTAGTGTAAGTATTATGAGGTGAGGGGATGGTGCCTTAATCTTTCCTTCAGTTCTGCACTTTTACCAAGAACCCAAAACCAAGAACTCCACCCTCCTGCAAGTGCCCATAGTCAGCAGCATCCCTGCCCCACTGCCTCAGCACTCACTCTGTGCTTATTCCTTCTCACCTACAGCCATATCTCAGCAGCATAGCTGGACTTAGCATGCCCAATCAGGCAAGATTCACTCAGTCTTCTGGTATTCAAACCCCAACTCTACAAATAGTTGCTAAGATGAAAGTTTCTCTGGTTAATGCTGAGGCTCCAACCACATCTAACTGGCCCAGAAGGATCCCACTTGATATTTCTTCAGAACTAGCACGGAGGTATCTGTACTTCAGACAAGTTAATCCCCAGCCCGGGGTCTTTCTTGAAATCTCAGCTTCTATCAGGAAGATCCCCATTCTGCCTCAGGTCTTGATTTTTCACTTGTCTATGTTTGACCTAAAGTACAAATTTGTTCTATTTTGGGGGGAAATCTAGAGAACTTGAAATTTACCAACCTACTCTGTCATCTTCCCAGAATTATCTACCCCTTCAACATCATCCTTACAAAACCTTGTATTCCAAAATTTTCTTCCTCACACTCTATCTTTCCCCTCCCCTAGAGAGCAAATAATACAATACAGGTTATAATAGGTGTTCAATTCTTCTTAACATATGTCCACATATAGTACAACAACAACAACAACAAATGCAAATACAACAAGCAAGCAAACAACAGCAAAGTTGAAAATACTATATTGTGATTCACATTTACTCTCCATAGTTTTTTCTGTATGCAAATGTCTCTTTTCATCACAAGTCTATTGGAATTATTTTGAATCACCTCATTGTTGAAAAAAGCTAAGTCCATCACAATTGATCCATCACATAATCTTGTTGTTCCTATATACAGGCTTTTCTGAAATCAACCTTCAATTTGTTTCTTATAGAACAATAATAATCCATTACATTCACATACCATAACTTATTCAACTATTCCCCAACTGATGAGCATCCACTCAGTTTCCAGTACCTTGACACTACAAAAACATTTTTGCACATATGAATTCTTTTCCCTTCTTTGTTTCCCTTCAGCACATGCATGAAGATAAGATTTATGCTTAGAAAAATAATATCTGGCATCACCGCAGGCATTACCTCTAATAATGTAAGAAAAAATGACCTTTGACTTTGACAGAAGAAAAGGAAATAAAATGCTTTTACTTTTGTTTTCCTTTCTTATCTTTAAGGTCTAATTTGGGAAGAAAGGATTTTAAAGATAGATTTTTTGGTTGGTTATAGTTTTATAGCATCAATTCATTAAATAGCAACATAGAATATATAATAGTAATTATACTTAAAGCAGACTTGGTGCTATGTAGAATTTTGATTGACATCAAAACCCCAAACACTTTCCTTATAATATAATCCTTCCTCCTCTGAAGTATCTTTTCCCATTTCCCCAGCCATCTTTGTCCCCACCCACCTAGTGCCATTTGTTATGTCCATCATCTCCCCAATGACTGGCAGGACAGTCCTAAACTATTAACAGAATTTTGTTGCTTTAGATTACCCAATTATCACATAATATCCAGAACCCCAAGAGTTTCAGTTATATCTGCTCCTAATGAGAAAATAAGTCATTTACCAACCCACCTTCTTTCCTTTTCCTCACTTTATAATACTTTCTCTATTCCTTTCTTTTTTTTCCCAGTAGAAAGGAGCCCTTCTTACCATTTATGTTAAGCTTTATCCTCTCCCCTCCAATCTTTACCAAAAGAGTAAATATATTTTATTCCCCAGCTAAATAACTACAAAATCTTGGTGGTTTTAGCTCCTCAACCTTGTTTGCATATGCCCCACTTTGATCCATTCACACAACCAGCTCCCTAGCTCAAGATCTTTCCTCTCCCTGAGACTATTACAATTGTTCCCTTTTAGTTGTCCTACTTCAAATTTCTCATAATTCTAATGCATTCTTCCTATATCTGCCAAAGAAATTTTCTTAGAGAAGAAGTCTGTATCCCTAGTCAATAAATTTATGTGGCTCCTATTACCTTAAGATTCAAGTAAAAAGCCTCCATCTGGCATTTAAAGTCCTAATTAATCTGTTCCCTTCCTATTTTTCCAATCAGATTACATATCACTCCACTTCAGGAGCTATATGATCCAACCACACTGTCCTTCTGCATAAAAAATGTTCTATCTCTGTGCCTTTTCCCATACTATCCATCCTTCCTCATATTCAATTCTTAAAAAGCATGATTTCCTTAAAGATTCAAGTTATAATATCTTGTACATAAAGATTTGCCCACTTCTCAAAAGCTACACATACTAAAGAGGAAAATTGTCTATCACTAGCTTTTCAAATATCACGATGACATTTTTTTTAACTTTAGAATTTAGATCAACCTAAAATTTGGGAGTAACAGAAAGCTCTAAAGATTATCATGGAAGAAGCCTTCTGATAAGATAAATAGCACTTATAGACCTAATTTCAAATTCCCTGTTGGTTGAAGAATGATTCATATTAGAGTAGTATACAATGTTTTTTAAAAGTAAGCAACTTTTAAAAGATATATTGCATTAACAATTGCAATAACAGACAGAAAAAACTGCAAGAACTAGTTGATGTGATGGACTTTTAAAATTTATCATATATTGCTATGCTATTTATTGCATCATAATGTTAAACACCATGGAAGAAACCATGAATGATAAAGCAAGAGAAAAAGAAAGAAAATCAAGAGATCTAAAAATCTCTTACCTGGCTTCCCTCAGATGAATACCAGATCAAACCTCTGAACTGGTTTGGGAGTGACAGAACCCACAAATTCCAGCAGAAGATATTTTGGAAGAACTTTAGAAAAGTTTTGTTTATAGGTATGAGGGAAAGTGGCTAAATTCAGATGCAACTCAGGGACCCAGCGTAAAGTGGCCTGTTGATATCTGAGGAATCCTCAGGGAGGATCTTAGCAAAAAAATACAGCAGTGTTGGCTACTCTTATCTTGGTTCAGAACACAGTGGATTAGCAGACTAGCTGTGAGACATTCAACACCACTACAAAAGACAAATAGTGAGCCCCTAAGCCCCAGAATAATGCAAGTCTTGGCCATGTCCACCTAGCAAGGGAAGGAAACCTGCAGCACCCACTTCAGGAGAGTGTGAAGCTGCTATTGCCTGTAAAGGAATCTTGGTGCTCTCCTATTTGCCCTAAAGCAGACTTCAATCTTTAAAATTGAGAAAAAAAGCCAAAAAAGCTCTGACCATAAAGAGCTTTGAATGGAGACAGGGAAGAAGAGTTTCAAATCTTGAACACACTAAAGTCAAAACATCTCCAGATGAAGTCCCAAAGGGTGATATGATATAACTTTGTCTCCCACAAGGATCTCTTGGAAGAATGCAAAAAGAATCTTAAAAGAGATTTTGAAGGAAAATGGGAAAAGTAAATGAGAACTTTGCAGGAGAGTTGAAAAAGGAAACACAGAAATTATCTGAAGAAAACCCCTTAAAAATAAATTTAGTGAAATGGAAAAAGCATATAACTCCTAACACAATAGATTTGACAAAATGGAAAAAGAAAATAACTTGAAAAAGAATTTGTGAAATGGAAAGGAAATCCAATGAACAAAACATCTTATTTAAAAGTTCAATTGGCCAAATGCAAAAAGAGAAAATCACCAAAAATTATAATTGAACAAATAGAAGTGAATGACTCAATGAGATATCAAGAATCAATCAAAGAAAACCAAAATCATTTTTTAAAAATAGAAGAAAATACCTTCTTGGCCATTTGTAAAATATCTCTTTAAAAAAACAACTGACCTGGAAAATAGATCCAGGAGAGACAATCTACGAATTATTGACTTATCTTAAAATTATGATGAATAAAAGAACCTAGACCACATCTTTCAAGAAATCTATTTATTATCATAATGTTAAATACAAGAACACAATAAAAAACTGTTCTAATGTCCTAGAATCAGAGGGTAAAATAGAATTCACCAATCACCTCCTAAAAGAGGCCCTAAAATGAAAATGCCAAGGAATATCATAGCTAAAATTCAGAATTATCAGATAAAGGAGGAAATATTGCAAACAGCCAGAAAGAAATGATTCAAATATCAAGAAGCCACAATCAGGATTATCTAGAATCTAGCAGCTTCCACAATAGAAGATGGAAGGGCCTGGAATATGATATTTGGGAGGGGGGGTAGGGAGGGGAGGGCAAAGGAGCTTGGATTTAGTCAAGAATCAACTATCCAGCACAAGTAATCATTATCTTTCAGGGGAAAAGATGGACATTTAGTGAAATAGGTGAAATTCATTTATTTCTGATGAAAGACCAGAGCTGAAGAGAAAATTTGATCTCCAAATACAAAACTCAAGGGAAGCATAAAAAGGTAAATAGAAAAATAGAAACAAAACATGTTTCTTTTAAAAATTAAAAAAAGTTTATAACCCTATATGGGAAGATGATATATTTAACTCTTGAGAATTGTATCTCTATTAAGAGCATACTTAAGGATGTAGGTATAATGTGACATTATTGTGATGATATTAAAAAAATAACTAGAAGTGGAAAAGCAATTGTTCTGAAGAAGAGGAGAGGTAAAATGGGGTAAATTACAACTCATGAAGATGCAAAAAAGATCTATTAGAGTTGAGGGAAAGAAGGGAGGGGCATGCTCATTGTGTGGATTTGGCTCAAAAAAAAAAAGAATATCAGATACATTGAGTTTTGTAGAAAAACTTGTCTTATCCTTATAGGGATGTAGGAAAGGAAATGGGAAAGGAAAGAGTGAAATTAATAGAAGGGAGAGAACAAATAGAAGGGGAAAGGGATAAGAAGGAGGGTTGTAAAAGGGGAGAGTTGTTTGAGGGAGTTGGTGGTCAGAAGTAAAACATGGGGGAGTAAGGAAAAGGGGAAAAGAAAGAGAAAAGTATAACTTGGCGAAAATAAGATGGTGGGAAATATAGAATTAATCATTTTAACTGTCAATGTAAATGGGATGAACTCTCCCATAAAACAGAAGTTGATAGCAGACTGGATTAAAAGCCAGAATTCTATAAAAATTTCTTACCTTCATAGAAAGTACTGTGTTAGACCCTGAGAACACAAAGACAAAATATGAACTAATACTTACCCTTGAAGAGCTTATAGACAATGAGTTGGGTATGATAGATATGTAAATGAATAAATACAAAGTACACATACAATAATACAACATAAGTTTATGAAATATGGAGAGATGACCACTGGGAGAATCAGGTAATATCTCATTTGGAAACATGCAGCATGTTATCTGGCCCTTGAGGGAAGTTAAGAATTCTGAGAGGAATCTAAAAAAGAAAGTGTATTCCAGACTTGGATGCAAATGCAAAGAAGTCACAGAATAATATCATATATAGGAAAGAACTTTTAAGTCTGTTGGACAGGAATAGAGAGTTCAAGATGGGATTTAATATAAATCTGAAAGGGCAATGAGGTACAATACTATGGAGGGGTTTAAAATGCAAAGCTGAAACTCATGCATGTACATACACACACATATATGAAAGAGATAGATATCTATAAATACACATATGTTATTTCCTACCAACAGTGGGTACTAATGAAGATGTTTTACATGACTAATAGCATGGTCAGATTTGTATTTTAGGCATAACAATTTGGCAACTGTGTGAAGAATGAATTGGAGCAAGAAAAGATTAGAAACTAAGAGACTAATTAGGAGGCTGCAGTTGCCTGGGTGATATGGAACTAGAGTACTGGTGAGGAGGTAGAAAAGGAGGGATACAAGGTATATAAGTAAAGGTAGAATCAACAAATTTTGGAAATTAATTTTGTATAAAAGTTGAAAGAGAGAAACGTTGAGAATGACTTCAAAGTTGCAAATCTTGGTAAACAAAAAGGGTAGTGATAATCTCAATAGAAAGAGGGAAATTTGAAGGAGAGAAAGGTTTTTGGGGAAATATCATGAGTTTTACCAGATAAAAGTTCAGCTTCAGATCCAAATGATTTCAGATCTAGGTGAATCTTCACATAGGCAGTTGGAGGAGGTATCTGGAGATTGAACTCAGAACAGAGAAGAGGATTGAGTATACAGATTCGGAGATCATTTGCATTGACTCATGGAGGTAATGTAGCCAAAAGAGAGAGAGACAAGAGAGAGAGACGAGAGAGAGAGAGAAAGAGAGAAAGAGAGAGACCTAGAAACATCCTTGTGTAAATGTTTACAGTGGGAGCAGCTACAAACTGATGTTTCTATAATTATAATTAGAAGAAAGATTTAATCAAAATGAAAAAAATATTAAACAGGAATGAAAAAACAGGAGACATAAGTGTTAGGAGAAACTAGGTAAGCTCAAGCAAAGAAAATAATTAAGAGGGGTTTTGAGTTTGGGGTAGGAGAGAGAAGATGTATTTGAAATATAGAAATTAAAAGGAATCAAAACTAATATTTCTCTTTCATGCAGTGACTTTTTTCTGACTTTAAACAAAATTAATCATTGTAAATATTGATTTGTCATAGATATTTTTGTCTCTTTTTATGTAATGATTGATTTTGTTTTTCTATCCAAACTTTCAGTATCAAGGGTGTCATGTATTTTTATTTGTACATTAGAAGCTCCAGAATATATGGGGGAAGGTTGGAGAAATACACAAAAACTTACTATCAGATTCTACTCATTGTTTAAAGATATGGAAAATGGCATATTTCCATACTGAATGTTTCTCTCCATACTAAAAAAAAAAAAAAAAAAAAAAAAAGCTATTTTTTAACATTTTAAAGAATTTAGGGAGATGTAATTCTCTTTCTTCTTACTAGAATAAAAATGTAAGTAATACAATTTTATGGATTTTCCAGGTTTGAAATTTTATACCCCTATGTAGAGCTGCAGGAGTGAAAGCACTTTATTCTAAGTGCTTATTCTATTTTTTGCATGATATAGTCAAGGTTTAATTCTCAATGGAAGGATTCACCTAAAATTGAGGCAACAGGTGAAAATGGAAAATGCAGACAACATAAATAATATCTTATCAAACAATAGTTTATCCTAATGAACTCAAACACTGTCTTGAAAACAGTTTAACTATTATTATATAAATTTATATGTCCATACTAATGATTATCAAATATAAAATTTCAGACCTGGAAAATCCATAAAATTGTATTACTTACATGTTTATTCTAGTAAGAAGAAAGAGAATTACATCTCCCTAAATTCTTCAAAATGTTAAAAAAAAAATAGCTTTTTTTTTTTTTTTTTAGTATGGAGAGAAACATTCAGTATGGAAATATGCCATTTTCCATATCTTTAAACAATGAGTAGAATCTGATAGTCAGTTTTTGTGTCTAAACAAAGTGCACCATCATATGAATGTAATGGACCACTATTGTTCTGTAACAAATGATGAGCAGTGTGATTTCAGAAAAGCCTGGAAAGACATATAAGATGCTGAGTGACGTGAGCAGAATGAGAAAGACATTGTAACTTTAACAATAAGATTGTGTAATGATCAAGTATTATAGACTTAGCTCTTCTCAGAAAAACAGTGATCCAAATGGCGAGATTTACATGAATTGATGCTAAGTAAAATGAGCAGAACTAGGAGATCATTATATATCTCAACAACAATACTGTATGAGGATGTATTCTGATGGAAGTGGATCTCTTTGATAAAGAGAGCTAATTCAGTTTCAATTGATCAAGGATGGGCAGAAGCAGCTACACCCAAAGAAAGAAAACTGGGAAATGAATATAAACTGCTTGCATTTTTGTTTTTCTTCCCAGGTTATTTATACCTTCTGAATCCAATTCTCCCTGTGCAACAAGAAAACTGTTTAGTTCTGCACACATATATTGTATCTAGGATATACTGTAACCTA
The DNA here is from genome assembly GCF_016432865.1 of Antechinus flavipes. Taxonomy (NCBI): domain Eukaryota; kingdom Metazoa; phylum Chordata; class Mammalia; order Dasyuromorphia; family Dasyuridae; genus Antechinus; species Antechinus flavipes. The sequence continues at coordinate 126,826,613 of NC_067403.1, forward strand.
TTTAACATATAAAGGACTGTTTGCCATCTGGGGGAGGGAGTGGAAGGAGGGAGGGGAAAAATTGGAACAGAAATGAGTGCAAGGGATAATGTTGTAAAAAATTACCCTGTCAATAAAAAGTTATTAAAAAAACAAAAAACAAAACAAAACAACAACAACAACAACAACAACAACAACAACAAAAAAAGACCATAACAAAAAACTGGATAGAAAATGCCATCTATATCCAAAAAGAGAAATATAGAGAGTGAATGTAAATTGAAGCATGTATTTTCACCTCTTGTTGTTGTTTGCTCATAGTTTTTCTCTTTTGTCCTGATTTTTCTTTCCAGATATGATACATGGAAATACGTTAAAAATTGTGTATAAACTATATCAGTTTACATGCTGTCTTGAGGAAGGCAGAGGCAAGGGAAGGAGGGAGAAAAAAATTGAAACTCAGAAAGTTACAAAAATAATTGTTGACAACCATTTTCACTTGGAATTGGAAAAATAATATACTATTAAAAATACTTTTAAAAAAAGAAAAGGAAGAAAGTGCACTATGAGACCACTGAAATGGATTGACTCAATAATATTTGACAAAGGTCTTCTTCTCACCCTCCTGGATGAATAAATCATTGCAACTTTGAAAAATCTTTTTTTTTTGAGAAAGAAAAATAGAAAATGGGGGAGAGGAAGAGGTAAATATTGACTTTACAGTGAGTGGAAATAAAATTTTTCCCACTCTATTTACTCCACAAGGGAACATTCTTCTACCATATGGAGCCTGCCTTAGAGCTCCCAATAATTCTAATTACTTCCAAATGCCCACACAGAGATGGAAGAGAATTCTCTATACAAGAGGTTTCACTGAGTCTCCATGAGTATAAAATGAGGCCTGGAAAAAATATAAAAATTTCTGCAAAAGACTTTGGTGCCCTACTTATTCTCTCTCACAACCAAGAGATTTTAAAGGTTATATGGATTTAATGTTTTATCCTGATTTCTGTCATTTTTTATGGCACATACCCTTAATGAAAAAGCATGGGGAGAAAGATGAAAGGTATGTAAAGAAAGATCTTAAACATCCTAACTTTATAATTACCCTTAATAATTTTGGACTGTTCCTGGATTTTGATTAGATGCTATCTCATGCATGTAATATGTATATTATCTTACATTTCTGATCCCAAATTATGTCTGCATCAGCTCTTCTTCCTCAAATAAAACATTCTGTGGTTTGAGTAATTTCATGTTGATATGTTCCTGTGCACTATACTATAGAGGAAGCTGCCTGTTCTGTAATCTATCTGAAGAGCAAGTATTAATCCATAATATACTGTATCTGTTATTAGATTCCAGGAATAGCAGAGATTGATATGCAGGTAGAAGGAAACCTCATTAACTAGCCTGGATATATGAAATTTTAGGAGACAGAACCCTGAGAAGTATATCACTGCAGTTCCATTATACTCTACTGTCAATTTCAAGTATGCCCATATTTTTTATTCAGATGAATTTGCAATTGTCTAATAGAAAAAAACAAATGCTTGTACAGATTGGGTACTTCACAGTACTTGAAATGACATAATGAATTTCACAGCTCCAGCAGTACCATATTAAAACATGCTAAAACCTAATCCTTCTAAAACATATCTCAGTCAAGGCATCTTGAAAATCTATTCTTCTCACAGTCATTTGATAAGACAATGCTGTGACTTGAACGATGTGAAGCTATCTGCTATGTGCTCTTTCGTCTCACATAGAACTAAATTATATTTCTTTCTGTCTCAACAAAGATTATATTGTAAATTCAGGAAGGATTTGGCACCAGGAAAATACATGTTAGTATTTGAAAAGTGAGGTGTAATTATTCAGGAAAAAATATCAATATGTAATAAAGTCACGGAAGAAATCTATTTAAAATAAGAGGAAAAAATCTAAATGTCAGACTAACAGATTCCAAACTCTTCTTTCAAAATGCTACTTGATATTATTCTTATTATATTTTATTATTACATAATAATAATGTATTATTATTATATTATATATATATTAAATTTTTAAATCAATAGGATGATTTGGACAAAACAAGCTGGTACTTAAAAAAAAAAAAAAAAAACGAACTAGGAAGCCAAACCCTTTCTGAATAGGAATTGCTGGTTTAAATAATCCAGAATATAGTAGCTGTCATCAAATTTAGGATATTTGAGAAGTGGTAAAGAGGCAAAAATATAATCAAGTTCATATTTACTGTAAGACAAAGTCCTATTAGAATATATAATAATAGAAATGTTACAAATATTTTTAAAAGTTCATAATTTAACATAAGGTGTTAGTAAAATGAAGAAGTTGAATAAATAAAATGTTTTAAAGAAAAAAGTCAGAGAATAAAAGATTAAAGATAAGCAGGAGAGGGTTGGGACACAAAGATGGGAGGATAGAACACAAAGGATATTACAACTTTCAAGTACAGAACAGCTGAACTCCAAAGCTATACAACATAAATAAAAGTCTATCCAATTTTTTAAAATGTATTTAGAATCTAGAGATTCCCTAGACCACCTGAGCAGACTGTCACCAACTCATTATCTTTGAATCAGAAAAAAAAATCCTAGAAATTAAAAAAAAAATCATAGCATGTCAGATATCTGACCACAGGTCTTCCTATGGCACATCTATTGCTTCTTATATTCTAATTTAAAGCATCCTAGTGATAGAGATTATTAATATTCCCCTTGATGCCTCAGCTCCTAATAATTAGTTGCCTTGGTTAGGATAAATTGTCCTTTTACACATATATTGGAAATTCTATTGAATTTGATCATACTGATTTGTTTGTGACAAATAACATCTACCATTTTTTAATGTCTTTCTGAACTTCAAATTAAGATTTTCTTATAGAGTGATACCTTTCAATTGAGATACTCAACTGCATTATCAATTATGATACAGTGAGCAAAATGTATTGTACATTGCTAGATACATGTATCAGAAAATAATTGAGAATCTGAACTTAGCACAGTATCTGGCTGGCACATAGTAGGCACTAAATAAATACTAGTTCGTTGACTGATTAGATAGACAGAGTAGGTGACAGGATCTCAGAGATGTTAGGAAGTTAATCTCTCCAAAACAAACAAAAAACTTCTCCCACTTAGCTAGCAAACTTTCATCACCCAAATACCAATAACTAAGCATACCAAAACCTTTTGATTATTTGTATTTTATTGTGAAGGCGTTTCCCAGTTTCTTTACTGATAATAGATGTGAACAATAGTGCTTTAATAAAACACATATGTTTCATTCTAAAAATCACTTATAAATATAGCTTTGAAGAGAAAATTTTGAACAATCAATGTGGAAAGTGAAATAGAAAGTTAATTAGATAGAGATATAGTTGCTATAGGTTCAGAAGTTAACTATTCAAGAGATTAGATAACATAAATTGTTAGTGAACTCAGTAAGCACAATTATATGACTTCTCCAGATCCATTTACCATTTTCTGAGTAAGAGAAGAAAAAGATTCTAGGAATAATGCAAGGTTAGTATTTGGCAAGACATGAGTAGCAATAGGATAATGGAGCAAGAGATTCAAATGAAGGATAATGATATTCTAGAAAATTTTTTATCTTGTTCTCTAGTATCTGGAGAGAATAGTAGAAGGGCAGTGCCCTGTAGACCTAGGGTATACCAATAGAACAGATAGAAATTTTCTGGAGTCTCAGGTATATAGAAGAGAAAATGTTATGGGCAGTAAAACATTAGATCATGGTAGCAGAGTAGATAGTTAAATCTGGTGGGCCTCCATCTCACTGGAAGAATTATTAATGATGACTTTCAGGAAGTCTTGGTGACCAGGGTTCAGAAAAGAGTCAAAAGGAAGACAAATGGTCTTCCTCATGACAGTTCTTTCTATCACCTAGTTATCTTAGACAGGGTTGATTGCAGGATTTCTTTTGTTACCTAATGATACCTACCTATGTACAAGGTATTTTGCTATAAGACATATAAACCTATTTATGAGGTTGGTTGAAGAACTTGAATTTTATTTATATTTAACATCCTGTATAGTTTTATGAATCATATAATTAATTAAGAAATCATAGTAAACACTTAAGTTCAAATCCTGAATCTTAAGACTTGCTAGCTGTGGGGTCATAGGAAAAGTTACTTAACTTCTAAGTCTCATTGCTAGCTGTGGGGTCATAGGAAAAGTTATTTAACTTCTAAGTCTCATGTGTAAAACTGGGATAATATTGTCTTCTTCATCGACCTCACAAGTTTGTGATCAGAAAAATATTTGTAATGAGACATGAAAAGTTCGAGAGACATAATTTCTGGATAAATAATAATCAATTTGATTAATTTTGGCTAGCACATAATAAGATGATGGTCTTTCTCACATAAACCAAAGATGAATCATGGAGGCCACTCAAAATTTATATGCCCTTGAAAGAGTGGGTGTTCCAGATACATAGAAATCAATTTTGATTAACAGTTAATGGGAAAATGAATATGATATTGAGAGGTGGGCTTATTATAATGAGGTGTTGGTGACCTGATCTTGATCATGCAGCTCATGGACAAAGAGAGGCTCATTTCAACCCAAACTACTCCAGTCTCAGGCAATTTATACAAAAGAATCTATTTCTCTTCCTCGCCAATGCAACAACGAGATAAAAATTCTGCCTAGATCAGATGATCTGAGTGGAATGAATTCTTTGAGCTGAGTCAGAAATGCCCTTGAGAAGCTGGACTTTGAGGAAACAGAAAAAAATTGGGGAAAAAGAATTCTGGATTTTCCCAATGTTAATTGGTTATTATCATTTCTCTCAGTAAACTTTTAAGGTGCTCTATAACTATCAGCTTTGTTTAGGAAAGTTGAACTAAGAGACCTAATGACAAATTCTAAGCTAGATTGCATTACATGTCACCAGAGGAAAGGATGCTCTTCATTTCCACAGCCATTGATCCTATAGATTTGTCTGTTTTCACTGTCTTCTACTTAATATAACACTTCCTGGTCAATTACCCAACATGAGAATTTTGACTAAGAAGCATCTAAAAACTTTAAAAGTGAAAAAGGTGTCTTCCTGTTCATTTAGAGGATGTGAGATTTGCTATCTTCAATTAGAATGTATATGAAAACTACAAACCGGAACAATTTAGAAGATAGAAATTCAAAGTATGAAATGTTTTCTTGATTTATAGTTATCTTTTAAATATACAATTTCAGGCATTCAATAATGCCATTCAGTAGTAAACTGGAAGTTGTAAACTTTTCCTCCTTCTCGAGGGTGTTAATTATATCCATTTAAACTCACACACAAGTACACATCCAAACCAAAAATGAATAAAAGATGCTACCTGAAAATTTCCATTCCTCTAAAACTAAAATATCTTTTTAAAAGTCCATTCTGAAGCTCATTTAAACACTTTACACAAATTGTCAACAATACAAGGATCTCCTAGATAACCTAAGACATATCCATAAGCGCAAATGGTTTAAAGAAAATTAAGAAATTCAAAAAAAGGAAAGAAAATGCACACACCATTGCAAGAATCCGGGAGCGATATGGATCTGATCCTTGGAAATTTTGAGACCCCCCTTAAGTAAAAGTCATGATCAACTCATACTAGGTCATTAAAAAAAATTATAAGAAAAACCCAGCCATAAACAAAAGGGGAAAATTGAATTAGCTCATATGGCAAGTATACATTAGTTCAACTGGTACTGTCTTTCTGAAATCTAAAAGCATATTCAGTAAAATGCTTTCAGAAAGGGAACTCAAATTTTAACCAAGACCCTTCCTTCTCTCTTAAGTAAAAATCTGTCATAAGAATGAATTGATTGAGAATGTACTGTCTGAAACAGAAATTTGCCCCTATATGTGTGAACTTATGCCTGTTTGCTCATAGCAGGAAATAAATAGCTGGTAGGAAGTAATGAAAATTTTCTTTGTAAATTTATACATATTTTCTTGAATACTAGAATGAAGTAAGGGAAAGGAAAGGAAAAACTTTTTGTTTCCTCTAGGACTATGCTAGAAACACAAGAAATAGCTATTTTCCACTGATGTAAGATTATCTACTGCTGTAAGGTATGTAAGGAAACATAATCCACTAATCCATAGTAAGCCTGTCCTAATTTTTTTTTCTTTCAGAAAGGAGTCTTCCTTTAAAATTAAATGCCAAGAAAAACTCCCCGTCTTCTATTTATAACTATATCCAATATCTATATAAAGTAAGTAGGTAGACATTTCTAAAAAAAAAAAAAAAAAAACAATGCAACCATATAGGAAAGTTGGGGATGAGAGGAGGTGAAATTCAGACTCTTCCATTTTTTGTTTCATGTATTTCTCTATCATCCTGTTGAGTATACAATCTATGTTGTTTGGGCAAGTGATACTTAGTGACTAAAAAGAATGATGCTTTTTATATAGATTATGTCATTAAACACAATCTTTTTAGAATCCTTATCATCACTATTGAAACAGAACAATTACTATCAATGTCATTTTCTTTTATATAAGGAAACAACAATGTGTATATATGTGTGAATACATCATAACACATATAGATGCACATATATACATATACATGCATGAATGTATCATAACACACATTTGATGTATACATGTGTATATACATTTCTGTACACAGGGGTATTTTTATTCCTTATGCAATTTTTATATTTTTTCCCAAAATACAACCCCCCCAAAAAAATTAATAGCTCCTTAAAGTCACCTCTTTTAATTAGGCACATGTGACCAAAAAAAAGCCGTAAAAAGCTTGTATTGATATTCACTCTTAAATTGTTGTTATATTTCAGTCATCCTGATGTGTGCATATAGTATATATGCATGTATATACATTTCTGTACACAGGGATATTTTTATTTCTTATGCAAATTTTTCCCAAAAGACAACATTTCTATAACTAACAAGATAACTGCTCCCAAAAAATTAATAGCTCCTTAAAGTCACCTCTTTTAATTAGGCACATGTGACCAAAAAAAAAAAACTAAAAAGCTTCACTCAATTCAAATTGTGATATTTCAGTCATCCTGATACCCTGTGAACTTTACTGTCCATAGCATTTTCATTTTTTTAATAGCCTTTTATTTGCAAGTTATATGTATGGGTAATTTTACAGCATTGAGAATTGCCAAACCTTTTGTTCCATTTTTCCCCCTCCTTTCCCCACCCCTTCCCCTAGATGGCAGGATGACCAGTAGATGTTAAATATATTAAAGTGTAAATTAGATACACAATAAATATACATGATCAAACCGTTATTTCGCTGTACAAAAAGAATCGGACTCTGAAATATTGTACAATTAGCCTGTGAAGGAAACCCAAAATGCTGGCAGGCAAAAATATAGGGATTGGGAATTCAATATAATGTTTCTGAGTCATCTCCCAGAGTTCTTTCACTGGGCGTAGCTGGTTCACTTCATTATTGCTCCATTGGAACTGGTTTGGTTCATCTCATTGCTGAGGATGGCCAGGTCCATCAGAATTGGTTATCAGATAGTATTGTTGTTGAAGTATATAATGATCTCCTGGCCCTGCATAGCATTTTCTTGACAAAGATGCTGAAAGGTGAACAATAGTACACCTATGGACTTCACAAATGAAGGCAAATTGAGTTTAAATGTCTTGCCAGATTTGAATGCAGAGCCTCCTGATTCTAGAGCCAGTACATGGTAATTAAGCCACCTAGTTGTTCCAATTAATAAATTCATTTGGTGTTAGCCTAGTTCATCTTTTAATGTCATTCTTTGTTCTTTAAAGAGCTGCAATTATTAAAGAACTATTGAAGCATGAGAGACGAAAGGAAGCGAGGTGGCACAGTGGACAGAACATTAGAGTAAGGAAAACCTGAGTTCAAATCTGGCATTAGATGCTTAGTACCTATGTGACCCTGAGCAAGTCAATTAGCCCTGTTGTCCTCAGTTTCCTCAACATTAAAAAAAAAAATGAGCTGGAGAAGAAAACGGCAAACCATTCCAGTATCTTTGCCAAGAAAACCCCAAATGGGGTCACAAAGAATCAGAAAGGACTGAAACAACTGAACAACAAAAAGAATGACAGTGTGAGACAATAGACAGAGATAAAATTTGAAGTCAAAAAAACTTGGGTTCAGCTTCTAAATCTTGTGCATAATAAATGTGTGACCATAATTATGTAACCTAGTATCTTAGCCCCAGGAAAGTGTCTAACACTATAAATTATACCTCAGTTACTGATCTGCAGAAATGGAGTCTGTGCCCACATGAGGGATATACACACAATTGAAATCTCATATCCAAAAGACTTTCCTTCTCTGGAATGAGTAAGAATTTGAATATGAACTTCCCCACTCTCAATGGTAGACTCTGTACTTGTAAAGGAATCATAGGATCTTAGATTTAGAGCTGGGGGAAGGGAGAGACAAAAAAGAAAAGCAAATCTTAGCTATCAAGCCCAAATCTTTTTTAAAGGATAAACAAGCTGAGACTCAAAAAAAGGAAGTTAATTTGCCTGGGGTCATGGAGGTAGAAAGAAATTAAGCTGACAATCAATATTAGCTATAGTTAGCACCAAAACAGACAATGAAAGATGTCCTTTAAGAAGTCAAGAATGGATGGAACTTTATTTTATGATCCAGTGAGCCTATATAATTATTTGAACATTGGCTAATTATCCAAACTGATTTCAGTCTCAGAATCCTTAATTTGCTTTAGACAAAGTGTGGCAAATCAAGAGTGTATTAGTATCTTGAATCTATTCTGTTTGTCTCTCTGCCTCTGTTTCTGCCTCTCTCTGTCTCTCTCTGTCTCTCTCTGTCTCTCTCTCTCTCTCTCTCTCTCTCTCTCTTTGTCAGTCTCTGTCTCTGTATATGTGTTTGTCTCTCTCCCTCTCATGCTCTCTTTCCCTCTCCCTCCCTTTCTCTGTCTGTCTCTCTGTTTCTCTATCTGTCTGTCTCTCTGTCTCTCTCTTCCTCCTTCTCCTTCCCTTCCTCTCCCTCTCTCCCTCTTCCTCTCTCTCTTTTTGTCTCATCTTAAATGATGTCTAAAATTCTACTAACGAACAAGTAATGATGATCAAGGAATTTAATCATGTAACTTAAATCTAATCCAAATTCAATTTTCCATCAAATACTATTAATTTGATTTAAGTTTAGAGCTTACATTATCCATGTGTACCCAGGAAAATTTCTTGGAGATTTTGCTGTTATGCCAAGCCTGATACAACTGGGTTCCCACCAAAGCCTGCTTTCTTATGAAATTCTCTCACTAACTGAGGCTGATTTTAAGTTTAAATTGTTTTGATCATCTTTCCATTTCTTTTATTTTTTTAACTCTGACCAGTTTTTTTTCAAAATTATTTTTCAATATCATTTCTTTAAAATCACTAAGCTTTTTTATTTGAACCTATGTAAAACACACTGTTACTTGATTGATCCAATTATATTCTCACGCTACTTAAGTTCAAGGATCATTGTCCATATTCAAATTGAGATCTAACTTAAACCAATCCTGTGTATATGCAATTGTAAGACATATTTCCCCTTCTTTTCTGCATTTACTGAAACTCTAAGTGCTTCAGAAGATGTTCAAGAGTTTTACCAAAATAGATATTTGAGTTTGTTTTGGCTTTTTAAATTTTTCTTCACAATTAGCATGCTTCTTTTCAATTTTTTAGTTATGCAAAAAAAAATTAACCTTGTCTTTTATTAAAATAAAAAATGAACTGTTGGAATCCTAGTGTTAACTCAACTTGAAACAAGGTGATAACTCAAGGGAGATGTTAGAATCCTAGCATTAACTCAATGGAATTGATACAATGCTTGTGTTCACACCTTTAGAGAGCTCATATAAGCAAGAAGTATTTAAGTACTCATTGGAGTTCACATGTTTGGGAGATCTCAGGGTTTAGTATGAGATATCCAAATTCACACCTCCCTTAATCCCTCCCTTAGGAGGAGTCAACCTTTGGGAGATCATATATATTGAAACTCTTAGAGCTTCAACTTAGTTACTTCAGAACATTGTCAGGGGTCAGAGAGGAGCACTCTGGGAGATACAGAAGCCCACAAGCCCTCTCTTGGAGGAGCAACCAGATTCACTTCATCTCACACCACTGTGGTGGCTGGGTTTCTGCACTTCCCCCACTGAGACCAAGCTGGTCTGAAAGGCTCTCCAGAACTAGCTGAGCCCCAAGTGAAAGAGACAAGAAAGATTCATTCCATTTTCCACCTGGCTGGCTGGAGGCTGAAGGACAAACCTTTGGATTTGGACACATTTGGAGGGAGTTCTTGGAACCAAGCAGAGAGATAGGTCTCTAAACTAACTGGGCTATTTTGAAGGAAGCAATAAAAGATCTGAACTTTTATCACCTGGCTGCGTTTGAGGTGATTATTACTTTTAACTGAAACTAAGGCTGCCTCCAGAAAACCTCTCCAAGAAACCTGCTCTCAGAGAGAACCATTATATTATTTTAAAGAAGAAAAATACCACAATGAACTATAATCCAAAAGTAATTTATAATTCAATCCTCACAGGTACCTTCAGTGTGCTGTCAGATAATATCACTGCATAGCTCATGATAAAAAGTACAGTCCAGACGATGCACAAAGGATGATCAAACTGTTTATATCTTTTGATCCAGCAGTGTGTCTACTGGGTCTGTATCCCAAAGAGATCATAAAAAAGGAAAGCAACCCACATATGCAAAAATGTTTGTAGCACCCTTTTTTGTAGTGGCAAGGAATTGGAAAGTAAGTGGATGCTGTTCAGATGGAAAATGCATAAATAAGTTATGGTATATGAATGTAATGGAATATTATTCAACTATAAGAAACTATCAATACAATCATTTCAGAAAGTTCTGAAGACTTATATGAATTGATGCTAAGTGAAGTGAGTAAAAACCAAGAGAACATTGTACATAGAAACAAGATTATGTGATGATCAACTGTGATGGACTTGGATCTTTTCACCACTGAGATGATTCAGGCCAGTTCCAATAGATTTGTGGAGAAAGTCATCTGCATTCAGAAATAGGACTGCATAGACTGAATAGGGATCACATCATAGTGTGTTTAACCTTTTTTTTTGGTTGTTTGCTTGCTTTTTTTCTTTTTCATTTTTTTCTTTTTTGATCTGATTTTTCTTGTGCAGCATGATAAATATGAAAAAATGTTTAACCTGTATTGGATTACTTGCTGACTAGAAGATGGGGATGAAAAGAAGGAAAGGGAGAAAAATTTGGAACCAAGGTTTTGCAAAAGTGAATGTTGAAAACTATTTTGAAAATTAAAAGCTGTTATTAAAAAATGTATAGTCCAAGCATTATGTATTCACAAACTTGGATATGCAATTAGAGCATGTCAATTAATCTTTTAAAAATAATTTTAAAAGCATTTAATTTTTTCTCCAATTACATGGTAAGAATATTTTTAATATTCATTTTCATAAGATGTTGAGTTCCAAATGTTTCTCCTTCTCTTTCTTCCTACCTCCTTTCACCTCTTCTGAAGATGGTAGGCAGTTTGATATAGTTTATATATGTACTATCATGTAAAACAAATTTCCATATTAGCCATAGTTGTGCATGAAACATACAAAGTATGAAACATCAAAAAGGCAAAAATGGGAGAATAAAGTAAAGGGAAAAATATTTTTGACCTACATTCCAAGTCCATTAATTCTTTATTTAGCTACAGACAATATTTTACTTGTCTTGGAACATTGTGTTGCTGAGAAGAGCTATGTCAGTCATAGTTGATCATTATACAACTCTGTTGATACTATGTACAAAGTTTTCCTGGTCTGTCCATTTCACTTTGCATTAGTCCACGCAAATATTTCCAAGTTTTTTCTGAAATCTGCTAGTCCATCATTGTTTATTACAAAATAGTATTCCATTACATTTATATACGAAAGCTTATTTCCCAATTGAGAGGCATCCCCTTAATTTCTAATTCTTTGCTGTTGGAATCCTTACAGAGTGTTAAGTCATTAGAATTGATAGAGATAATAATTATCTAATTTAGCATGATTCGGTATGATTGATCTGATCCTACAAGGAGATGTTGTGGGCCAGAACTTGAAACAAGGTACTAAGTGGAATTGAGAAGACAATGTTTCAATCTAGTTTAGAATTGTTTTAATCCTACAACAAATAATGGTTTCCCAGTGATATAATGACTGGTGTGTACTCGGTGCACAGCATATAAGCAAGAAGCTCTCAGGGCCAGACACAGAAGCACAGAAGCCCACTCTTGAAGGTGGAGACAGAATCATTTCATATTCCACTTTTGTGCTACTGGAGACATTCGGAGGGAACTAGGGGCTGAAGCTCAAGACTTTGAAGGACACAATAAAGAACTGGATTTTAACTCCTGGCTGTATTTGGGGTGATTATTACTCAGAACTGAAACTAAGGCTGCCTCCAGAGAATGTCCCCTGAGAAACCTGCTCCCAGAGAGACCCATCATCTGTTATAAAAAAGAAGAGAACACCACACTTTGCTATCACAAAAAAGGCTATATTCTTGTACATTATTCCTTGTCCCTTTTTATGATCTCTTTAGCATGTAGACCTAGTATTGTATTGCAGGGTATGAGTATTGCTGGGTCAAAAATTAAGTAAAGGTTGGTTGCCTTTGGGGTATAATTCCAAATTGCTCTCCAGAGTGATTGAATCAGTTCATAATTCCACCACCAATGCATTAGTGTGACAGTTTTTCCCACATCTTCTTTGACATGTATCACTTTCCTTTTTTGTCATATTGGCCAATCAGGTATATAGTGGTATCTCAGAGTTGTTTAATTAACAGTTCTTTAATCAAAAATTATTTAGATCATTTCTTCATATACCTATATATAGTTTTGGTTTCTTTACCTGAAACCTGAAAACTATTCATTACTTATCAGTTGAGGGTTGACTTGTAAATTTGACTCGTTCTCTACAAATGAGGTCTTTATCAGAGATACTTGCTATAAAGATTGTTTCCCAAATTTCTGCTTTCCTTCTAATCTTGATTACATTAGTTTTGTTTGTGCAAAAGCTTTTGAATTTAATATAATCAAAATTATCTATTTTGCATTTTGTAATGCTCTCTATCTCTTTTTGGTCATGATTTTTTCCCTTTCCCATAGGTTTGATAGGTAGACTATTCCTTATTCTTCTGATTTGTTTATGATATCATACAGTGTCTAAATCATTTACCTATTTTGACCTTATCTTGTTATACATTGGAGATGCTGGTCTATATCCCATTTGTGTCCTATTGTTTTCCAGTTTCCCAGAATTTTTTGTCCATGAATTCTTATCCCCAAAGCTGGAATCTTTGAGTTTATCAAACACTAAATTATTTTTGTCAACTACTGTACTTTGTGTTTTAAGTTTATTCCAATGATTCATTGCTTTCTTTCTTAATTAGTACCAGATATTTTTGATGATTATTGATTTATAATATAGTTTGATACCTGGTAATCCTAGGCTATTTTCTTTGGTATTTCTTTTTCATTTATTTCCTTACTATTCTTAATTTTTTGTTCTTCTAGTTGAACTTTTATGTTGTTTTTTCCTAGCTCTTTCAGGTAGTTTTTGGTAATTTATTTGGTACAGCACTGAATAAGTAAATTAGTTTAGTTAGAATTATTTTTTATTTTATTTCCTCCTCTAAGATTCTGAGTTAACAGATTGTTTCACCCAATCTCCTTGCTGATTGCACCACTTTAGAACCTGTCCTGTGGAGCTATTTAATGGTTCCTCTGAGGTGAACATGAGAATTACAGTGATTCACTGCTTACTCTGCCATCTTGACTCCTAGAAGTCCATGTCAATGAATTTTCTGGCCACACAACTACAAATATCAAAGTTGGATATCAGGAAACCTGTGATCCTATTTCTGTAGGAGGAGTTGGTGATTAATGAATAAACATAATCCTTTATTAAGCACCAAGTACCAGGCACTCAGCCAAGTACTGGGAACACAAAAAGAAGCAAAACACCAAATTTGATGCCCCCAAAGTGCTCACAATCTAATGGAAATGCTCCATGAAGCTAATTAGAAATAAAAGTGGGAAGGGATCATGATATTCTCCTCGTGGGAAGCAAAGAGATAGAAGATATAATATTATCAAGAAAGCTATTAAATCATTTATATTGAACCATGAAAGAATGATGACTGAGAAAGTAGGTTGGAATCATTTTGTGAAGACCTTAAATGTCAAATAGAGGAGTTTGTATTTTTGTTTTGAGGCAAAGGGTAAACATTAAAACCTAAGGAGCAAGAAGCTAATATGGTCTCATCTATACTGTAAGAATATCACTTTGACAGCAAACTAGAGAGTGGGTTAATGTGTATAGATACTTGAGGCAGGAAGAAAAGGCTGTTGCTAAAGTCTAAAGATGCTCAAACTACTGCCCGAGGGCCAGATGCAGCAGCTTAGGACGATTATCCCCCTCACCCAGGGTTATGAAGTTTCTTTATTTAAAGGCCCACAAAACAAAGTTTTTGTTTTTACTGTAGTCCCATCCTCCACCAGTCTGAGGGACAGTGAACTGACCCCCTATTTAAAAAGTTTGAGGACCCTTGTGACCAAAAGGAAAAAAAAAAGATTTTGAGGACTTGAATAAGGTCATGTGAGAAGTAAGAAAAGAATAGTTGCCAAAGATCTGAAAGTAGAATAAATAAGATTTGGTAATTGATTTTGAGAAGTTGAGATTACTCTGAGCATAACTAGACAAGAAAGACCAGCTATTTAGATCTACTGATTTCTTCTTACCTAATTAAAAGAATAGATTAGATACCTAGGACTGGAAGAGGTGAAAGTATGAGAGGTCAGATGTAGATAATTTAAAAACTTGGAGGACTATTTATCTACTAGTGCTCTCTAGGAACATACCCTTTGTAGATCATTGTTCCTTTCTCAATCATATTCTTGTTTGGAGTATTCATTGGACTTTGTTCTGATAAGTCCAGAAAAGATGATAATAAGAGAAATGGAGGGACAGCTAAGTGGTTCAGTGGATAAAGCACCAGCCCTGAAGTCAGGTGTTTAAATCTGGTCTCAGATACTTAACATGTCCTAACTGTGTGACCCTGGACAAGTCACTTAATCCCAAATCGCCGAAGGAAGGAAGGAAGGAAAGAAGGAAGGAAGGAAGAAAGAAGGAAGGAAGAAAAAGAAAGAAAGGAAGGAAGAAAGGAAAAAAGAAAGGAAGGAAGGAAGGAAGAAAAAAAGGGAAATTATAGAGTAAAGAAAAGGGTATATCTGAAATTCTAAATGCTACATAGCATTTCTATACCAATTAGTTTTAACAATCTGCTGAAGAGAAGGGGTTGTGCAAAGGCAGGAATTCAAACTTATTATTAAAAGATCACTTTGGCTTTTCTAGTCAGTTCCTGACAGACAATGTGCTAACAAATCAGAGCCTGAAAACTAGCTTAAAGGTCCTAGTCTGAAGACTACAACAATCTAACAAATTAAACCCTGCCCAAAAGCCAAACTCTAATTTGTTTGAAGTTCCTTAATGTTTTAGTTTTGTGTTGTTTTTGTTTTCTTTTGTTTGTATCATAAATCCTTTTGACAGTCTTACAAAGTGTAAGTGTATTACTTCTCAGAATAATATAAAATAATTTAGGATTGCAAAAGAAAATAGGGCAGCTAGATTGTGTAGTATATAAAGTACTGGATTTGGAATAAAGAAGGTTGATCTCCATGAGTTCAAATCTAGCCTCAGATACTTACTATTGTGAAAGATGTAGAAGACCCTTACCCAAAATGACTACTAAGAGATCACTCAGTAGAAGGCCAAAAAGTTGTTTATTGAAAACCTCTGGAGGATAAGCCATCCCATCATGAGATAATAAAAGAAAGCTCTTGGTAGGAGGGCTAAAGAAATAGTAAAGATACATAGCTTTTATACAAGAAATTACATCACAAGTAAGAGAGCATTGAGAAGGAAAGGGGGGGCATCTAATTGGTTGTTGCTATTTAGGGAGATTGGAATGGAAGGTTTCTGTTTCTCCAAAATCTCCTGATTTCTAGGAAATAGAAAATCAGGCCATCAGGCTTAATCAAGCAGATAGTGGTCCAGCTAATAGACTAAATATCAATAAATATCAAATACTGATAAATGTCTTCAGTTCAGGTTAAGTAAATATGTTTATAGCTGGCCAAGGCTCAAGTAAATATGAGTCTGCACACATTATACAGGTCATAGGGGA
Organism: Antechinus flavipes; assembly: GCF_016432865.1. Taxonomy (NCBI): domain Eukaryota; kingdom Metazoa; phylum Chordata; class Mammalia; order Dasyuromorphia; family Dasyuridae; genus Antechinus; species Antechinus flavipes. The sequence goes on from NC_067403.1 coordinate 126,842,828, forward strand.
AACACAGAAATAATGAAAATAATACAGAAAAAGAATTCATACATTCCTGTAAGTTCTTCACCTTATCTCTCTCTATTCCATATACTATCTATGTGACCTTGGACAGGTCACATAACCCTGTTTGTTTCAGTTACTCATCTGTAAAATGAGATGGAGAAAGAAAAGATAAGCTAGCTGAGTATTTTTGTAATAAAATGCTATAGTCACAGAGAATTGGTTAAGACTAAAATGACTAAACAACAAACAAAGGAAACCAACTATATAGAAATGTGTACACACACAAATGTTTTGATAGCTAGACAAACATATAGACCTACACACATGTGTATGTATATAACTTCACAACAATTCAGTATACTAAACCTGTCCTAAGTCAGATCAATCCAGTAATTCAGGCTCAAGATTTGAATACAGTAACACCTTCTTGTACTATAAAAGGCTTTATTAATAATAAAGGGTGCAATTTTTGAAGTGTGACATTTATCTTATGGTCCCACTTTCTTAAGATCATCAGGCTATATTTCCCCTCACTATTCCAGGGTTCCCTGAATGTTTTGTGACTAACTGTTGCCTACTACTTGCTTTAGCTATATTCCTCTCAGTTTGTGTAGGGGGAAAGGTGGTGATTAATAGTTCAGTTTCATTTAAACACTTAACATTGATTGGCTTTTGCAAATGGATGTTTGTTTTGTCAGTATAACAAAAGCAATCCCTTCTCCTTCATATCTCTGAAAGCATATTTCTCCCATACCATCTTACCTTGTTGGAGCAGAGTGTGGAGAGGATATTGGGGGGAGGAATTAGGTTCATAATTTAGCTGAATTCCTGAATTTTTAGCTTGTTCAAAGGCAGCATCACTGCTGTATCAGCCCTTCTCTATTGGATTCTGAAAGTTACTTTGAAAGTTCTTAACACTTTTTCATTCTTTGGATCATCAAAGCTATACTGGTTGCAAAGTTTGGCCTAGATTCTGATCCCCTTATTCTGGTAACTTGTTTTCCCAGCATTTGAAATTCCCAGTCACAAAGTTATTCCCTCAAACTAGGTCAGAAAAAAACAGACAAAAACTCCAACGATGTCACGTTTCTCCAAGCTTCTGTGGCTTCAGAGGGAAACCATATTCTAATCCTTGCCATTAAAACATATCTCACCATCAAAATTAAAGTATACCTAAAGATAGTGATTCCAAGAAGGCAAGAAAGATATCACTAAAACTGAAAGGTCTTTTTTAATGCCTCCAAAGTCAGTCAAATAGCTTAGCTTTCACTCTCTATGTTAGCCAAATAGATCAGTTCCTTATTTGTAAAATGAGTTGGAGAAAGAAAAGGCAAAATAAAAAAGCCAAACAAATTCACAGAATCTCTCTAGTCTTTCCAATGCATTTCTTCTCTCATAGGTCTTTATGACTTTCTTGGAAGCTGTTTCCATTTTTTCCATATGAAGACATCATCTAAGCAAGGTAATTAATTAGATCATGCATAAGACCCCCTCCCCCCATTATGAGACATTAAAAAGGTACTAATTCAAAGGAGAACAGCTACTTCTTTCTGCCTCAGCATTTGCAATAGCGGATACCAAACAGATTAGAAAGCCTTTTCCCCAAGCACAGAAGGAACTTCAGTAAAACCTCCAATGCCAATTTCCCAAAACTGTGCAAATGCAGAATAAACTTAAAAGTATGCCATGCACATTTTTATTTGATAAGCTGGTTACTAAATATTTACCCAGTATACCTACTTTGGAGAGGAGTATGGAAGGTGTGTGTGTGTGTGTGTGTGTGTGTGTGTGTGTGTGTGTGTTTTGGGGGGGGGGATTGGGTTCATAATTTAACTGAATTCCTACACATTCTACCAGGGATATTTGTTTTGTCAATATAACAAAAACAATCCCCTCTCCTCCATATCTCTGAAAGCATAATTCTCCCATACCATCTCATCTTTTTGGAGGAGTGTGGAGAGGGCATTGGGAGAGGAATTAGGTTCATAATTTAGCTGAATTTCTACATAGCTTGTTCAAAGGCAGCATCACTATTCTATCAGCCTTGCTGTATTGGAGTCCTGAAAGTTACTTTGAAAATTCTGAACACTGTACTTCATTTGGGGTCTGCTATCTGGTTCATTCCTCTTATTTAATAACTGATGAAATGACATCCAGAGATGATAAATGTTTTGCTCACAACTCACAACTCTAAGAAGTTCCCTTTCATCTCCTTTTCACTATTGCCACACAACTTATTTGACAGGAGAACTATCTGTGGTGTCTTAAATGCTTTCCTCAGGAGAATACATTGTTTTTACATTTTTATGGTCAGCAAATATTTTAAATTCTTTTAATTTTTATTGTCTGTTATTTTAGCAAGTTTCAGGGTGTTTGGTTTTTCTCATTTTTCATATACGTGGAAGCCTAACATCTTAATTCCCGGCTTGCTAAGAATTCTACTATGCAACTACATCATCTAAGGTAAAACATATGAGTATGTCAAATGCATAAGTATGTGAAGCATACTCATAAAAATTAATAAAAGTGCTTCCACAAGATAAGCACATGCAAAAAAAATACTTCATTATTTTATAGTTATACCTTGAACCCAAGTTTGGGATAATGTTTATTTATTTATTTATGTTGTTATTGTTATTATTTTTAATAAGGATAAAGTTTAAGAATTAATGTAAGTCATCATGATATAATGGAAAGAATCTTATATTTGTAATGTGAATTTGGGTTTGATTCTACCACTACCTATTACCTGCAAGACTTGGGACAAATCATTTAAGTCTTCAGAACCTCAGATTCTTCTCACTTACCTTCATATATCACTCTTTACCCCACCTCACACCCCCAGTAAAATCCTGGTACAATGTGAACTCTTTGACGGCAGGGTGTTTTTATTCTCAGATATCCATCATAGGATTTGGCACATAATAGGGCTATTGAGTTTACTAAATTGAATTGAGGACAAGAGTTTGTGACATGCTACAAATTGCTGAAATTAATTTTTATTAAAAAATTATTATCACAGTATTTTGCCTAATGATAAATTGTATGTCTTTTATCCAAGACCAACCTATTAGAAAGGAGGAGGCTCATCAAGAATTTAGCATGGGATGAGATATGTATGTATATGCATGCATACATATATGTTTATATGTATACATATATATGTGTATATAGGCTACTATTCCTCTCAGAGACTACCTAATGAACATAAGTTGGCAGAGTACCAATTCTGATGGAATCACAGATCTATGAAGTATTTCGGCATCAAAGAAATTATTTTTCCACAAATTTAAAGTGGAAATTTCAGGCTTATAAGATTTAGAGTTGAAAGATAGCTTAGAGATCCTCTAGTTCAATCCTCACTTTTTACACATGAGTAGATTAAGGTCTAATGGGTTTCAATGACTTACCCATAGAGATTTTTAAAGTCATTTTATTTAATTTTTTAAAAATTTAATAATAGCCTTTTCTTTTTCAAAATACATGAAAAACAGTTTTCAACTCACTCTTGCAAAACCTTGTGTTTCAAATTTTTTCTCCCTTCCTCCCCTACTTCTCATCCCCCTGGGCAGCAAATAATTCAATATAGATTAAACATATGCAATCCTTCTAAACATATTTCCACATTTATAATGCTGCACAAAAAAAAAATCAGATCAAAAGGGGGAAAAAATGAGGGAAAAAAAGCCAGCAGAAAACAACAAAGGTGAAAATACTATGTTGTGATCCACTTTCAGTCCCCATAGTCCTCTCTCTGGATTCAGATGGAGCTCTACATCACAAATCTATTGGAATTGCCCTAAATCACCTCATTATTGAAAAAAGTCAATTCCCTCATAGTTGAGCATCACATGATCTTGTTGTTGCTGTGTACAGTGTTCTCTTGGTTCTACTCACAGCACTTAGCATCAATTCACTTGAGTCTCTCTGGGCCTTTCTGAAATTATCCTGCTGATCATTTCTCATAGAAAAATAACATTCCATGGCATTCAGATATTATAAGTTATTCAGCCATTCCCTAACTAATGGGCATTCCCTCAGTTTCCAGTTCATTGCTACTACAGAGAGCTGTTACAAATATTTATGCACATGTGTGTTCTTTTACCTTTTTTATGATCTCTTTGGAATACAGACTGAATAGAGACACTGCTGGATCAAAAGATATGAACAGTTCTAAATTGCTGTTCAGAATGGTTGGATCAGTTCATCACTCCACCAACAACATATTAATTTTCCCACATCCCCTCAAACATGTATCTTATCTTTTCCAGTCATTTCAGACAATCTGAGAGGTGTGAAGGATTGGTCTAATTCCTAACCCTTATTTTACAAATGAGCAGATGGGACTTAAAGAACTTGAATGACTTCCCTAAAGTATAAACATTCTATCTGTAACAGTTAGCAAATCCAAGACTTGAACTAAAGCTCTTTCTATCTAAATAAAAGGTATGATGAAATGAAGGGAAGTAACAATAACAAATTTATGAAGCATTTTATAATTTCTAAGTGCTTCGAACAATTCAACACTTTTGAAGTACAGAAATCTCCCAAGTGCTACAATTATTTCTGTCTCCATTTAACAGAGAATACTGAGGCTGAATTGTCAGATTGCCAATAAATAAACAGCAGGGTTGTGATTTGAACCAATGTCTTCTGACTAGAAATCCAACCCTCTTTCCTCTTTAACAGATTTTCCTATTAATGACCTAATCTACTTTTATTTATTCTGTATTATATTTCTTCCACGGCTTGTCCATTCAGAGCTTACAATTGTATTAAAAGATATATTACAAAAGAATTCTTATCTATATAATAATCACTCTTTAAAATACTTCCTTTCATAATAAGGAGGCCTACTGGAGCTGATAGGAAAATCACAGTACAAACATAAAAGTAGAAACCACTTTTATCATCCAACTCCAGATGTATAATTAAATCTATATCTTCCTAACTAATTCAATTTTCTTGCTCAGTTTTTCTTCCCAAATGTGACTGTGAGTGTCACTTCCTTCTTTCTCTCTCTCTTCCTATTGCACTTTTTATCCCCTCCTCCAAGTCCCAACAAGAAGGCTAAAAATGTAATAAAATGCATTTACACTACACTAATTATTTTGTGACTTATGATGGGCCAAATTATTTCTAGATTCTTAATTTTATTTTTCTCTTTCTAGAGATTACTTTCCACAGGATTAAAAAATTGTAAACTAATACCTATATTGAGCATCATTTCATAAGAATTAGTTTTCAGTGTGTCAGGTGATGGCAGATATAGTAATAAATGATCAAACTTCTATCAGAGGGTCATTGACTGAAAAAAAATCACTTAGCTCCAAGTGCATATCCCATGACAATTTATTTAAGTGTCAGAAGCAAACATAATTTTTTTAAAAATCATAACTGATTCATAAATCTCTGATTACCTAAAATGAATTATTAATAGAAGTAAATGGACAATAGTAAAATGACAACTGTCATTATATAAAGTTATGTACAAAATGATTGATTTGAAAATATTCTATCCTATGAATATACATTCATACACACATCACTGTACAGTGATTTAGTAAGTAAAGAGTTGTCCTCAAATTCTTGGAGGTCTGGATTCAAATCTTGCTTTTTACATATACTGGCTATGTGACTCTTAACAAGTCACTCAACCTCTTAACACTCTATGCATTTCTTTTAAGGCAAAAATTGCAAAAGAAAATATGCTGACTTAAGATTGGTAAGGGGAGTTTCTTCACTTCAGAATTCTCTATACAAATAAAATCATAGGTCTAATCCCTAGCTCTATCTTCTCTAGTGGATGGAATATGTTTTATTTTACAAAAAACAGATACAGGAATTAAATTTCCACTGAAGTTTCTTTGTATATAGTAAGAATCCAGAATGGATAAATTACAAATTATTTCCAGGTATTTCAGATTTCTTTGCTTCTTTCCTAAAACTTTAGAGGAACAATGGGAAAAATTATGAAAGCAGACTAAAGATATTTTCTATCTCAATTCTCAATTGTGAGTCTTCTCTTTCTCTCCCTTCCTCCTTATCCTTCTCTTTTTCCTTTTTCTTTTCCTCTCCCTCTCCCTTTCTTCTTTCTTTCCTTACCCTCCCTTCCTTCTTTCTTTTTACTATTTTGCTTTCTCTTTTTCTTCCTTCCTTCCTTCCTTTCTTCCTTGCTTCCTTTCTCCCTTCCTTCTTTCCATTGTTTCTTTCACTTTATTAAAATGTTAATTCTTAGCAGCAGAAAAAAAAAGCTACAAAGAAAAACCTGCATTCAATCTTATAAAGCTTAATTGATTAAAGGGGAAGATTTAAATTTTTTTGTGTGTACTGCTAATAAGTTGACCCAGTTCAAACATTCTGAGCTTGTGCTTTTCAGGAATTGGAAAATTTTAAGACTTGCTAATTTGAATACCCCTGAAAGGGACCTGTATGTGCCAAAAGTTTGTGGCAGCCCTTTTTGTAGTGGCTAGAAACTGGATGCCCATCAACTGGGGAATGGTTGGGTAAACTGTGGTATATGAATGTTATGGAATATTATTGTTCTGAAAGAAATTATCGGCAGGATGATTTCAGAGAGCCTTGGAGAGACTTAGATTAATTGATGCTAAATGAAATGAGCAGAACCAGGAGAACAGAACCATGATTATACGATGATCAACTTTGATGGATGCTGTTCTCTTCAACAATAAAATAATTCTAACCAGTTCCAGGGGCACCTAGGTGGCGTAGTGGGTTAGAGCACCAACCCTTAAGTCAGGAGGACATGAGTTTAAATCTGACCTCAGATCCTTAACACTAAACTCCAATTGCCCCAACAAAAAAAAAAAAAAAAAAAAAAAAAAGAAAGAAAGAAAATAATAATTCAACCAAACCAGTTACAGTTGTTCAGTAATGAAGAGAATCAGCTACATCCAGAGAGAGAACCAAGGGAAATGAGTGTGGACTCCAACATAGCATTTCCACTCTTTCTGTTATTGTTTGCTTGCATTTTTGTTTTCTTTCTCAGGTTTTTTTTCTTTCTTTCTAGATCCAATTTTTCTTGTGCAGCAAGATAACTGTATAAATATATTTACACATATTAGATTTAACATATACTTTAACATATTTAACATGTATTGGACTACCTGGCATCTAGGGGAGAAAGAGAGGAAACATTGCAACACAAAGTTTTGCAAGGGTCAGTGTTGAAAAATTATCCATGCAAAAAAGCTCTAATAATAAAAAAGGAAAAAACCTCAGGTACCTTCTAGAATGTGTAGAAATTTGAAGATTACAACTATACTACTTAAAAATACCCCAAAATGAAAGCATCGTTAATGGGGTCAACCCATTCTCTAATTAACTGTGAATTGTTATTCAGCAGTGTACAAAGCAAACTAAATTCTCAAAGAAATGTTAGGTCATTTGGAGAATTTCTGTAGTGTCTAGCTAATCCAAGGATGTTAATTAGTGAGAAAATAGAAGTGTAACTCAGATCTCTTTGGTTCTGAGTCAATGCACTGAATTTGGCTCTGGATAACACTGCTTAATCCATTGCTCTTTGGCCTAAGCAAAGTCTACACTTATCCAAAATAGCATATGATTTGTGCACCTAATGAAAGATTGCAATGACATTTATCAGACATGCAGCGGGTTTTCTCATAAACATCATCTCTTTTCAAACTCTCTGCAACAAAACAGTCAGTCAATATATATTCCAAGGCAATGACTGCTGTTATTCCCATGAATCTATCCTTCTGTATAATTAAGCTTTTAAATAATTACCCACATTCAAAAATATTAGATGCTCTAGGACAAAGAGAATGTCTTATATTTGGTATCAGAATATCTGAGTTTTAAGCCTCAGGCTCTGACACTTGAGATTATCAATTTAGATTTCAAATGAACTGAAAATTATTAATTCCTTGGGACAGATGATGAAACTGAGGCCCAAAAAAGAACATGATTTGTGTAAGTTAACCTAGGAAATAGCAAAACCCAGCTTTGATTTTAAAAAAAGCCAACATCATGCTTCATTTTTTCAAAATAAAAAAGTAGGTGTCGTGGTAAAGCATTTCTCTTAGGCCAGGATAAAATATATGTAGAGAAGCCAAAAACCAGAGGAATAAGGATTTTCCTAACCCAAGCTCTTACCAACTCTACCCCTCCTGCAAGCACCGAATAAATTGATCATTATCTACCAAGAAGTAAAATCTTATGCAAATAGATATAAACAGCTATTAAAAGAATGGAGTTAGTGTGATATGAATGAATTGATAAAAATATTGGGTTATCATCCCAGGAGCATATAATTCTTCCTATTGGCATAATATTAAAATTTTTTAGTTGAAAATAGACTGAAGTGAAAGCTGTTTTATTATGGAGTGGGGAGGTATGGAAGGAAGTAAGAAATTACAACAATTAATTATAAGTTAATTCATATTTATAAAAAAGAGTCCTATCTGGCTAGTCCTTTACTGATTTCCTTTGCTGTTCCTAATACAGGAATATAACTTTGAATAGTAAAAGTTATCCAGTCTAGCAAATTCCTATTAACCCCTTGCAGAGTCCCTTTGCTTGTTCCATTGTTTGAATACCAGTTCCATTGAAAAAATGTATTAGGCACAACTAAAAATGTAGGTTTTTTTAGAGTTTCATTTTGGATGAGTACCTAAGAATTTAGATGTTCCCTATTCCAGGATGTCTGACACCAGAACAAAACAATTAATATTTCAATATTCAAACCAAAGTTTCTAGAAGTTTAAAACATATTTTCTATATTGTTGTGGGATTGGATTGAGAATATTTTGTATCATTTGAGAGGGTATTTGGGGCACCTGTCATAAACCTGGGCATGATTGGCTTCTGGCAAAAACAGGGAACATATGACAAATTCATAATTAAAAAAACAAAAAAACAAAAACAAAACTGTTCTTTTGGCATTTCTAGGTAAATCAGAAGCAGGTGTATTAAAAATCTTTCAGGAAAATCTATTCTTCCAAGATTCCTATCACCAATTTTCAGGTAGTCTAAATAATTCATACAAATCATAGATAAACATCCAAATTCTTAGATTCTCATCTAAATCTCTATATTTTGCCCATAGAAAGAGATAGGTGATGAGATCCTCATTTTCTCAAAAAGCAGCCATTATTATAAAGTATACTAATTACTAACATTGGTAGCAGGTTTTACAGAGAGGAAGGAATACTCACAGACACCAAATCATAGACATTCACTGCAGAGATTAGCTATAAATTGACACAAAGGTTATTTATTGGCTAAGACAGAAGTCATCATGGTGAGAGACTATTACTTTTTTTGCCCTAACTCTGCAAGCAAGTGCAGGATTTCATTAGTTTGACCAAAATCACATTTCATTTTCACCCCTCATTTATTTTTCCAGATCAAAGATAGAAGTGTCTTGTTCAGGGTATAGTCCCAATGAAACTTGGAAGCTGGACTACCTCAGAGCCACTGCCTTCATTCTTTGTGGCCTTTATCTTCTGCTATCCTTAAATGACTAGAGATATTGGAAGAGTACTCAAAGTACTATTAGTATTAATACTTTGTTACTAATTATAGTGCTAGTAATTAGTACTAATAGTACTAAAGTACTATTAAAATATCTTTTAGTTGCAAACATGGTGGTCTCCTCTATTAGTAGAGGGAGTTTTCTCATCTGGAAGTTTCTATATTAACATAATCACAAATCTAATCTCTATCTTTACACATACATACACAATGCTTTTACCATCCAAATGCATGTAACATTATGGATAATGTGCACTTTTCCATCCATTTAATTTTTTCTGTATGAATAGTTAATCCAGTTTCTATTTTGAATAATCATCAATTTTCCTGAAGAAATAATGTAATAATCTGGAGTTTTTTAAATCAGTACAATATCATTTGCAAATAAAAACACAAAACCTCACTATTCACAGGAAACTCTGTTTTCATCCAGGCCTTGGGCAACATATATGACAATTCTGAATGTTTTTGTTCAATCTCTATTTTCACATGAAAGCAGTTTGGGAGAATAAAAACAAATAAACCAAACAAACAATAAATAAAAAGTTCCTCAAAACAAAGATTGTGAGTTTTATGGGAGATGTCACAATGGGGTGAGGGAATATGATGATGAAAGTTAGAATTGCCTATCTCCACATATAAACTGAATTCCTCTAATATTTCTATCAGAGTTATTTTTAGAACTGTGTATTATATAGCAACAAAGAAGCTATTTTAGAGAACACAGATGGTATCCAGGATACCTAAGTGTACCAGGTGGCACTGACAACTGGGTAAAAGTGTGCAGATGACATCCCAGATGGGAGCAAGACTTAGAAACTTAGAGGACAAAAGAAAGGAGAGCAAAAGCAAGATGAAGGGTAGGAGAAAGAAGAAGGTAAACAAACTATATAAAGATAGAAGGAAAGATTAGAATAGTATCTATAGAATGAGACAGCATGTGGCATTCAGGATAAGCCAAACCTTGGAAGAGGGCAAGAAAAAGAAGATAGAGCTAAATCCAGATATTTACTAGCTGAATGGGTGAAAGAAGTAGGTGATTTTAGTGCAATTTAGACATGAATATAGAGGAGCTGCCATATTAAAATTAAAAGTAGCAAAAAATATTGCCTACAAGGAAACAGTTGGATATTTTTAAACTTGATATGCACCTGTATGAATTCTTTAAAACATGGTAGTCTGGAAACAATCTACTCACATGAGAGGTAAAAAATATAGTAGATAGAACTTTAAATTAGGAATCAGAAAAATCTGGGTTTTAGTTTTTCTTTGACTAATAGCTATGTGACCCAATGCCTCCATTTCTTAATCTATAAAAAGAATCATTTGAATGTGATGATTTTTAAAAGCCTTTTCAGCTTTAAATCTATGATTCTATAACCAAGCCAGTTTAATGATTCCCAATTGGGATAAAAATATAAGGTGACTCTCATGGACCTTAAAATGCAATAAAAGCAATTTTAGGCCTTAAGATGAGATTGGTGAGTTGATTCAGTGAAGGGGGTCTGTGCTGCAATAGGACTAATACCAACTATATGTCTTTAATAAATCTAGCACTACTATGGGGAACCCTCATGAGTGGGGAGTCACCAGGTTACCTAAGGATAGACAAAGTGACCAAGGTTTTAAAAAATGGAGGATTAAGGTAGATACTGTAGTTCAATGTACATGAGGCCTAGTCAAAAAAAAATCTAAAAGTAAAATAAAAACAAATAGATAAAACCAATTTTACTTATAAGGTTAAAATCTCCAGACCATCAGTTCTTCAAAAATTCTGGTTTTCATGACACAGAAAGGAAAAGAAGTACTAATTTCCCCAGGACAACCAAACTTCATGAGAGAGGGAAGAGAAAGCCCCCTTCTCTCTTAACTCTCATATTATGTATAATAAGTTGCAAGAAATCTTTAATATCTTATCACCTAACTCTTTCATTATGTAGAGAGAATTTAGTCACATAGGTGTTTCCAAGTGACAGGTCTTTCCAATTCTAAATCCACATTCTTTATGATTGTATAGAATTTGAATATTGAAATAATATTCCCTCTCCCAACACATATAAATACATCCATACTGTCAGAGAGGCTGTTTACACAAATACTGTATGTTGTATAGTAATAGGCAGAAGTCAGAGAAACCACCTTAAAAGCCAAAGAACAAGTAGAGAAAAATCCATTTCAGTGGCACAAGAATGTGGCTTTCATGATATATATCCACCTTCTCATCCTTTTAACCCTTTTATTATGGTGGCAGCAAAATGGAATCTATTAAGCAGCAGGACATTGTTCCCTGTTTTATCATAGACAATGGTCATACTTGGGTTCAAGCTTTGGAAAACTGAATTGTATTGGGGAGAAAAAAGATAAGCTGAATGTCACAATATGTAAACATAACAGTCCAGAACACATGGTACATTATCTAAAATTAGGCTATTAAATGCCAAATTCCTTTAAGCTAAATACTTTATGACTTCATTAAAGGAAAAAAAAAATTAGTGAGACTGATCCACAAAATTTTGTGTATCAATGACTCAGGTTTTTGTTTGTTTCCCTGCCAGTTTTGTATAGGTGATGCTTATTTTTTAATCATGCAGTCTCCTTAAGGATTGCCATAGAGATGGAAGTTCAGTATATCCTTGCTGTTCTAAGTCTTGCCACAAAATATCCTTCCTTGGAGAGAAATATGTTCATAGAAGCAGTTTCTGTCTCATCAACAATAAAAACTTATTTAACTTTCTAACCCTTCTCAAAAGAGTGTCATAGACTTACCCAGAAACAATTCAGCTGCCACAATATTTTCGGAAGTTGATTCATTATTCTCTCTCTCTCTGTGTGTGTGCGTGTGTGTGTGTGTGTGAGTGTGTGTGTGTGTGTGTGTGTGTGTGTTCCTTCTCCCTCTCTCCCCATCTCCTTCTCCCTCTCTCTCTTTTAACCAGACTTGTGATTGCATACTACAGATACTTATCTTCTCTAAAGTTTATAGTCTTCCTTAGTGACACTGGGGAGTTGTGACTTGGTTCAACCAATATGTCAAGTTGTGATATTTGAACCCAACTTTCTGTCTCAGAGGCTAGCCTCTAAAAATTCCATTTCTATCCTTAAATTATAAAGAGAATATTTCTTCTCTAATTTCTGAAACTACCGCTTTCTCATCCTCCCAAAAATCCAAAGCAGCCTTGCTCCTTCAATGACCCATCTTAAATCCAAGTGATTATTTCAGTAAAAATGAGGTTTTTTGGGGTGAGGGGTGCTTGGTTGTTTTTTTAACATGAATTACACATCTTTGGTTTTTGTTTGTGGTCTTTAAGTTGAATTTTGATCCAGAAAATGTTTTATTTTCTGTCTTTTCAGTGTCTAAGCCTAGAAGAATACTGTATTTTAAAACTTTTCATGTTGTCTTACAGCAAACTTGCAACAGTTTGAAATAGCAAAAATTCAGTACAAAGATATATATATATATATCAACAAGGCAATAAAGCAAAGTAATGTTATTGATGAAAGATTCTCACAAAATGAAGAGCAGTCATAGAGAATAGACATGGGGGACCTTTATGGGGCACTGTGATCTGGAGGGAAGGGACTCCCCTCTCTCAGAATCAGTAAGGTCTGGTGGGTTTATGTAGATTCTTATCTTGGTCTAGCAAGACTCCCTTAGTGAAAGGGAGAGAAGAGTCTGGACCTGAGGACTGGAATTAATTGTTGTAGCCAGTGCTGGAGTGGGATTAGGAAAGATGTGGAAAATTGACAGTTAATTGATATTCCTTGGAAGTGGCAAAAAGGATGCTTGGAAGTTAGGATCCTTTTATTCCTACAGAGTGATTCCCCTAATGACCTTCTGAGAAATTACTTTTTTAGTCTCAGGGTCTAAGGCTACTACTGAGATCCTTATTTAAGCAGACTAAGATTAATTGCAGCTTGTGCTACTACTTCAGTTGTATTTACTCCCAATTAATTAAATGATATTGAATCTGCCAGCAGATTTTATATTAGTATTTGGTGCTAGGTTTCATAAAAATTCCATCTTATGATTAAAAGGTTTGTGCTTCTGAAGTAATTTTGCAAATTCAATATCTTTATAAATTATGTTGCATGGGAGACTGTAGTTTAATCTATGTGCTTCAATTACATACAAAAAAGACCAACAAATAAAGTTTATCTTGTGCATTTTAAAGTGTCTTGAATGTGTCTTAAAGAGTGTGGCATTCCATGGTTGTTGAGGCTCTCCCACTGTCTCCCTCAGTACACATCATTCCTCATTCTGCTTTATGTGGTTATCATTTGTGTTTAAGTGAAACTTATTACTCCACTAACAGAAAGTAGTGCCACGTTATGCAACTAAAAATATAAAAATTAATAAATTACCCCATTTGTAGCACTATAGATAGAAAACCAAACCTGGGGAGAAAAAAAACCTGGGTTCTTTTACAGATACTAGTGATACTCACTTAATCTCTCTATATACCAAGCAATTTGTCATGACTATAATATTCTCCTAAGTAAATTGGCTAATCTAATACAACTACAACATTAACAGAATATGTCTCATATTTCCTCTAGCCTCTATATGTTTGCCTGTGCCACTATACATTTATATGTATATATACTTCTCTTCATATATACTTCACACATACTTCATATATATGTATATATATATACTTCTCTTATTTATTTTGCATTTATCCAAATTACCCATCTTTCAAAGCCTTAAGTCTCTTCCCCAAGATTTCCAAGATCAGCACTTCTCATATTGATTTCATATTCCTTTGTTGTCTATAGAGCAGACAATGGTGTCAAATGCCCCGTGTAACTCACAACACCCCCAAGCCTGGCTCCAAACAAGTTAAGATGTAATTGGGAAATATTTAATAAAATAAATAAAAATATAATAAAACATAGTTATCATTACATTTTAAAATTAAGTCAAAATATAGAGATGCTTATTTAAGAATTATTAATCCCTCATTTTTATTTGAGTTTGACATCACTGGTCTATACTGTTCATAATGTAATTTATTATGTACTGCTTTGTCATGTGTTTCACATTGTGCACTTATTTCATTATCTCAAGGTTACTTAAATTTCCATGTATCAATTACCACAATTTGGAAAAATGGGCAATTAATTTACTTGTGATATAGAAATTAAATTGCTGGAAGAATTTGATTACTTTACACAAGATGTAAAATTATACTGAATATCTACTGGATAACATTTACACATAAACCATTTACATTGTTTCTGAGGGGCATTTATTGTTTCTATATTGTAAAAGCCAACTTAGTGAAACACTCTTGATATTAAGTAGCATTGCTCCAGGAAAGTGTATTTTTTTTTCCTCAATATTTTTTCTCTAGTTCTATAAAATTATTCAAATGTAAAATAATATTTTAGATGGAGATATTAATATTGTTTAATTAATATTTTTACTAAATTGGTTAAACACAGTAAATATTTTAAAACAAAAAGAGACATCAAAATTGAACAAGAGCTCAAATGATTGGAACTCAAATTTCTTTTACTTGAACATTTTTTCTATCATCTATTTATCTGTTTATATTATAGTCCATCACTGATCTAATCATGTATTTCTTTTAAAAAATGCTTTTAAAACCTTAATATTAAACATTAATGTGACCAATTAATCATTCATAAGTATTTACATTTAAATTAGTTTTTAAATTTTTATTTATTTTGTTCTAAACAACTTGTTTTTTATTTATTTCTATATTTTAGCCCTATTTGTGTTTCATATAATCTTTATGAATCTCTTCATTTTCCCCGTGTTTGTTTCTCTTAAATACATTATGGTATCATATTGCAGTTATACACTACAAATTAATTACTGTTTCTCTTTTGCTGGACATTGAAGTTATTTCCAATTATTTCTGGTCACTTACCAAAAATGTTGCTATAAAAATCTCTGAACACATAATTTTTTTTCTCATTACATTTTCAAATAAAATTATAGATCAAAGGTTATGCTTATTTTTAAAATTTGTATTTTCTGTTTCCAGATTATTCTTCATAAAGATTATAGAAATTCCATGAACAATGAATGAAAGGATCTGTTTATTTATTTATTCTATTCTTTTTTTTCTATTTAATGCATGTATAGTGGTACCTCAAAATTCTTTAAATTTGTAGTTATTTTATCTTTAGAGAGGTAGAAACATGTTTTTAAGTAGTTGTTACCAATTTTTATTTCTTTTGAAAATTATCTGTCTATATTCTTTGAATTTTGATTTTTAGAATTCATTCAACCACACTTGTATTTTTTCTATGTGACAATGTCATTCTGTTCCTCCCATCATTTTTTCTGCCCATTTAGCTAATTTAAGAAAAAAAAGAAATCCTTTATTACTTACCTACATACCCTGGCAAAAGTAACTCAAATATTAAGCATCTGTCTCTTTCTGCAGCTTTAGAACATCACTTTTCTTAGAAGAGGAAAGCATTATTTTACCTTTTTCTCTTTTGGATTAATGTTTTGTCACTGCTTTTTCTGTATAATGTTATTTTCATTGTGTAAACTGTTCTCTTTACTCTTCACCAGTTTATAATGTTCTTCCCAATTTCCTCTTACATCCATTTCATCATTTTTATAACACAGTGATACAGCACAGTGGACAGCTAAGCGGTGTGATGAATATAGCACAAGGTCTGGAGTCAGGAAGATTAATCTTCCTGAATTCAAATCTGACCCCTTGGATACTTATAAACTCTGTGACTTGTTTATTAAGCAAGTTAATAAACCATGTTTTCCTCAGTTTCTTCATGTGTAAAATGAGCTGGAGAAGAAAATCACAAGCCACTCCAGTATCTTTGCCAGGAAAGCCCCAAATTAGGGTCACAAATAGTCGGACATGCTTGAATAATAAAAAAATTCCATCCCATTCATATAAAACAATTTTTTTAAAAAGCTTCTTAATTTTTAGTTGATGTTATTATTGTTGTTGTTTGCCTTTTGGTTTTTTACCTGTCATAGAAAATGTTGCTATAGATATGTATATGTATTTTCATATAAATGTATACATACATATATGTACATGCATGCATGTATTATATATGAATACAAGCATATGTATAAATATGTGTGTGTCCATATAAAACCTTTTCAACTTTCTCAGGTCAGTGTTTAATAACTAAAATCTCAGGAAATTCAAGACACACTTAAAATTTAATCAGTTTCTTCATCAGTTTCTTAAATCTGAAAAATCAATAAATCAAGCTTTGATTTATAGCATTCATTAATATCCAGGGTATAAATGCTCATATTGAAAATTTAATAATTGGTTCACCAGGGGCAGTATGAGATGATTGTAGCACATTCTTAGGTGCTGTTGATATCTTTTGATCATTTATTCATTTTGTATCAGAAATGATCACTGAGATGTTTTTGGTGGTTTCTTTTAATACACATTTTAATAACATACATTTTTGATATCTTTCTAATATATCAGATGTTATATTTACCTATTCTCTTTTTTAATCATATTTTTCATTATATATGCCTTTTTTTGCTTCTCCCCACACAAGTCATTCAGACACATTTATTTCACCTTTAATAGTTTCTTCAGTTTGTTGAACTGGAAACAAATGCCTCCCTTTACAACAAAGGCAGTTTGCACAGAGAAAAGAACAGTAAGACCCTATCAGGTCTAAATATATGATCCAATAAGGTAAACATCTTATTCTAGGATATTCATATATCCATATATGGATATATATATGTGTGTGCATATGTATATATATGCATATATCTAATCATCTCAATATAGCTTTGTTTCTTGTTATTATTCTAGTTATTAAATCTTTCATTAATTTGGAATTTCATAAATACTACTAGATTACCAGCTAACTTTATTTATTGAACTGAATAAATAAAAAGAAACAGAATAGAAAAAGAATGATAAAAAGAAAATAAAAACAAAACAAAACATTGTCATGTATCCAGCAGAACATCAGGGAGGTTTCAAAATATATAACAATAAATTTCCTTTTCAAGAAAGCATATATAATAACAGAAGAGATTATATTCATGAGTGTCCATCCTTTCTTTGCTTCCTTGTAGATTTTTCTTTTGTTCTCTGTTGAGCACTTTTTTCTTTCTTCCCCCACTACCTCTCCCAAGCAACCTACAGTTAAGCACATATATATATATGTGTGTGTGTGTGTATGTGTGTATAAATATATATATGTACACACAAATATATTCACACACAGTCACATATATATATATATATAAACATATATCTACATCCATACATATACCTACATATATACCCATATATACTGACACACACATATACACACGTACACATTTACCCATGCATGTAAACATATACCTAAAATAATATTAATATTGTTGACATATAATGTAGATTTCTTTCAATTGAATCTTTAGATTTGACTTGATATAAGATTAATAATTACTAGCCTTACTTTTTTTTTTCTTAATAAGAATTCTACTTCTGATCCTTGCTGTAATGTTTGTGTATATCTCTTATTTTCTAAAAATAACTCTAATATTAACTCTTCTACTTTAATTCTATTCCTTAACTTGACTTGCTATCATTTAAACCCATTCACCCATGAATCCTCCCTTATCTTCTCCCCCCACCTTTTCCTTCCCTCTTCAACCCATTCCCATTAATCTACACACCTTATTCCATTTCTGTTAATCTACTTCTGTATACCACTATCACCCTCTCCCCCATTTATTCCTTTCTTATTAATCTATACACTTTATCTCACTATCATAACTTTACACAACCTTCTATATCCTGTGGGGTGGGAATTATTTTCCAAGTGCTTTTTCAGGGTATCATGTTTTATTTTGTCTGGAAAAATAATATTCATAGCAAATTAAAGTATACCTTTACTAAACACTAAATTCTTAAAGAAAAACAGTTGAATAATGATCCATATCAGCTTAATCTCTTCAAGCACATTTTCTTAGTATTTTCTTCTGTGCTAATTCTAATAACTAGAGAGAATATAGATTTAAAACTTAAGTTAATTCCAGTTATAAAAGGATTAAAACATTTAATCAATCTAACTCACTTTAAGTTGTCTTACTTCTTTAGGTATGAAAAACCTAATGTTTCGAGGTCCCACTACAAAGCAAGCTTCACCAAATAAAAACCATTTTGAAAGTTCTCTGTAATTCAACCCAATTTAAGTAGGCATTATTAAGCAGAAAAGTAAAAACAGGGAGAGTTAATTTGATTTACCAAACTGACAGAAGTTTGTACTGTGATCTTTGCTGTTTCAATGAATTTGGTATATTGTATTTCCTACTATTTTTAATTATGTTTAAAGAAATTAGAAGAACAAGCTAAAATTTTATATAGGTTGCCCCAGAATTTTTCAGCAAATGTATAAAGGATGAAAAGAGAAAAGCATTGAAATGTAAAAAGTTTTTGATTTAAAATTTTAAAAAAAATTCCTCATATTATAAAAGATCTGAATCTCTA
The DNA here is from genome assembly GCF_016432865.1 of Antechinus flavipes. Taxonomy (NCBI): domain Eukaryota; kingdom Metazoa; phylum Chordata; class Mammalia; order Dasyuromorphia; family Dasyuridae; genus Antechinus; species Antechinus flavipes. Next base: position 126,861,814 of record NC_067403.1, read on the forward strand.
TGACATATAAAAAGACCAATAAAGAAAATAAACTTGCCACTGGTGCAGAGGCCTTATTCTTACCTTTATCTCTAGCCAAAGATCTTTTAGTCTAGAAAGTGAACTTTCTTGGAGTGGGTTATTGAATGTTTTAATCAGGAAAGATTGTTAAACTGGAGGACAAGTTTCTGGAACTTCCTGTCTAAAAATGAAAGCCCTCAAAGGTCAGACTCTGGAAGACTCAAAAAGAAGGCTAAGGATCCTTGTCTTAGCTAAGAAAGCAGAGTAGCAATTCAGCTCCTGGTGGAGATAGCTTGATAGCTGATTTATCTTGTTTAAGTAGCAGATTGACCCACCCAGCAAAGACACAGTTCAACAATAAGTAAATCTAGTTTACACAAAAATCATGCTCTGTGAGGTCAGCTCAGATGGCTTAGGAAATGACACTCCAGAGCAAGAAAAGGCATAGAGATCTTGAAGTTCTAGAGCTGTGAATTGTCTTTGTCATGTATGTTCTCCGGCTTATTCCATGGTTCTTTAAGCTCATATCAATTCTTTCTTCCATCCCTCACTCTCTCTGATTTTCTGTATATTTGTGGGAAAGTATGACTGGTTTGAAGAGAAATATTTTTTGATTTCTTGTGATTATAATACTCTCCTTAAAGATTTTTTTTAAAGATGAATTTACTGGCTAATTGTTAAAATGAAGTGCACTGGTAGGAGTTTGTGAGCTACTGTTAGAGGAATTACATAAGGTTCTTTCTAAAACAGTAGCATCTGGGAATCTTATCTGACAATGCCAATATGAATTGGCCAAAATTAGCACAGTTGGTAGAAGTTGGAGAATGAGGATGTGGAATCAGTCAGGGAGGGCTATACTTTATTGCTTACAAAGGTATTTTGCATACCATATGTGTGTATGAGAGTATCTTCATTTTGCAAATATGAAGCTGAAACTCAGAAAGGCCAAGCATCATATAGCTAATTGATTCAAGAGCCCCAAACGAAACCTAAATTTACTAATTTCAGATTCAGTGTTCTTTCTTTCTATTTTTCAAGAACTGTATTCCAGATACACCATAGGGTTCATAAATCACTTGAGAAGAGTTGTCTAACTTGAACTATCAAGGTAGATCTGAAACCATCATAGTGACCCATCAAATAGGATACAGGCTCCTATTTGAGAGTCTCAATATATTTTTAATTTTGTTCATTTTTCAAAGAGTCTTATAAATAAAATTATAGGAATGTTCCTTTCTAGAGTGAAAAAGTTACCTTAAGTAGTTTATATTATATACAGATACATTTCATCATACCAAGGAAATCCTTTTTGTTGACCTTAAAATTTCATAGACATTCTCTTTTATTCTAGGGGGAAACTGAAGTCATTTGAATCCTTAGCTACTAGGACCCAAAAAACCATGGCATTCTAAATCTCTCCTTTTATGGATGTAGAAGCTGAAACTTAGAGAAGTTAAATGACTTGACCTGGTAAGAATATGTAGCTATATGACAATGAAAAAATTTAGAATCAGAGGACATTCTTCCTAAATTTCCTTTCCTGTAAAGCAAGAATGTTGGACCAGATGCAGAACTCTAACTAGGAAAGAAGGGAGGGAGAGGAAAGGAGGAAGGAAGGAAGGAAGCATGGAAGGAAGGAAGGAAGATAGGGAAAAAGGAAGGAGGGAGAAAAGGAAGGAGGGAGGGAAGGAGAGAAGGAAAGAGGGAGGAAAAAAGAGAGGAAAGATTTCTTAGGACTTAAGTGCTTACTCTGTGTCTGGCACTTTATTTAGTACTTTATAAATATTATCTCTTTTGATCTTCACACCAAGGTAGGTGCTATTATTGTTCCCATTTTACAGATGACAAAAATGAGACAAACAAAAATTAAATGACTTGCCTAAGGTCATGCAACAAGTAAATACTTGAGACTGAATCAGAATTCAAGTCTTCTTCACTCCAGGACCTGAACTTTATCCACTTATTTCACCTAGGCAAATGTAAGAGAAGGTAGTAGCACAAGTGGAGTCCAAAGAGCAACAATCTGATCTAGGATAGTCACTTTGAGGAGCTTCCTTTCCCCCTTTACATTCAAGCAAGGACCCAAATCCTAGAAAATTGCAAGGCACCAATATAGTAATCTCTTGAAGCATCCAAGAGGAAACATGTCTTTAATATGAGCACTTGGAATAAAAGACTGCCTACTCTAGTTACATTTCTAAATCTGTAATTTCTGAAGACTCTCCAAACTTTAAAAAGATTTTATTTTAGCTAAATGAGACAGGTTTCTATCTAGTGTTCCTTCTCTATGTTGTTTCTTTATCTTCCAGAAATCCCTTTTTCTCCTGAGAACATATGATCCCTGAGAAATTCTATATGTTTTGATAATGCAAGGTAGTAATTGGAACTTTGAAATTGGAACCAGAAAGGCCTAAGTTAAAACTTTATTACAAATATTTACTAGTGATGCTTATCCCTTTGGGCCTCAGTTTCCCTCTCTGTAAAATGATTGGATCAGATTCGGTGAATTCTAAATTTCCTTCCAATTCTACTGTGTGATAAGTTATGGTCTTTTTACTTTCCTTCTTTCCCAGTTGAATAGGCAAGTGTTTCTTTGTCTATATGTTGCTACTGGCCTTTCTTTGGAAATTCTCTCTTTGGAGAATGATCATTAAAGAGAAATTTTTATCAGATTTGGTAGAATATAAGCACCAGATATTAAGGGTATCAAGTTAAAGAACTAGAGTAATTTTCAGGCTCATAAATTACTTTGCTGCAGTAGCAGAAGGATCATGAATATGAATAACACTGAATTCTAGAGAGACAATTTGTCATTATTAAAATTATTGCTCTGTCAACACAAAATCTTAGTTTCAGCAATCCCTTTGTGTTAATGCAGCTGTTTGTGGAGTCATAGAGTCCAAATATTCCAGAGATGCAACATCAGTGAATAGACTATAGTTTATAATCTATAATAGCACATTGTGATCTGTCATGGCAGAATGTCAGGCCTTTCTTTTACCATATGATATGATATGATATGATAGCTGATTTATCTTTTAAATTCTCAAAACTAAAAAAGGAAAAAAAAACAGTAACGATGGCTAACCAGAGATGAAGATATTTTGGTGAGGGGAAAGGGACATTTTATAGAAATGCAGAAATTTTGATTGTTTTCTTCTTTCTTCAAAATGCTATTCATACTATATACACACACATATGCACATATATAGCTATTTATGTTTCCCAGCAAATATATAATTGCCAAGCTATCATAATCACTCACGTATTTGCTGGGAAACATAAAACACTGAAGTCAGCAAACTTCATCTTTAGTATGTGGAAGAAAGGAAAGATGCACAACAATGGAGCAAACTATTTTGTCTCCATCAAAACTTCAAAACCTTAAACATCTTTTTTAATTTGTCTCTCAAATTATTTTTTCCTGTGAATAATATATCTATACAAATAAGAAAACAGAAAATTTGATTATCTATTAAATAAGTTTTTATATTCAAAGTGTCCATTAGGCTTGTAGTGTCCAAAGTCTATTCCCAGTCTAGATGCCTTGTTGTTAGTGGCATGTTGTTTATAAAAGAGAATTTATCCCAGCAGGTGAATAGAGGTCTCATTATAAACAGAAATCACAGAACCAATGGGAGCCTGAACGTTAAAACCATAAACAGAAAAATGAATGATGAATCTTTGCAATGAGGAACAAAATCTTCAAAAAAGCTCAACAAAAACAATATCACAGCTAAATATTGATTCATTTAATATTATCACAAACTCCAAAAAAGACATATGCTGTGAAGTTTTAACAAAATGAGAAAAGAATAAAAGAAATGACTCTGAGGATGAAGGAAGATTTCTCTCAGTGTTTTTTGTTGTTGTTTGGTTGGTTGGTTGTTGTTTGTTTTTGTTTTTTGTTTTTTTGTGTAGTGACTGAAAGACCACCTATAATAGAACAGACAACAATGCAAAGAGAAATCTACTTTTAAGTACTAGTCAGACTTAATGGGGGAGCTCTGAGTTCCAAAGACTTTATGATTTAAACATTCTTTGAAAACATATTCTGGACTCAGCAATTATGGTTTGAATCCTAGCTCTGTTTCCAACTGGCTAGATAGTTTTGGGCAAATAATTTAAATGTCCTGATTCTCAATTTCCTAATCTGTAAAATAGTGATATTAACATCTATCCAATTCCCTTACAGGGTTGCTGCAAGGGTTCTATGAGAAAATGTAAAATGTCTTTTTTTCCATATACTAGAAATGAAGTTTGCTAGACTCTTTTATTTTCCCAACAAAAGATTATATAACTGGCAAATGAAAGCAGAAAATACTATTATTAACATAAGCCATTATTATTTGCATTTTAAGAGAAGCATATTAATACAAAGGATCCTCTAATTGGTGAAATGTTTCAGGATAGTTTGGGGGTTTCTTTTAAGGGAAAAATCTTCAGTCTTTATTCAAGTGAAGAGGTAAATAAAGATTGCGATAGCAAATATAGGCAAGAAAGATTGCGATAGCAATAAGGGAAGCTGCGACAGGAAATCAGCTAACAGAGAGAGATGTGAGCTGAGCCAACCGTGGCAATGGCAATCCCAAAAGTCTCTCCTTCCCTTTCCACTCCCCTGCCTCCACCCACCAAAATCGTCATTTCCTATACAACACATCAGGATTTGCACAAAGAGTGGGCGGGGGCCATTCTCCAAGATTATATATTAATAGAGTATGGTCCAATTACTATTTATCCTCATGTGCTTGGGACCTCAGTGCATCAACTCAAGCCTCAGCCCATTACACTGAACAAATGGAAATGAATGATTTGTTAAGACATCAAGAATCAGTCCACCAAAACCAAAAATAATAATAATAATAATAATAATAAATAAATAAATAAATAATAGGGAAAAAAATGTTAAATATCTACTTGGAAAAACAACAGACCTGGAAAATAGCTCTAGCAGAGATAATCTAAGGATTATTGGACTCCCTGAAAATCATGATGAAAAAAAGACCTTCAACACTATTTTTCAAGAAATCATCAAAGAGAACTGCCCAGATGTCATAGAATCAGAAGGAAAGTATCCATTGAAAGAATTCATCAAACACCTTCTGAAAGAGACACCAAAATAAAAACTCCAAGGAATATTGTGGCTAAATTTCAAAATTATCAGACTAAGGAAAAAATATTACAAGCAGACAAAAAAAAAAAAAAAAAACTATTCAAATACTGAGGAGTCACAAGGATCACTCGGGATCTAGCACCTTCCACATTAAAGGGCATGGAATCTGATTTTCTGAAAAGCAAAAGAACTTGGAATAGAGTCAAGAATAAAATATCCAGCTAAGTTGAGCATTTTCTTCTAAGGAATAAGATGGACATTCAATGAAACGGGTGAATTCCATTTATTTATAATGAAAAAAACAGAGCTAAACAAAAAATTTGACCTCCAAATATAGGTCTCAAAAGAAGCATAAAAAATAAAATGAACTCTTGAGAAATACATTTCTGTTATGGGCATACATAAAAAGCAATGTGTAATTTGATTTTACTCTTATAATATGAAAAAGGGAATTAAAAGTGGAAAGGGGATTGTATCAGAAAAAGGGAAAAGTGGAGGTAAAAAGAGGGAAATTACACCTCAAGAAGAGGCAAAGAAATCCTATCATATCTGAGGGAATTAATGGAGGGGGAAGAACATTGTGAATGTTACTCTCACCAGATTTGGCCCAAAGAGAAAATATTAGATATATTTGGTTTACAGAGAAATTTCTCTCACCTCATTGAAAAGTGGGAGAGGAAAAGGGAAAAGGAAAGTGGTAGCTTAAATAGAAGGGGATATAGAAATAGTAAGGGAAAGATATAAGAAAAGGGGAGGGATTCTAAGGGGGAGGAAGGGATTCTTTTTTTTTTTAATTTAATTTTTATTTAATAATTACTTTATATTGACACTCGTTTCTGTTCCGATTTTTTTTCCCTCCCTCCCTCCCTCCGCCCCCTCCCCTAGATGGCAAGCAGTCCTTTATATGTTGGATATGTTGCCGTATATCCTAGATACAATATATGTTTGCAGAACTGAACAGTTCTCTTGTTGCATAGGGAGAATTGGATTCAGAAGGTATAAATAACCCGGTAAGAAAAACAAAAATGCAGATAGTTCACATTCGTTTCCCAGTGTTCTTTCTTTGGGTGTAGCTGCTTTTGTCCGTCATTTATCAATTGAAACTCAGGTCTCTTTGTCAAAGATATCCACTTCCATCAAAATATGTCCTCATACAATATTGTTGTCGAAGTGTATAATGATCTCCTGGTTCTGCTCATTTCACTTAGCATCAGTTCATGTAAGTCTCGCCAGTCCTCTCTGTATTCATCCTGCTGGTCATTTCTTACAGAACAATAATATTCCATAACATTCATATACCACAATTTACCCAGCCATTCTCCAATTGATGGGCATCCATTCATTTTCCAGTTTCTAGCTACTACAAACAGGGCTGCTACAAACATTTTGGCACATACAGGTCCCTTTCCCTTCTTTAGTATTTCTTTGGGATATAAGCCCAATAGAAACACTGCTGGATCAAAGGGTATGCACAATTCGATAATTTTTTGGACATTATTCCAGATTGCTCTCCAGAATGGTTGGATTCGTTCACAACTCCACCAACAATGCATTAGTGTCCCAGTTTTCCCGCATCCCCTCCAACATTCATCATTATTTTTTCCTGTCACCTTAGCCAATCTGACAGGTGTGTAGTGGTATCTCAGAGTTGTCTTAATTTGCATTTCTCTGATCAATAATGATTTGGAACACTCTTTCATATGAGTGGTAATAGTTTCAATTTCCTCATATGAAAATTGTCTGTTCATATCCTTTGACCATTTATCAATTGGAGAATGGCTTGATTTCTTATAAATTTGAGTCAGTTCTCTATATATTTTGGAAATGAGGCCTTTATCAGAACCTTTAACTGTGAAAATGTTTTCCCAGTTTGTTGCTTCCCTTCTAATCTTGTTTGCATTAGTTTTATTTGTACAAAGGCTTTTTAATTTGATGTAATCAAAATTTTCTATTTTGTGATCAGTAATGGTCTCTAGTTCATCTTTGGTCACAAATTTCTTTCTCCTCCACAAGTCTGAGAGATAAACTATTCTATGTTCCTCTAATTTATTTATAATCTCGTTCTTTATGCCTAGGTCATAGACCCATTTTGATCTTATCTTGGTATATGGTGTTAAGTGTGGGTCCATGCCTAATTTCTGCCATACTAATTTCCAATTATCCCAGCAGTTTTTATCAAATAATGAATTCTTTTCCCAGAAGTTAGGGGCTTTGGGTTTGACAAACACTAGATTGCTATAGTTGACTATTCTGTCTTGTGAACCTAGCCTTTTCCACTGATCCACTAATCTATTTCTTAGCCAATACCAAATGGTTTGGGTGACTGCTGCTTTATAATATAATTTTAGATCAGGTATAGCTAGGCCACCTTCATTTGATTTTTTTTTCATTAATTGCCTTGAGATTCTCGACTTTTTATTGTTCCAAATGAATTTTGTTGTTATTTTTTCTAGATCAATAAAATATTTTCTTGGAAGTCTGATTGGTATAGCACTAAATAAATAGATTAGTTTAGGGAGTATTGTCATCTTTATTATGTTCGCTCGGCCGATCCAAGAGCACTTAATATTTTTCCAATTATTTAAGTCTGACTTTATTTGTGTGGAGACTTTTTTATAATTTTGCTCATATAATTCCTGACTTTCCTTTGGTAGATAGATTCCCAAATATTTTATGGTATCAACAGTTATTCTGAATGGAATTTCTCTTTGTATCTCTTGCTGTTGGGTTTTGTTGGTGATGTATAAAAATGCTGAGGATTTATGGGGATTTATTTTGTAGCCAGCTACTTTGCTAAAATTATGAATTATTTCCAATAGCTTTTTAGTAGAATCTCTGGGGTTCTCTAGGTATACCATCATATCATCTGCAAAGAGTGATAGTTTGGTTTCCTCATTGCCTACTCTAATTCCTTTAATATCTTTCTCAACTCTTATTGCCAAGGCTAGTGTTTCTAATACGATATTAAATAATAATGGTGATAGTGGGCAACCTTGCTTCACTCCAGATCTTACTGGGAAAGGTTCCAGTTTTTCCCCATTGCATATGATGCTTACTGATGGTTTTAAATATATGCTCCTGACTATTTTAAGGAAAAGTCCATTTATTCCTATGCTCTCAAGTGTTTTTATTAGGAATGGATGTTGGATTTTATCAAATGCTTTTTCTGCATCTATTGAGATGATCATATGGTTTTTGTTAATTTGGTTATTGATATAGTCAATTATGCTAATAGTTTTCCTAATATTGAACCAGCCCTGCATTCCTGGTATAAATCCTACTTGGTCATAGTGTATTATCCTGGTGACGATTTTCTGTAATCTTTTTGCTAATATTTTATTTAAGATTTTAGCATCAATATTCATTAGGGAGATTGGTCTATAATTTTCTTTTTCTGTTTTCAGCCTTCCTGGTTTAGGTATCAGTACCATGTCTGTGTCATAAAAGGAGTTTGGTAGGACTCCTTCAATCCCTATTTTTTCAAATAGTTTATATAACATTGGAATTAATTGTTCTTTAAATGTTTGGTAGAATTCACATGTAAATCCATCTGGTCCTGGGGATTTTTTCTTAGGGAGTTGATTGATAGTTTGTTCTATTTCTTTTTCTGAGATGGGACTGTTTAGGATATTTACTTCTTCCTCTGTTAGTTTAGGCAAGCTATATTTTTGGAGGTATTTTTCTATTTCATTTAAGTTGTCGAATTTATTGGCATAAAGTTGGGCAAAGTAACTCCTAATTATTGCCCTAATTTCCTCTCCATTAGTGGTGAGTTCTCCCTTTTCATTTTTAAGACTAACAATTTGATTTTCCTCTCTCCTTTTTTTAATCAGATTTACTAAGGATTTGTCTATTTTGTTGGTTTTTTCATAGAACCAACTCTTAGTTTTATTAATCAATTCAATAGTTTTTTTACTTTCAATTTTATTGATCTCACCTTTTATTTTTAGAATTTCAGTTTAGTGTTTGACTGGTGGTTTTTAATTTGTTCCTTTTCTAGCATTTTTAGTTGCAAACCCAATTCATTGACCTTCTCTTTCTCTATTTTATACAAATAGGCCTCTAGAGATATGAAATTTCCCCTTATTACCACTTTGGCTGCATCCCATACATTTTGGTATGATGTCTCATTATTATCGTTTTTTTGGGTGAAGTTATTAATTATGTCTATGATTTGCTGTTTCACCCAATCATTCTTTAGTATGAGATTATTTAGTTTCCAATTATTTTTTGGTCTACTTCCCTGTGGTTTTTTGTTGAATGTAATTTTCATTGCATCGTGGTCTGAAAAGGATGCATTTACTATTTCTGCCTTACTGCATTTGAGTTTGAGGTTTTTATGTCCTAATATATGGTCAATTTTTGTATAGGTTCCATGAAGTGCTGAAAAGAAAGTGTATTCCTTTCTGTCTCCATTACATTTTCTCCAGAGATCAATCATATCTAACTTTTCTAGTATTCTATTTACCTCTTTGACTTCTTTCTTATTTATTTTGTGGTTTGATTTATCTAATTCTGAGAGTGCAAGGTTGAGATCTCCCACTATTATAGTTTTACTGTCTATTTCTTCTTGCAGCTCTCTTAGTTTCTCTTTTAAGAATTTAGATGCTACCCCACTTGGTGCATATATGTTTAATATAGATAGTGCTTCATTATCCATGCTACCCTTTAGCAAGATATAGTGCCCTTCCTTATCTCTTTTAATTAGATCAATTTTTGCTTTAGCTTAATCTGAGATCAGGATGGCTACCCCTGCTTTTTTGACTTCACCTGAAGCATAGTAGATTTTGCTCCAACCTTTTACCTTTAACCTGCATGTATCTCCCCACTTCAGGTGTGTTTCCTGTAAACAACATATTGTAGGATTCTGGCTTTTAATCCATTCTGCTAACCGCTTCCTCTTTATGGCGGAGTTTACCCCGTTCACGTTTATGGTTAGAATGACCAATTCTGTAGTACTTGCCATCTTGTTAACCCCGGTTTATGCTTTTCTCCCTTCTTTCCCCTTTCCCCCCCGGAGGAAGGGATTCTTAAGAGGGAGAGATGCATAAAGCAAGTGGTGCTCATAAGTTTAATACTGGGAAGGAGGGCAAAGGAGAAAAGAAAGAGAAAAGTATAATATGGGGATAATAAGATGGCAGGAAATTCAGAATTAGTAGTTTTAATTGTAAATGTGAATAGGATGAACTTGCACAGAGGTGGATAGCAAACTAGAGCAAAAGCCAGAATCCTACAATATATTGTTTATAGGAAACACAGTTAAAGCAGGGTGATACATACATAGTAAAGGTAAAAGGCTGGAGAAGAATCTATTATGCTTCAGATAAAGTAAAAAAAAAAAAAAAACAAACAGGGGTAGCCATCCTTATCTTAGATCAAGCAAAAGCAAAACTTGATCTAATTAAAAGAGATAAGGGAGGAAACTATATCTTGTTAAAGGGTAGCATAGATAATGTGTAATAGAGAAACTGAGGCAGGAGAGAGATTAGAGAGTTTTTAATATTTTATTAATGGGAGAGTAAAATTGACTGGACAGGACTCTCGTCTCAGACAGAGATAAGGATATACTGGAACCAAGGAATCCATGTTGGTCCCAGGGCTGGAGGAGACTGTCATCTCAAAGAATCCAACGTCCAGCATACAGCTGCCAGCCGCCAGCCTCCAGCTGCCAGCCTCCAGCCATGAATGGGGGAATCCCAACTTCTTAAATACCTTTTCTCTAAAGAAAGGAAGGGGTGAAAAGCTATCAGGATGGGGAAGGCCATAAATCCTAAAAAAAAACCTAGAGACAGGATGTCTGAATACACAGAGATATCTTGGAATATTTTAGAGGGATATAGTAAATTCTTGAGGACAGAAAAGAATCAGGAGGTCTACTCTCTTGTTTATCTTGCTTGGACTAACAATTTATAAGCTTAGAGTAATTGGTCCTCAGCTTTAATGGACCAGAGGGAGATTTACAGCTTAGGGGAGTAATTAGGGAGACTGAGATAAGGGAAACTTGTACAAGGAAACTGAGTCAGGACAGTTAAAGAGAACTGTGGCATAACAAATGAAGCTATATCAATACTAAATATATATGCGCCAAGTGGTAAAATATCTAAATTCCTAAGCTAAGAGAGCTGCAAGTAGAAATAGACAGGAAAACTATAATATTGGGAAATCTCAACTCTGCACTCTCAGAATTAGATAAATCACATCACAAAACAAATAAGAAAGAAGTTAAAGAGGTAAATGAAATATTAGAAAAGTTAGGTATGATAGCTCTTTGGAGAAAACTGAATAGAGACAGAAAGGAATATACTTTCTTCAGCAGTTCCTGGAACCTATACAAAAATTGACCATATATTAGGACATAAAGACCTCAAAATTAAATGTAGAAAGACAGAAATAGTAAATGCATCCTTTTTAGATCACAATGCAATAAAAACTACATTCAACAAAAAGCTAGGGGGAAATAGAGCAAAAAGTAATTGGAAACTAAATAATCTCATCTTAAAGAATGAATGGGGGGAAACAGCAAACCATAGACACAATTAATAATTTCATCCAAGAGAATGACAACAATGAGACAGCATACCAAAGTTTGTAACATGCAGCCAAAGCAATAACAAGGGGAAATTTTATATCTCTAGAGGCCTATTGAATAAAATAGAGAAAGAGAAGATCAATGAATTGAGCTTGCAACTTAAAAAGCTAGAAAACGAGCAAATTAAAACCCCCCAAATAAATACTAAACTTGACATTCTAAAATTAAAAGGATAAATTAATAAAATTGAAAGTTAAAAAAATTTGAATTAATAAATAAAACTGAGTGGCTATTATGAAAAAATAAATAAATAAATCTTTGGTAAATCTGATTAGAAAAAGGAAAGAGGAAAATCAAATTGTTAGTCTTAAAAATGAATAGGGAGAACTTTCCACCAATGAAGAGGAAATTAGAGAAATAATAAGGAGGTACTTTGCCCAACTTTATGCCAATAAATTTGATAACTTAAGTGAAATGGATGACTACCTTCAAAAATATAGGCTGCCCAGGTTAACAGAGGAGGAAATAAATTGCTTAAATAGTCCCATTCTAGAAAAAGAAATAAAACAAGCTATTAATCAACTCCCTAAGAAAAAATCCCCGGGACCACATAGATTTACATGTGAATTCTACCAAACATTTAAAGAACAATTAGCCCCAAAGCTATATAAACTATGTGAAAAAATAGGAAATGAAGGAGTCCTATCAAATTTCTTTTATGACATAGACATGGTGCTGATACCTAAACCAGGTAGGTTGAAAACAGAGAAAGAAAATTATAGACCAATCTCCCTAATGAATATTGATGCTAAAATCTTAAATAAGATATTAGCAAAAAGACTACAGAAAATCATCCCCAGGATAATACACCATGGATCAAGTAGGATTTATACTAGGAATGCAGGGCTGGTTTAATATTAGGAAAACTATTAGCATACTTGTCCATATCAATAACCAAATTAACAAAAACCATATGATCATCTCAATAAGTGCAGAAAAGGCATTTGATAAAATGCAACATCCATTTCTATTAAAAACACTTTGAGAGTATAGGAATAAATGGACTTTTCCTTAAAATAATCAGTAGCATCTATTTAAATCTATCATTAAGCATCTTCTGCAATGGGGTAAACTGGAATCATTCTCAACAAGATCAGGAGTAAAACAAGGTTGCCTACTATCATCTGAATTCAAATACAGTCTTAGACACTTACTACCTATGTGATGTGTGTGTAAGCAGAGTCACTTAACTTTGTTTGCCTCATTTTCCTCCTCATCAAAATGAGCTTGAGAAAGAGATGGCAAACGAATCTAGTGTCTTTGCCAAGGAAATTCCAGTGGAGTCACCAAGAGTCAGACATGCCTGAAATGATTCAATAGCTAACTGAATATGGGAAGACAATGCCAGAACTGTGCTTCGAGAAAATCACTGGTAGGTAAATATGGAAAGAATTGGAATGAATAAAGCCTTGAAGTAAAAGCATCAATCCAAAGATTATAGTAGCAGTCCAGACTTATGAGCTAATAAGACCCTATACGATGCCAATGTCAAAAAGAGAGAAGATATGTGAAATATACGTATGTGAGATAGTATGAAAACAAAAACTAATTCTTGGTAATAGTTTGGATATGTAAAGTAAATTAGCAAGTAATAATAATAAAAGCTAACCACTATTTAGTCCTTACAATGTTTTATCCATTTTGATAAGCACTTTACAATTATTATTCCACTTTAACCTCATGACAACTCTGGGAGGTAGGTCCTGTTGTTATCAACATATTATAGATAAGGAAACTGAGGAAAATAGAGATTAAATGATTTGACCAGTCATACAACTAGCAAATACTTGATATCAGAGTTAAACTTTTGTATCCAAACCCAGTGTTCTATCCACTGGGCCTTTGAATTGCTTGAAATATTTTTCATATCATCTTCATTTATGAATAAATCCATGAATAGTGATTCAATGATCCATCTTTTGCAACAAAGATTTTAAAATAAAGGGGGGAAAGTTCAGCATTATAAATCCATATGTCTCTTCATTTTAACAGATACACCATTCCAGAGCCATAATCTCCCACTTCTGCAAAAGAAAAGAGTGAAGTGAATGCTTGTGTATTTTCAGTAAATGAGGTATAGGTATATAGGATCATAGATTAAGCTGGAAGGATCTTCAGAGGCCATCTATTTCAACCTCTCTCATTTATAGCTGAGGTCAAGGAAGTTTAAGGGAACTGGTCAAGATCAGATAGTTTGTAATTGATAAAGATTTGAACTTAAGACTTCTGAGTTCTAAAGTCAGTGCAATTTTCTATATACTACACTTCAAAATTAATAACAAATTTTGTGAGTTATATGGAAGAATAAACTCCAACATAATTGGCTCTTCTGGGTAAAGAAAAATCAGGTACATAGACTCAAGCATTTACTGAGTTATTAAAAGCCTGAAAACTAAGGGGTTTTGAGAGATGTGCCTATAATGTGCTGCAATTAGATGCTTTGATACACATCAGTTATATCAAATGATTTTAAATCAAGAAGTATGTCAGCACTGAAAGTGTTGATTTTAAGCTTTGTCCTATATAGAATTTCTTTTACATTTTCTTCTAACCTATTCTCAGAACAAAGTAAAAAACTAAATTACCTTTTATAGAATGAAGTGAGAGCAGAACTAAAGACCTGCAGATTGACTATCAGAAGCACTCTTCACTACATTCCATCTATCTTTACCTCTTATGAAGAGTAAAAGCCTAATAAATAATTTAACAAACTAATGGACATATTTTTAAACCCAATTGGTCCATTCTGAAAAGTGACCTACTGGCAGAGCTAGGGAAGTAGAAATGGAAGCTAACTGCTCTTAAGCATGATTTATCTTAAAAGATACCATTCTATGTTTAGAATATGAGGTGAATGTCAGAAAATAGTATATATCTTCTTTCTTCTCTGCGAGTCTATTGTATCCTTGTGAAATTATAGTGAGAGTAGTCCAGTTATAAATGCAGAGGTCTAGTCTATTAATATTTGTTAATTATCACAAACAATAATATTTAAAGAAATAATTAAAATTTTAAAAAACATTTTTAAAGGGGCAATAATTAAATATATTTATCATATATTTCATATTACATATATAACAAATATATAAATATAAATATATATGTACTTATTTATTTTACAAATGATAAAATGTTTATTTTTTTAAAAAATTAATAGCTTTTTATTTACAAGTTATATGCATGGCTAATTTTACAGCATTGACAATTGCTGTACCTTTTGTTCCAATTTTTCCCCTCCTTCCCCTCACACCCTCCCCTAGATGGCAGGATGACTAATACATGTTAAATATGTTGAAGTATAAATTAAATACAAAATATACATGTCCAAACCATTATTTTGCTGTACAAAAAAAATCAGACTCTGAAATATTGTAAAATTAGTCTGTGAAGGAAATAAAAAATGCAGGCAGACAAAAATATAAGGATTGGGAATTCTATGTAATGGTTCTTACTCATCTCCCAGAGTACTTTTGCTGGGTGTAGCTGGTTCAGTTCATTATTGTTCCATTGGAATTGATTTGGTTCATCTCATTGCTGAAAATGGCTAGGTCCATCAGTGTTAGAATCCTTACAAAGTGTTAACTCATTAGAGTTGATAGAGACAATAATTATCTAACTTAGCATGATTCAGTATGATTGATCTGATCTTACAAGGAGATGTTATGGGCCAAAACATGAAACAAGATACTAAGTGGAACTAATAGAAACAATGCTTGTGTTCATACCTTTAGAGAGCTCATAAAAACAAGAAGCTCTTAGGGCCAGAGAGTACTCTGGGACAGACACAGAACCCTCTGGGAGGAAGCCCACAAGCCCACTTTCGGAGGTGGAGTCAGATTCATTCCATTTTCCACCTTTGTGCTAGCTGGAGGCTGAAGGATCAACCTTTGGATTTGGAGACATTTGAAGAGAGCTCTTCGAACCAAGCAGAGAGAAGAAAAAAAAGAAAAGAAAATTAACCGGGCTATTTTGGAAGAAGCAATAAAAGATCTGAACTTTTAACACCTGGCTGCATTTGGAGTGATTATTACTCTGAACCGAAACTAAGGCTGCCTCCAGAAAACCTTCCCAAGAAACCTGCTCACTGAGAGAACCGTTATTATTTTAAAGATGAGAACATCATACATCACAATCGATCATCATATAGTATTGTTGTTGAAGTATATAATAATCTCCTGGTCCTGCTCATTTCACTCAGCATCAGTTTGTGTAAATCTCTCCAGATCTTTCTGAAATCATCCTGTTGGTCATTTCTTACAGAACAATAATATTCCATAACATTCATATACCACAATTTACTCAACCATTCGTTTTCCAGCTTCTAGCCATTACAAACAGGGCTGCCACAAACATTTTGGCACATACAGGTCCCTTTCCCTTCTTTAGTATCTCTTTGGGTTATAAGCCCACTGGTAACACTGCTGGATCAAAGGGTATGCACAGTTTGATAACTTTTTGAGCATAGTTCCAAATTGCTCTCCAGAAGGGTTTGGATGTATTCACAATTCCACCAACAATGTATTAGTGGCCTTATTTTCCCACATCCCCTCCAACATTCCACATTTTCTTTCCCTGTCATTCTAGCCAGTCTGACAGGTGTGTAGTAATATCTCAGCGTTATCTTAATTTGCATTTCTCTGATTAATAATGACTTGGAGCATCTTTTCATATGGCTAGAAATAGTTTCAATTTCTTCATCTGAGAATTGTTTGTTAATATCCTTTGATTATTTATCAATTGGAGAGTGGCTTGATTTCTTATAAATTAGAGTCAGTTCTCTATATATTTTGGAAATTAGGCCTTTATCAGAATCTTTGACTGTAAAAATATTTTCTCAGTTTATTTCCCAGTCTAATCTTGTCTGCATTAGTTTGTTTGTACAAAAACTTTTCAATTTGATATAATCAAAATTTTCTATTTTATGATCAGTAATGATCTCTAGTTCTTCTTTGGTCATAAATTCCTTCCTCTTCCACAGGTCTGAGAGATAAACTCTCCTGTGTTCCTCTAATTTATTTATAATCTCATTCTTTATGCCTAGGTCATGAATCCATTTTGACCTTACCTTGATGTACGGTGTTAAGTGTGGGTCAATGCCTAGTTTCTGCCATACTAATTTCCAATTTTTCCAGCAATTTTTGTCAAATAATGTGTTCTTATCCCCAAAACTGGGGTCTTTGGGTTTGTCAAATACTAGAGTATTAAAGTTATTGACTGTTTTGTCTTTTGCACTTAAGCTATTCCACTAATCAACTAATGTATTTCTTAGCCAATACGAAATAGTTTTGGTAACTGCTGCTTTATAATATAATTTTAGATCTGGTACAGCTAGGCCACCTTCATTTGATTTTTTTTTCATTAATTCCTTTGAAATTCTTGACCTTTTGTTCTTCCATATGAACTTTGGTGTTATTTTTTCTTGGTCATTAAAATAGTTTTTTGGGAGTCTAATTGGTGTAGCACTAAATAAATAGATGAATTTCGGTAGTATTGTCATCTTTATTATATCTGCTTGCCCTATCCAAGAGCATTTAATATTTTTCCAACTGGTTAGAGTAGACTTAATTTGTGTGAAAACTGTTTTGTAGTTTTGCTCATAAAGTTTCTGATTCCTTGGAAGACAGATTCCTAAGTATTTTATACTATCAGTAATTACTTTAAATGGAATTTCTCTTTGTAACTCTAACTGGTGGATTTTGTTAGTGATATATAAGAATGCTGATGGCTTATGTGGGTTTATTTTGTATCATGCAACTTCGCTAACAGTGTGGATTATTTCTAATAACTTTTTAGTATTTAGTATCTCTGGTGTTTTCTAAGTATACCATCATATCATCAGCAAAGTGATAATTTGGTTTCCTCATTACTTACTCTAATTCCTTTAATTTCTTTCTCAACTCTTATTGCCACAGCTAGCATTTCTAATACAATATTGAATAGTAATGGTGATAGTGGGCAACCTTGTTTCACTCCTGATCTTATTGGGAATGGTTGCAGTTTGTCCCCATTACATATGATGCTTACTGGTGGTTTTAAATAGATGCTACTGATTATTTTAAGGAAAAGTCCATTTATTCCTATTCTCTCAAGTGTTTTTAATAGGAATGGATGTTGTATTTTATCAAATACTTTTTCTACATCTATTGAGATGATCATATGGTTTTTGTTAATTTAGTTATTAATATGGCCATATATTATACTGATAGTGTTTCTAATATTGAACAAGCCCTACATTCTTGGTATAAATCCTACTTGATCATGGTGTATTATCCTGGGGATAAAATTATCTGTAGTCTTTTTGCTAATATTTAATTAAGATTTTAGCATCAATATTCATTAGGGAGATTGGTCTATAATTTTCTTTCTCTGTTTCCATCCTACCTGGTTTAGGTTTCAGTACCATGTCTGTGTCATAAACGGAATTTGGTAGGACTCCTTCATTTCCTATTTTTTCAAATAGTTTATAAAGCATGGGGGCTAATTGTTCTTTAAATGTTTGGTAGAATTCACATGTAAATCTATCTGGTCCTGTGGATTTTTTCTTAGGGAGTTGATTAATAGTTTGCTCTATTTCTTTTTCTTTTTCTTTTCTTTTTCTAAAATGTTACTATTTAAGCAATTTACTTCTTTTTCTGTTAATCTGGGAAGCCCATATATTTTTTTAAATAACTTTTTATTGATAGAACCCTTGCCAGGGTGATTTTTTACAGCATTATTCCTTGCACTCACTTCTGTTCCGATTTTTCCCTTCCCTCCCTCCACCCCCTCCCCCAGATGGCAAGCAGTCCTTTACATGTTGAATAGGTTACAGTATATCCTAGATACAATATATGTGTGTAGAACCAAACAGTTTTGTTGTTGCACAGGGAGAATTGGATTCAGAAGGTATAAATAACCCGAGAAGAAAAACAAAAATGCATGCAGTTTATTGTAATGGCCGCATATTTAAAATCAGCTGGAGTCAGGAATTCAGGTTAAGGGAAAAATCTTCAATATTTATTGAAGTGAAGAGGTGAATAAAGATTGCGATAGCAACATGGGCAAGAAAGATTGCTATAGCAATATGGGCAGCTGTGACAGGAAGCCAGCTAACAGAGAGCGATCCGAGCTGAGCAAACCGTCGCAATAGCAATGCCAAAAGGCTCTTCTTCCCCTTCCTTTTCCACTCCCCTGCCTCCACCCACCAAAATCATCATTTCCTATACAACACATCAGGACTTGCACAAAGAGTGGGCGGGGGCCATTCTTTCTCCAAGCTTATATATTAATAGAGTATGGTCCAATTACTATTTAGCCTCATGTGCTTGGGACCTCAGTGCATCAACTCAAGCCTCAGCCCATTACAGTTTATATTCATTTCCCAATGTTCTTTCTTTGGGTGTAGTTGCTTCTGTCCATCCTTGATCAATTGAAACTGAATTAGCTCTCTTTAACAAAGAGATCCACTTCCATCAGAATACATCTTCAAACACTATCGTTGTTGAGGTATATAATGATCTCCTGGTTCTGCTCATTTCACTTAGCATCAATTCAAGTAAGTCTCTCCAGTCCTCTCTATATTCATCCTGCTGGTTATTCCTTACAGAACAATAATATTCCATAATGTTCATATACCACAATTTACTCAACCATTCTCCAATTGATAGGCATCCATTCATTTTCCAGCTTCTAGCCACTACAAACAGAAGCCTATATTTTTGGATATGGATATGGATAGTCATCCATTTTACTTAGGTTATCAAATTTATTGGCATAAAGTTGGGCAAAGTATCTCCTTATTATTTCTCTAATTTCCTCTTCATTGGTCGAAAGTTCTCCCTTTTCATTTTTAAGACTAACAATTTGATTTTCCTCTCTCCTTTTTCTAATTAGATTTACCAAAGGCTTATCTATTTTATTTGTTTTTTCATAAAACCAACTCTTAGTTTTATTTATTAGTTCAATAGTTTTTTTTTTTTACTTTCAATATCATTAATTTCTCTTTTCAATTTTAGAATGTCAAATTTAGTATTTGTTTGGGGGTTTTTAATTTTCTCTTTTTTTCTAGCTTTTTAAGTTGCAAGCCCAATTCATTGATCTTCTCCTTCTCTATTTTATTCAAGTAAGCCTCTAAGGATATAAAATTTCCCCTTATTACTGCTTTGGCTGCATCCCACAAATTTTGGTATGTTGTCTCATCGTTGTCATTATCTTGAGTGAATTTATTGTGTCTATAATTTGCTGTTTCACTCAATCATTCTTTAAGATGAGATTATTTAGTTTCCAATTATTTTTGGTCTATTTACCCCTAAATTCTTGTTGAATGTAGTTTTTATTGCATTGTGATGTGAAAAGAAAGCATTTACTATTTCTGCTTTCCTGCATTTAATTTTGAGGTCTTTATGTCCAAATATATGGTCAATTTTTGTATAGGTTTCATGAGCTGCTGAGAAGAAAGTATATTCCTTTCTGTCTCCATTCAGTTTTCTCCAAAGATCTATCATACCTAATTTTTTTAATATTGTATTTACCTCTTTAATTTTTTTCTTATTTATTTTGTGCTTTGTTTTATCTAATTCTGAGAGTGCAAGATTGAGATCTCCCACTATTAAAGTTTTGCTGTCTATTTCTTCTTGCAACTCTCTTAACTTCTCCTTTAGGAAGTTAGATGTTATACCTTAGTGCAGATGTGTTTAGTATTGATATTGCTTTATTGTCTATGCTACCCTTTAGCAAGATATAGTTTCCTTCCTTATCTCTTTTAATTAGATCAATTTTTGCTTTTGCTTGATCTGAGATAAGGATGGCTACCCCTGCTTTTTTTACTTCACCTGAAGCATAATAGATTCTGCTCCAGCCTTTTACCTTTACTCTGTATGTATCACCCTGCTTTAAATGTGTTTCCTGTAAACAACATATTGTAGGGTTCTGGCTTTTGATTCAGTCTGCTATCCGCCTCCACTTTATGGGAAAGTTCATCCCATTCACATTTACAGTTAAAATGACTAATTCTGCATTTCCTGCCAGCTTATTGTCCCCAGATTATGCTTTTCTTTTGCACCCCCTAACCTTCTTTCCCAATTTTAAACTTATGTGCCTCACTTGTATCACGCCGCTCACCCTCTTTAGGATCCCTCTTTTCCCCCTTTGAATCTCTTCCTCTTTCTTGTACCCTTCCCTTATTACGCTTTTCCTTTCCCCTTTTCCTCTCCTACTTTTTAATGAGGTGAGAGAAGATTTTCTATAAAACAAGTATGTCAATTATTTTCTCTCTGAGCCAATTCTGATTAGAGTAAGATTCATACAATGTTCCTCCCCCTCTCTAAATTCCCTCAGATATCATGTTTCCTTTGCCTCTTCATGGGATGTAGTTTCCCTCCTTTTAATCCCCCTTTTCCTCCTTTTCTGACATTATCCCTTTTCAATTTCTACTTCCCTTTTTTATGTTATATCAGTAAAATCAAATTATACATGTAGTCTTTTTGTATATCTGCAACAGAAATACAGTACTCAAGAGTTTCTTTTACCTTTTGTGTTTCTCTTGAGTCCTGTGGTTGGAGATCAAATTTTTTGTTTAGTCATGGTTTTTTCCTTAAAACAAATGGAATTCATCTGTTTCATTAAATGTCCATCTTCTTCCCTGGAAGACAATGCTCAGCTTGGCTGGATAGTTTATTCTTAGCTGCATTCCAAGTTCTTTTGCCTTTCAGAATATCAGATTGCAGGCCCTTCAATTCTTTAATGTGGAGTCAGCCAGATTTTTGGTGATCCTTATTGTGGCAACTTGGTATTTGAATTGGTTTTTTTCTGGCTGCTTGTAATATTTTTTCCTTAATCTGATAGTTCTGAAATTTGGCCACAATATTCCTTGGCGTTTATATTTTAGGATCTTTTTCAGAAAGTGTTCGATGAATTCTCTCAATGCCTATTTTACCTCCTGGTTCTATTACCTCTGGACAGTTCTCTTTGATGATTTCCTGTAAAATAGTATCTAGGCTCTTTTTTTCATCATAATTTTCAGAAAGTCCAATAAAACTCAGATTCTCTCTCCTAGATCTATTTTCCAGGTCTGTCATTTTTCCAACTAGATATTTCATGGTTTTTTCCAATGTATCATTTTTTTTTTTTTTTGGTTTGCTTGACTGATTCTTGCTGTCTCAATGAATCACTGATTTCCATTTTTTTCAGTTCTGATTTTTAATGAGTTATTTTCTTCATTAGCTTTTTTTAACTTAATTTTGTATATGTCCAATTGAATTTTTAAATTAGTTGTTTTGCTCTGTTGAATTTGTTTTCCATTTCACTACTTTTTTTTTGTGAATTATTTTCTTTGTCCAATTCACGTGTCCTATTTTCTTGTGAATTCTTTATCTTTTCCAACTCACAAATCCTACTTTCTTGTGAGTTCTTTATCTTTTCTAATTCACAAATCCTACTTTCCTGGAATTTTTTACCTTTTCCAATTCATATTTCAGGAAGTTGTTACTTTCTTGCAAAGCTTCTCTTTCCTTTCCCCATTTTTCTTCTAACTCTCTTTTGAGACTTTTAATGGTCTCTTCTAGGAGAGCGTTATGTAAAGGAGGCCAGATAACATTCCCCTTTGGGATATTGTCTGGAGACTGCTATTAGTCTCCATGGGGTTGCAAACCTGCTGTTTTTCTGTATAGAAGTCCTTTTGATTTTTTTACTCATTTTTAAAGCCGTTGGGTATGCCTTCAGGGCAAGAGGGTTACCAGTTCCTCTGCAAAGCAGGGAAAGATGTAAACAGGCTTCAGGCAGCGAGGTGTGGGAGTGCTCTGGGCAAAAGTCCCTCCCTCCCCCCCCCCCCAACCAGAAGTGGTTCAGGAAGGCCAAGCTGTGGAAATGCTGAGTGGAGAACCCGCCTGCTATGTGATTTAGCAACTGCCCTAAGACTAGACTAAGCAGTGAAAATGTCTACCCGAGGCCAAATTCCCAGTGGGGCTGTGGGTATTAGCGGCTAACCAGTGAATAGCCCTGCTCAGACAGGAAGTTCTCTGCCCCAAAGCAAGTTGTACTGTGATAGTTCTATTGCCCCAGGCTGAGCCCCCCACTGTGCAGATTAGAGCCTGCCCTGGGCTATGCCCCCCCCTGCTGTGCAGGTTGGTAACTGCCCCAAGGAAAAGCCCTGTACTGCAGGTTGGGGCTGCACAGTTGTGATGTAATCTATGCTGAGTTACTTCCATTTTGAGGTGGGTAAAGCCAGATCCTGTAGATTCTGGTGTTTTTTAGAGTGTCTTTGATTTCTCTGCTGATCTACTCTTTTGCAGTAATCAGTCTATGGCAGTGTCGTCTCTGTAATTTTCTAACCACAGAGACCACTCCTGCCCGGTCTGCACAATATGTTAGCCTCTAGTTCTCTCCCTGCTTGTGGTGATCTTCTCACAGGCTCTTCAGGACAAACCTTTTCTGATGAAATTCCTGATTATCTTTGGCTAGTGAGTTGTTGTACTTCTAGTCTTCGTGTGTTTTACCAGTGAAGCACTATTTTTGAGGCTGAATTTAATGTTGATCATGAGGGTATGAGAGGAGCTTAGAAAGTCATGTGTTCCTTCTCCACCATCTTGGCTCCACCTAAAAGCATATTTTTTAAAACATTAAAACCTAAGGTTTAATTGCTATCAATTCAGCCACTATTATAGAGCCTGTTGGATATAGTCAAGGAAAATCTTCCATGACAACAAAGATTTTTGGGAAGAATTATTTTATGTACCACCTCACCTTGTGTTCCTACTTCAACCTTCTCTGTTTTGTTTTGTTTTGTTTTTTTCTTTTCATTGCTTTTTTTTTAATTATTTTTTTAAATAACTTTTTATTGACAGAACCCATGCCAGGGTAATTTTTTACATTATCCCTTGCACTCACTTCTGTTCTGATTTTTCCCCTTCCCCTATCCACCCCCTCCCCCAGATGGCAAGCAGTCCTATACATGGTAAATAGATTACAGTATATCCTAGATACAATATATGTGTGCAGAACTGAACAGTTCTCAGGTTGCACAGGTTCAGAAGGTATAAATAACATGGGAAGAAAAACAAAAATGCAAGCAGTTTATATTCATTTCCCAGTGTTCTTTCTTTGGGTATAGCTGCTTCTGTCCATCCTTGATCAATTGAAACTGAATTAGATCTCTTTATCAAAGAGATCCACTTCTATCAGAATACATCCTCATACAGTATCATTGTTGAAGTATATAATGATCTCCTGGTTCTGCTCATTTCACTTAGCATCAGTTCATGTAAGTCTAACCAGTCCTCTCTATATTTATCCTGCTGGTCATTTCTTACAGAACAATAATATTCCATAACATTTATATACCACAATTTACTCAACCATTATCCAATTGGTGGGCATCCATTCATTTTCCAGCTTCTAGCCACTACAAACAGGGCTGCCACAAACATTTTGGCACATACAGGTCCCTTTCCCTTGTTTAGTATCTCTTTGGGGTATAAGCTCAGTAGAAACACTGCTGGATCAAAAGATATGCACAGTTTGATAACTTTTTGAGCATAGTTCCAAATTGCTCTCTAGAATGGCTGGATGTGTTCACAATTCCACTAATATCAGTGTCCCTGTTTTCCCACATCCCTTCCAACATTCCGCATTATTTTTCCCTGTCATTCTAGCCAATCTGACAGGTGTGTAGTGGTATCTCAGAGTTGTCTTAATTTGTATTTCTCTGATTAATAATGATTTGGAGCATCTTTTCATATGGCTAGAAATAGTTTCAATTTCTTTGCCTGAGAATTGTTTGTTAATATCCTTTGACCACTTATCAATTGGAGAATGGCTTGATTTTTTATAAATTAGAGTCAATTCTCTATATATTTTGGAAATGAGGCCTTTATCAGAACCTTTGACTTTAAAAATGTTTTCCTTTCTAATCTTGTCTGCATTAGTTTGGTTATTCAAAAAATTTTCAAATTGTTATAATCAAAATTTTCTATTTTGTGATCAATAATGATCTCTACTTCTTCTTTGGTCATAAATTCCTTCCTCTTCCACAGGTCTGAGAGGTAAACCATCCTATGCTCTTCCAATTTATTTATAATCTCATTCTTTATGCCTAGGTCATGAACCCATTTTGACCTTATCTTGGTGTACGGTGTTACGTATGGGTCAATGCCTAATTTCTGCCACACTAATTTCCAATTTTTTGTCAAATAATGTATTCTTATCTCCAAAACTGGGATCTTTGGGTTTGTCAAATACTAGATTATTAAAGTTATTGGCTGTTTTGTCCTTTGAACCTAACCTATTCCATTGATCAACTCACTAGTCTATTTCTTAGCCAATACCAAATGGTTTTGGTAACTGCTGCTTTATAATATAATTTTAGATCTGGTACAGCTAGGCCACCTTCATTTGATTTTTTTTTCATTAATTCCCTTGAAATTCTTGACCTTCTGTTTTTCTATATGAACTGTGTTGTTATTTTTTTCTGGGTCATCAAAATAGTGTTTTGGGATTCTGATTGGTATACCATTAAGTAAATAGATTAGTTTAGGTAGTATTGTCATCTTTATTATATTTGCTCGCCCAATCCAAGAGCATTTAATATTTTTCCAGTTGGTTAGATCAGACTTAATTTGTGTGGAAAGTGTTTTGTAGTTTTGCTCATAAAGTTTCTGATTTTCCCTTGGCAGATAGATTCCTAAATATTTTTATACAATCAGTAGTTACTCTACATGGAATTTCTCTTTGTAACTCTAACTGTTGGGTTTTGTTAGTGATATATAAGAAAGCTGATGACTTATGTGGGTTTATTTTGTATCATGCAACTTTGCTAAAGTTGTGGATTATTTCTAATAACTTTTTAGTAGAATCTCTGGGGTTCTCTAAGTATATCATCATATCATCAGCAAAGAGTGATAATTTGGTTTCCTCACTGCCTATTCTTCTTCCTTTAATCTCTTTCTCAACTCTTATTGACAAAGCTAGCATTTCTCCGGATCTTATTGGAAATGGTTGCAATTTGTCCCCATTATATATGATGCTTACTGATGGTTTTAAATAGATGCTACTGATTATTTTAAGGAAAAGTCCATTTATTCCTATACTTTCAAGAGTTTTTAATAGGAATGAATGTTGGATTTTATCAAATGCTTTTTCTGTATCTATTGAGATGATCATATGGTTTTTGTTAATTTGATTATTAATATGGCCAATTATACTGATAGTTTTCCTAATATTGAACCAGTCCTGCATTCCTGGTATTAAATCCTACTTTATCATGATGTATTATCCTGGGGATGATTTTCTGTAGTCTTTTTGCTAATATTTTATTTAAAATTTTAGCATCAATATTCATTAGGGAGATTGGTCTATAATTTTCTTTCTCTGTTTTCAACCTCCTTGGTTTAGGTATCAGTACCATGTCTGTGTCATAAAAGGAATTTCATAGGACTACTTCAATCCCTATTTTTTCAAATAGTTTATAAAGTATTGGGGCTAATTGTTCTTTGAATGTTTGGTAGAATTCACATGTAAATCCATCTGTTTCCGGGGATTTTCTTCAACCTTCTCTGAATCCCTTTTCATCTCTGTGCTACAGAAGGGGAAATTACCAATCATGGACTTTCTTGCTCCCCTCCTTCCCTTCACCATCCAGACCCCATAATGAAATTAGAGTTGTCAATTCTGTTATTCCTGGGACCAAGGACATGAAGGCCTTATATCTTTGTCATCAAATTTTATTCTTCCAGTTTTACCATCTGACTTTGCCTCTAAACTCTCTAGATAACAGAGAAAATCATTTGGCTTACCTAAGGACTTTTACACCTTATCTTCCATTCATTCTGCAGTGGAACTCTATTTTTTGTCTCCCCCAAATAGTATCTTAATTCTTTAAAAGAAAGTCAATCAGACAAGAAGCATTCATCAATTATTTATTATGTGTTAGTCACTGTGTTTTTGGTCTAGGAATACAAAGAAAGGCAAAAAAAATTAGTTTTTACTCTCAAAAATTGTATTGTCTAACATACAACTATTTACAAATAAGATATACACAAGTTAAATTGGGCACAATCTCAGAGAGAAAGAATTGGGAGAGAAAGACTAAGGACAGGGAAAATCTCTTTGAAGAAAGTAAGACTTTATCTGAGACTTAAAGCAAACCAGGGAAATCAAGAGGAAAAGATAAGTATAGTTAAGAATTCTCAGGTGTGGGAGAAAGCCAATATAAATGCCAAGAGTGTCATTTGAGGAACAACAAAGAGGTCACTTGATTAGAATCCATGAAAAGAAGTAAAATACAAGACTGGAAAGATTCAAAGGGACCAGGTTGTAAAGGGATTTAAAAGATAAATAGCAAATTGTATTTATTAGCCTAATATAATAGTCAATGGAGTGGTTTGAATATGGGGTTAATATGTTCTTATATGTTTATGATTATACCTGATGCTTAAGGGTTATTAATTTGAAAATTGATGAAGGATTTTCTGGAATGGGAAGAGACTTATGACAAGTAGACCAATCAGAACACCATTGCAGTAGTGAGATGATAAGGATCTGCATCATGATAGACATAATTTCAGTAGAGAGAAAGAGGCTAAACAAGAAATTTTCTGAAGATAGAAATGACAGAACTTAGAAATATATTCAGTATGTGAGAGTGAGTATTTAGGTGTAATGACTAGATTATGAACTTTGATAACTGGGAGGTTAGGCAGTATTAGGGAAGTTAGAAAGAAGGGAAAATTTTTTTGGGGGGGGAATAAATTCAGTTTTAGATATGTTGAGTTTAAAATGTCTCTGGGACACCAATTTTAAGATGTCCCAATTGATTCTGCAAGACTTGAAGTCAGAAAAAGTCTATTTCTGAATAAGAAAATTTGAAAATCATCAGCATAGACATGATTATTGAATTTATGACTTTCTAATGAGAATGCCAAGTAGAATTATATAGAAGGAGAAAAAAGATCTTTGATTGAAATCACTTTGGAGAAAGTGGTTTCATTGAATAAAGTTAAAAGCCAGGCTGCAAATTGTTAAGAGGGGAATGAGAGAAAAGGAATTTATCCAAAATATGGGAGAATACCAAGTATTTTTTTGAGGCGGGGGAGACCTTCCATATGTTTGTAGCCAATAGGGAAACAGCCAGCAGTCAAGAAGAGATTAAAATTTGGGGGAGGGGGAGAGAGAGAGAGAGACAGAGACAGACAGAGAGAGAGAGAGAGAGAGAGAGAGAGAGAGAGAGAGAGAGAGAGAGAAAAGGAAGGAAGGAAGGAAGGAAGGAAGGAAAGAAGGAAGGAAGGAAGGAAGGAAGGAAAGTAAAGAGGAAAGAAAGAAGGAAGGAAAGGAAAGGAAAGAAAAGGAAAGAAAGGGAGTGGAGAGGGAGAGAAAGAGGAAGAGAAACAGAGAAATTTGTTGAAGAAAATGCAATTTGATGGATTCACTTGTTCCTATAGATGAGGTTGTCTTGGCAAAGAGAAAGTTTTTCATGTGAAATTGAAATAAAGGAGATGGAAGAAGATATCTGAATGATATGAGATAAAGTGGTGAGAAGAAAAGGAAGTTTTCAGAGAATGATCTAAGTTTTTTTCAGTTAAATAATTGGACAATATTCTCAGCTCAGAGAGAGCTATAAGACTTAAGTAGTGATGAAAAGATTTGGAAAAGCTGTTGTGATTAATGAGACAGTAAATGAATTGGGGAAAGTAACATAATTACCCTGCTGCATTGAGGACACATAAACTTATAGTGGACCTAGTCAACCGAGTTTCATGAGTTTCTCCAACTGTTCATCAATAAATGAACAAAAACAAAATGCAGTTGATAGTAAGAGTAAGCCAAGATTGAGCTTTGTCAGTATAAGGCATTCCATAGATTAATGAGCCAAAGGACTTGAGAGAATACAGTATATAGTTGAATTGGTTCATCCTGAAGTCAAAATGAGAATGAGAAAAAAAATAGGAAAAAAATTTTTTTCTATTTCTTAGTCTGTATTTGCCACACAGCATGAACTTAAAGAACATTTTTCTATTTATTTATTCCTTCTTTAAAAATTCACTCTTTAATTCTATTATAACTCTATGAATTCCATCTCTGGTTTTTTTTTACTACCTGAATGACATTATTTTCTCTCAGATTCAGTTTATGTTCTGCAAAATAAGGATGAATTAAATGATGTTTGAAACCCCTTCTTACACCTAGTATAGTCTACTGTTCAAGATTCCATGGCTATGATCTTACCAATATTGTTACTTTCTACAGTGAAGATAATCAACAGACCTCAAACTCATATGAGAATTAGGGGGATGTCTACCCCAAGCATGTAAAGACTTTGCCCTCAGCAGAATGGGCAGATGAAAACAATTTCTTCTAACAACCATGAAGGAGGCTGAAGCATCATGTAAAGCATTTAGGTGTTTGAAAGACCTTAAAGATGTCAAGATCATACACAGTATAGCAAGTCATTGCTAGTCATCCTGACTTTTGTCTTGCCACTGAACTTTGTTGACTCTGGAAAAGAGTGGGATCAACAACTTTGTGCAAAAAATGTATTATGTCAGGGAGAAGTCAGATGATAAGTGAAAAGAAAGTCCTCTGTGAGATGGTGCAGATGAATTTTGGATCAAATGATGTCTTGTTGAGATGCTATTTCTAGGTTTAACTGTTTAATGCACAGTTGATCATATATCTGGTTGGATTCATCTACATCTTAACAATAAATCTACTTAAAGCTTAGCCTCATCTTTCACTTTTTTCACTTCTGCCTATTTTCATATTTTAAAATTATATATAAAACTATTTAATCAAAATCTTTCCAGGTTGGTTGGTTGCTTGTTTTTCCAGAAACCATCCTACTCATCATTTTTTTATAACACAATAGGTTCTATCATAATCATATTGAACAACTTGTTCAATCAGACTCTACCTCTTTGCCACCACAAAAAGAGCTGCTAATAATATTTTTGTATATGTAAATATTTTAACTGTTTTCTTGAATTTTTGGGAATCCAGACCCAGTAGCAGTATTACTGAGTCAAAGAGCATTCACAATTTAATAGTTCTTTGGGCATAGTTCCAAATTGCTCTCCAAAAAATGATTGAATCAGTCTGCAACTATAAAAGGAATGTATTAATGTCTATGTTTCTCTAATCAATAGTAATTTAAAGCATTTTTATGAGTATAGATAATTTTGATTTCTTCATTTGAAAACTGCCTGTTCATAGCCAAAATGGAAAATGACTTCCTTGAATACTTGTAAAATTGACTTTATTTTTTATATATTTAAGAAATAAGGTCTTTATTAGAAAAACTTTATATAAAAATTTAAAACTTTTATAAGGTTCTGCTTCTCAGGCATGCCCGGTTTGATACCTTTTTGTAGCCCATTCTTTTTAAAATATTTTTATTTTCCACAGTTACATGTAAAACAATTTTTAAATATTTGTTTTTTAAAGTTTGACTTCCAGATTCTTTCCCTCCCTCCCCACCGTGCCCCCTTTAAGAAGTTAATACAAAACATTTCCATAAAGATCATATTATGAAATAAAACAAATTCCCCTCCCAAAAAACCTTCAAGAAAAATAGAATAAAAAGCATGTATTTCCACCTGTATTCAGCCACAATCAGTTCTTTTTCAAAATATGGATAGCATTTTTCATCTTAAATCCTTAAGAGTACTCTTAGAAAATTGTATTGCTGAGATTGGCAAAGTCCCTTACAGCTGATCACCCCATAACATTGCTATTACTTTGTACACAGTACAATTTTTTCCTTTCTTTTTCTTTCTTCCTTCCTTCCTTCCTTCCTTCCCTTCCTTGCTTTCTTCCCTTTCTTCCTTCCTTCCTTCCTTCCTTCCTTCCTTCCTTCCTTTCTTTCTTTTTCTTTCTTTCTTTCTTTCTTTCTTTCTTTCTTTCTTTCTTTCTTTTCTTCCTTCCTTCCTTTCTGTTTCCTATGAAGAGTTTATTAGGATTGCCTTGGATCACAAAACACTGAGAAGAACCAAGTCTTTCATAGTTCATCATCACACATTCTTGCTGTTACTGTGCACAATATATTCCTGGTTCTGCTTGTTTTGTTGAACATCAGTTCATGTAAATCTTTCCAGCACTTTCTATAACCAGCTTGCTCATCTTTTTTTATAGAAGAGTAATATTCCATTAATTTCATATACATCAACTTTTTCAGTAACTACCCCATTGATCAGTTGTAGTGAGTTCAAATGTTGGAGTTCTTGTTCTTCTCCAAACACAGCCGGTGTAGCTTAGAGCCCTCTGAATATCTCCAAATCCAAAGGTTCTGTCCGTTAGCCTCTGCCTCTGCTTTCTTCAGCCTCCAACCAGCACAGAGATGGAATGAATCTCTTGTCTCCTTCACTTGGGGCTCGGCTAGCTTTCTGATGAGTCTTTCAGACCAGCTTGGTCTCAGTGGGGAAGTGCAGGAGCCCAGCCACCAACTACAGTGGTGTGAGATGAAGATGAATCTGGTTGTCCACTGAACTCTCCACTCGTAGCTTTATCCTCTGAAAACTCTTCTTCTGCCACCAGCCAGCCAAGTGGAATATATTCTGCCTTGCCTCAGAAAAAGGGCTTCTGGCGTAATTCCGCTGAAATCCGTCAAAGTGCTCTCTGTCTGCACCAGAGTCGCTCCTCTCGAGTCCAGCTGAACTCTCCTCCACGACCAGCCGGCCAAGAGGAAAAAAAAATGTATTCTGGAATAGCTCTCTCACCTTATATGTGAATCTTCTGAGAGAATGGTATTATGGGTTTTCTCCCATAGTGCTCTCTGGCCCAAAGAGCTTTAAGGGAGGTGTGAACTCCCTTGAAGTTAGAAAGCTTACTTTGTGAAGCTGGCATACTTGTGAACTCCAATGAGTAAAGGTGTGAACACAAGCCTTGTATTAATTAGTTCTACTTAGTACCTTGTTTCAGGTTCTGGCCAAAATCTTCTTGTAAGATTAGATCAACTCTAATTAGTTAGCAGTTAATAAGGATTCCAACATCTCCCCCTTTCTTTTGTTAGATGAAAACACCAAAGGAAATAGGAAATCTAATCAGATTAGTGGGTTTCTGAAGGGGTACACATAAATCCATCAATATGGGCCAGAACTTTGTAACAGATATACATGGTATACAGATATAACAGATATATATGGTAAATTCCAATTTACCATGTAATTTCTTTTTGGGCATAATTGGATTAGCCTGGTGGTCTTGTGGAATTAGTTGGATTCCATGATCAAGTGACTTATTCTTCACTTTAAAGAAAAAAAGGTACAATTCTTTCAATCCACATGGAACACTGCTGGCAGCCTCTCATGAGTACTCACATGTTTGAATGCTTTAAGTTAGAATTAGACTAGATATTTACTGAGATCCCTTTCAACTCTAGAATTTTGGGATTTTGTGTAATCTTCCATCCACTTCCTATAATAATCTTCATTTTAAGGATAAATATAAGATCCAGTATTTCTAGAACACTCCCCATCTCAACCTCCTCTTGTAGTGTTGGAGTTCTTGTTCTTCTCAAAACACAGCCAGTTTAGCTTAGAGCCCTCCGAATATCTCCAAATCCAAAGGTTCTGTCTGTTAGCCTCTGCCTCTGCTTTCTTCAGCCTCCAACCAGCACAGAGATGGAATGAATCTCTTGTTTTCTTCTCTTGGGGCTCGGCTAGCTTTCTGGTGAGTCTTTCAGACCAGCTTGGTCTCAGTGGGGGGCGTGCAGGAGCCCAGCCACCTACCACAGTGGTGTGAGATGAAGATGAATCTGGTTGTCCACTGAACTCTCACTCGTAGCTTTATCCTCTGAAAACTCTTCGTCTGCCACCAGAGTCGCTCCTCTCCAGTCCAGCTGAACTCTCCTCCAGGACCAGCCAGCCAAGTGGAAAAAATGTATTCTGGAATAGATCTCTCATCACTGGCCTTATATCTGACTCTTCTGAGAGAATGGGATTATGGGTTTTCTCCCATAGTGCTCTCTGGCCCAAAGAACTTTAAGGGAGGTGTGAACTCCCTTGAAGTTAGAAAGTTTACTTTGTGAAGCTGGCATACTTGTGAACTCCAATGAGTAAAGGTGTGAACACAAGCCATGTATTAATTAGTTCTATTTAGTACCTTGTTTCAGGTTCTGGCCAAAATCTTCTTGTAAGATTAAATTAACTTAATTACTTAGCAATTAGTAAGGATTCCAACATCTCCCCCTTTATTTTGTTAGATGAAAACACCAAAGGAAATAGGAAATCTCATCAGATTAGTGGGTTTCTGAAGGGGTACACATAAATCCATCAATATGGGCCAGAACTTTGTAACAGATATACATGGTATACATAAATCCATCAATATGGGAGGCATTAGACATAATTTACATAAGCACATAGCAATATAACACTGGTTTTATTATTCAAAATCTTTTTTTTAATTTGACATAAATCTATTTTATGTCTCATAAAACACTTTTATTTCTCATCTGGTCATAATATATTCCTTTATTCATGGTCTTGACAGGAAAAATATTCTAGGCTCCCCTAATTTGCTTATGATATTCACTTTTATATCTAATTCATGTACCCATATTGACCTTATCTTGGTATATAGTGTAAATATCAGTCTTTATATAGTCTCTACCAAACTACTTTCCAGTTTTACAGCAATTTTTGTCAAATACTGAATCTTTATCCCCAAATTTGGTATTTTTGCATTCATCAAGCACTAAATTATTATGGTTATTTACTACTCTGTTTTCCACTGATCTGCAACTACTTTTCAGTCAGGACCATATTGTTTTAATGTACTGTTTAATACATAATGCAGTTTGAGATCTGGTGCTACTAAATCACATTCCTTCACATTTTTTATGGATTTCTTTTGATATTTTTGAATTTTTGTCATTCCAAATGGATTGTAGTATTATTTTTTTTCTTGCTTTATAAATATTTTTGGCAATTTGATTGGTATGGCACTGAACAAGTAAATTAATTTAAATAGAATTGCCATTTTTACTGTATTATCTCAACCTATTCATGAGCAATTAATATTCTCCATTTGTTTAGATCTGATTTTATGTGTGTAAAAAGTGTTCTGTAATTATGTTCATATAGCTCTTGAGTCTTGATGGGTAGACTCATAAATATTTTAAAATCATCTATAATTAATTATTTTTCTTTCTCTTCCTGATGGACAGTATAGGACATTTTATCTTTTATTATAAGACCTTCCTCACTGAGAACAAAAATTAATTCCTATTTTATGTATCTGGGCCATAAACTTCCTTGATAAATTGATTTTGTTGTCATAGTGTCTTAATGTTTTGTGTGATTAAAAGCCATATCATCTCTATTTTTTTGTTCAAACTAAAACATGGGATTTTATTTGAGGGATAAGTTTATGATATTCAAAATCGCTGAGCAATTTCCCAGTCAAAGATTATTATCTTTCTGCTATTTAACTATGCATGCAGTTTAATATCTGTATTTATTGTGTATTCAAGATATATTTCTGAGGAGGATTCTGGGAAGATGGCAAAGTAAGTAATTAAATTTTATGCTTTCCAAATTTCCCCTACAAATAAAACAAATTTGAGCCTCGGGGTGAATGTTGACTGGTGAAAAATCAAGAGGACTTGGGGCAGACCAGGGGTCCTGCTAGTACAACACAAGAAGATCCATAGAAAGACCAGAGACCATGGATTAGCCAATGTGAAATGCAAACCCCTCCAGGCCAGCCCCACAGAAACAACTGTAGGGAACGCTGGGGTTAGATGATTTTTGCTGAAGCCTCAGAAGGAACCACAAAAACTTTCACATCTTGGACAAATGAGGAGTTGGAAATCTGAGTCTCAGAAGACTAAGGGAACCTTAACTACTTAGGAATGCCAGGGCCAGCTTAAAGTCCTAGGCAAAAAGTAGCCAGGAGATCTGACAAGTACAGAAGCAGTGAGCCTGGCACTTGCAGAGGGGTGAAGCTTTTGGTTTGGGGTTCTAGGGCAAATGGAGAGGTGAAGTGAAGCCAGAGACCCCATCTCTCCCACCCCACAATTAGAGCTGCTTACACTAATACTTTTCATTAAAAAAAAAAGAACCAGCAAAGAAGAAAGAATCCAACTATAGAAACCTACTATGAAAAAAGGGAAGGATGGTGTTCGTTTTCAGAGGATAATGAAATAAAAAATAATCTTCTTTTACCCCAAAGAATAATGTTAAATGACTCCCTGCCCAGAGAAATTTCTAGAACTCAAGAAAGAATTTAAAAATCAAATGAAAGACATTGAGGAAAACCTAAAAAATAAAAAATAAAAAAAAATCCAAGAAGAAGAAGATTTTGAAAAAAAAGTTAACCAACTAGAAAAGGAGATTCAGAGTCTTAAAGATAAAAACAACTCCTTGAGAATTAGAATCAGCCAAGGGGAAGCCAGTGAAGCTGCAAGAGACCAAGAAATCACAAAACAAAATATAAAGGATGAAAAAGTAGAACAGAATGTGAAACATCTTATAAGAAAAAAATATCTAGAGAACAGATCAAGGAAGAGAAAATGTAAGAATAATTGGACTACCTGAAAGCTGTGACCAAAAAAAGAGCCTTGACACAATAATATAAGAAATAATCCAAGAAAATTGTTCTGAAGTTATAGGACATGTGGGGAAAGTAGAAATAGAAAAAAATCTACCAATTACCATCTCAAAGAGATTCTTTGTAAAAAACACATGGGAATATTTGCCAAATTTCAAAGGTAAAAGAAAAAAATTCTGCAAGAAACAAACAAACAAAACAAGACAAAAAAATTTCAAATCACTGGAGCTACAATTAGAATTGTACAGGACTATCAGCATTCACAATAAAAGACTCTAGGTCCTGAAATTATATTTACTAGTAATCAAAGTAATTAGAATTGAGGTTAAAAATATCATGTTCAGCAAAATCATCCATAATATTGAATAAAAAAATGGACATTCAACAAACTTGCAGATTTTCAAGACTTTTTTTCAACCACACCTGAACTCAATAGAAAATTTAATAAGTGCCAATATCAAAGATCAGTTTCAAGGAGCTTAATATGGAAAAATTGTTTATGTTTTTTTAACATGGAAATGCATATTAAGGTTGACATCAACAACTGAGTAGCTCAAAAGAAAAATTTGAGCAGAATTGAATAGACTAAAAAACAAAACTACCTAGAAAAGCTAAAAATGGTAATTATGTTATATGAATGAGGTGCAGAGGAAGGATAGACACAGATGCATTAGAGGAGGGGTGAGGACTTGTATTTACAAAAACCTACTTACATTGAAAATGTTTAAATAAGCAATATGTATATATCCTAAAGGATAAAGCAAAATCTATAAAGAAATAAGGGAGGAGGGATCAAGGAGGGGGAAACAAAAAGTGGAAGAAGAAGATAAAGGAAAGATCTGCAGGAAGGGGGAGCTTAAGTAATAGCACGGCAAGTTAAGGAGTGAAATTATAGCAGAAGAGTTAGCAGGGATAGGAAAGAAGAGATAAGTCAAACTTAAGATTCTAATAAGAGAGAAATCTACATTATATAGCAGCCATACTGATGGTGTTTTGGATGCATGTTAGCATGTGGGTGGATACATATGTGTATGTATATATACATATATGCACATATATGTGTGAGTATATGTAGATATGTATGCATGTTGTTCTATGTGTGTATATAGTTATATGTATGTGCAAGTGGGTTTGTGGATGGTTGTATGTGTATGCATGTATATATGGGGGTGGAGTGGGGAATGTGGAGATGGCTGTATGTTGTATATGTATGCATGTGTACACATATATGTGTATATAACATATATCTGCCTGCTTGGGGGAAGTAGGGGGGAGGAATGAAAAGAGAAAAAAAGAATGGCTATTTTTAAAAAAGTGTTCAGCAGAGAATGAAAAAATAATCTACAAGGAAGCAAAGAAAAGATGGACACTCATGAATCCAATTTTTTCTACAACTTTATATATTTTCTAGAACTGTGAATTTGTTATTATATATTTTGATTTCTCTCTAATGTTTGTCTGGCCATTTGACAATGTCCTGTTTTGCTCTGTTTTCCTTTTCTGTTTTTCTTTTTTTTTTTTTGGTTCTGTTATTTAATTAACAAAAAGAAAGAAAAAAATATATGTCCAATGGGTTCTCCATTTAACTTCATATCATAGTCTAGATCATAAGTATTCTTCAGTGATTTGGAAATGATTATAAATCTCACTTAAAAGACTCTTCAATGATCTACTGAACTTGATACAATCACCCCAATGTTGTCTGCAAATAGTAACATCCTAAAATACTTCATCATCTATAGAGAATACCTCCTTAATTTGAATTCCACTCTATGTATCTTCCATAATTGTCATAAGCACTTTTGGTGATCATGCAACTTCTTATTCCATGTCCTGTATGATATTAATATCCAAAATCATCAGAACATTACTTGCATTTTTTCACATACATTGAAATCTTGTATTCTTTATATTTTTCATTCAATTGAATGTAATGATTTGATTTACTATAGGCTACTATCTATGGAATTTCAAGCATTTTATTTTCATAATTCATTAGGGATGCTCTCAAAGGATGATCTCCATGATGAATTTATTTTCATAAATATTATGAACTCAAGTTTATGTGCTGATATTTTTGTCACTTTTTTGGTAATAGTAATAGTTATTTTCCCAATTATTTACTACATCCTTCTCCCTTTAAAATATTTTGAGAACTAAATTGTTCATTGCCTCAAAACAATGCTGATTTCAACATAGAATTCCTCCACATACATTTGGTCTAATCCAGATGCTCTTAGATCTTGTTTGTTTTCTTTAGAACTTTCTGACTTCTTCATAATATAGGAAAACTGATAATCAAGTCCAAATGTCATGGATTATTTTTCTTAAAGGAAAAAATTAGCATGACATTCTTGGCAAATTCTAATTTGGTAGTGACTTGTTATTTCTACTAAGTCATTGTCCAACTGTTCAAAGATGGTTGGTTTAGAAATTATTCATATCAGTTATCATCCATTTTCTGTCTGCTAAGATGTAATGAGTTTGTTTTTATCAGGTTATTTGGCACTTGCCATGGCTAGCGCCTACTAAATATGTTTCTGTAGAGGATATCAAGATTCTTCCAGTCTCTCAGCTGTATCCATGACCCCTTGTGTTCTATCACTACACAATTCTAATCAGTTGCCAAAGATTGCAATTTTTTACCTCTTCATTCTCATTATGGGATCCATCATTATAGGATTATAAATTTAATCTACAAAGGATGTTAGAAGTTATAAATTCCAATTCCCTCATTTGATGTTCAGCAGAAATTGAGATATAGAGAGGTTAAGTAACTTGCTCAAAGTTACACAAATAATAAGTATATGAGGCAGTCCATGAACTCAGGGTTTCCTGATTTTATGTCCAATACTATCTATCATGACACTTATTACTCTTTCCACTAATCACACAACTATAATCTTAGAAAAGGCTATCATCATCTTTGTATGTTCTTATATCAATACACACTCTCTCTGTCTCTGTTTCCCTCTGTGTGTCTCTCTTTCTCTCTTGTTTCTTTCTATCTCTGTCTCTCTTAATTTGTCTCTATCTCTATTTGTCTCTTCCTCTCTTCTCCCTCTGTTTCTGTTTCTTTCAGTTTGTCTCTGTGTCTCTCTCTGTCTCTGTCTCTCATATTTTATATAAATGTTTTACATCTTTCACTTCTTGCTTTTTTCTCACAATATTGTTCTTAATTTTTCACAATCCTCTTCTATGAAATAGTTCCAGTTGGCTGTCAAATTTATTTGTTAAATAGATTGTGTATTCACTAATGTAGTTTTTAGTTTAGTTTTTTTTTTAATCTTTCTGTTGTATTCATTGATGAATATCTGCTAAGGTCTCTTAAAAAGTGAGGATAATTGTATTGATATTTGTTCTATCCATTTCCCATTTTCTTCATTAATTAATTTTTAATTTAATTTTAAATTTCAGCTTAGACTTTTTCCATTTTCTAATATTTATTATTTCTTCTAACTTGGTACTGGTTTTGATCTTTTTTTCCAACAAGTAAATTTTCTTACTTAACAAAGACACTGAGTTGGAAATGACTAGATGATACAGTGGACAGAGCACCAGACCTGAAGTCAGGAGGACCTGAATTCAAATCTGGTCTCAGACACTTAACACTTCCTAGCTGTGAAACCCTGGACAAGTTACTTTACACAAACTGCCTCAGCAAAAAAAAAAAAACCTCTGATGTAAATGATTGATCATTTCTTGACCAATGGGATGTGATGTTTCAATTTTTATAAATTTTTCATGTGTTCTTTGTCTACTACCTCTCAATTGTTTATGAAAAAATGTTTTTTAAATATGTGGGAAATATTTCTCAGCTTCTTCACCCTCACTTTTTATACCCATCTGTGCTTTTAATTTACCAAATATTAATGCATGTGCTGATTTATTAGAGGGGAGAAGTTATGGTCTTCATCATGGAATTCCACTGCAGTTTTTCAGTTTTACCCTTTATAACACATGTTGGCTCATTAGTCACAATTATTTTCATGAAGTTTTTTTTCTTTTAATTGATGCTCATCATGAGTATGGCAAAATGAGATAGCATAATGTCCCATGAATCAATAATTTTTGTTGCTTTTGACTAAAAAAACACACAAATCCATCAACCATTTCATTTGCTTCTCTACTGAGACTATTTGAGGCATATTTCCATGGAACTATAAATTTCTTATTTCATCGATAATGAAAATTTTATTGCTAGCATCATTTAGTTTCGCCAGTAACATGTCTATATGTTGGTAATCAGATAAAGACCTCACATTTGACACACTAAATTTTTTTTTAATAAGCAGTCTAAAAATATGTTATTCTTAGCAGAATTTGGGTTTTTTTCCTGTCATTCAACCAAAGTCAAGTAGAAACTAAAGAGGATTGAACCAGATTTTTTATGTTCTCTTTGTTTTTAACAAATAACCAAGCAATAACCTCACTAATTATACCAGAAATCTTTGAAGTATTGAAAAAAGTAGCTATTATATTTAAGTGTAATAAGGGAAAAAACTATAGCAGCAGCAATGATAATGATAATGATGGTGG
The DNA here is from genome assembly GCF_016432865.1 of Antechinus flavipes. Classification (NCBI taxonomy): domain Eukaryota; kingdom Metazoa; phylum Chordata; class Mammalia; order Dasyuromorphia; family Dasyuridae; genus Antechinus; species Antechinus flavipes. Next base: position 126,901,569 of record NC_067403.1, read on the forward strand.
TGGTGGTGGGGATGGTAGTGGTAGATGATTCTATTGAAATTATTACCCAACTAAGAATCATGGGATTTAAAATTGCGAAAGAACCTCAAAGTTTCTTTAGATTCACTTCTCCTTAATCATGAAACTTGATTTCAACATCACTGTGAAGTGTTCATACAACATCTGCTTAAAGACCTTTAATGACAGAGAGATCACTAACAACTGGAGGCAACCAATTCCATGGATAATAAAATGCAGAATTATATTTCCCTTATTTCATAATGCATTTTGTATCTAATAAGGATATGATTAAACTATTTATATTCATATATATGTAGTTTCTCAAGTTTCAAGAGATAAATCATGTAGTAAGAATAAGGTGAATCTGATGGATAGGCCAGTGTTAAAGAAAGGAAAAAAAAAGCCTAGGGGAAAACCTCTGGCAGGTTGGGGTACCTTATCAATCATTTGTAGAAAAATATTGACAAGAATCAGAATGATTACAATGGTGTAAACAGGTTAAACTATGAACCACCTGACCTTGTTCTTGCCATCCACTCATGCTGCTACAACTCCTGAATTTTCAGAGTATAGTGTGTCAGACCCCATACCTAGAATGCCCTAATTCACTTAGTTTGAGGTGCATAATCCTGGAGTTAAATGATCTTGATTAATGAGACAGTGAGTACATATTTACGTGACAGTGTCTAGATAGTCCCAAACGTCAGACTATATTTGACCAACCACCCACCCTAATTATGATCATCTGCCCTGCTAAAATATATATATTCCACATCCATTCAACCCTTTTCCAATCCTTTCCCCAGGGAAACCAATGTCAAATCAACATAATCATGGTTATAGAAAAAAGCATGGTAATTCTCTTGACCCTGTTCTGATTTAACATCTTTGTGTCCTGTGCCTTGACCATTACTTTATGTGCTTTCTCCTCCTTGAATATATATTCTCCCTGAAGGCTGAGACTGTATCTCTTTTGTTTTTATATACCCATAATCTTGGCATATGATAAACCTGTTGTGTCTCTACTAACTCTCTGGAGGACATTGGTACCAGCCCGAATCCTTGTTCTTAGAAGAGGAGTGAAATCCTCTGTGGTGGTCAAACATGGAATCCATTTATTCCAAATTCTCTCAGCTTTATATACCCTAATACCTTTATATAACCATAGTACATTGTGCGCATGTGCTAACTATATACTGTGCATGCGGGACCACATAAACAACTGTGTAGATACTCCTTGCCACTTGGTATCACTCTGCTTCAACTACAACACAGGTTGTCATTGCCCCCTGACTTCTCAAGAAAACCAAGAGCTCTTAGGGGAGATGGGGAGTCAAGCCAGACATTATCAGCAGGTTCCCTCTAGGCTGAAGGGTCTTATACCTCACTCAGAATTCCTTCATTATCTGTGGCTCTCTACATCGCTCTCTTTCTTTTGTTTTAATTGAAGCAGGTATACATCAGTGATTAAATCCGTCAGCATAGGAGGAATCACACAAGCAACTAGTAATATCACATAAGCAAGCAGTAATATTACAATAGCAAACAATGAATAAAAAAGATACTATAAGAGAATTTCATAAGTCCCAGAAGGAAGGTATAGAAAGTAACTCTCAATTCACAAGCACATATACACTTCCTTCAGCAGACAAGAAGTAGTCCAAAGCCAATCTACTGTCTATCACTGTGTCAGGGAATCCAATGATTGTCAAAGGTTTTGAAGTCCTGCATCAGGCTCATTATGTCTCAGGGAATCCAATGATTCCTGCAGGTTTTGAAGTCTTGCATCAGCCTCATTAACAACAATTTTCATGTTCATGCATCAATTGCCATACACATAGGGTTAAGTGTCATGCTCTTTCAGTGATGGATGTAGTCTCCTTGTTTCTAGGGTCATCTCTTTGTTCATCACTCTCCAATGGACAAGGCAGATGCAGCTTGTTGACACCCATTAGGTTCCTTGTCCATCTGTAGAGACACAAGCAAACCCTCTGCCCCAAGAAGTTAACCTATTTGGTTCCTTCCATTCACTGCTCTATGGATCTCTCCACAGCACCTGGAAATTATCTAAATCTCACTGGACCCTGCCTTTCTGGTGGGTTATGAAACCTGTCTACCAGAGCCAGTGCATTTTAATCAAAAATCAAAAAATTAATAGTATAAAGAGTTAAGTTTAGAAGTTCTCTAGGGTTATCTGTGGTTCCCCCTTTCTTTTGTATTTGGAGAAGTATCTTGATGTCTCTGTTCCTTCTCTCTACAGTTGTCTGTCCTTGAGGATTGAAGGGTATGCCGATGGTGTGTAAAATCTGATACTGTGCACAAAAGTGTGCAAAATGTTTAGAAGTATATGAAGGTCCATTTTCTATCTTTATTGCTTGTGGCATGCTCATAACTGCAAAGACCTGAAAGGAATTCAGTGACCACTTGGGTCATCTCTTTTGCTGCTGGTACTGCAAAAGTAAATCCTGAAAAGGGGTCCATAACAAGTGGATTTCTTTGACAAAAGGACCTGAGTTTCAATTGATAAATGACAGACAAAAGCAGCTACACCCAAAGAAAGAACACTGGGAAACGAATGTGAACTATCTGCATTTTTGTTTTTCTTCCCGGGTTATTTATACCTTCTGAATCCAATTCTCCCTATGCAACAAGAGAACTGTTCGGTTCTGCAAACATATATTGTAGCTAGGATATACTGCAACATATCCAACATATAAAGGACTGCTTGCCATCTAGGGGAGGGGATGAAAAAAAATCGGAACAGAAACGAGTGTCAATATAAAGTAATTATTAAATAAAAATTAAAAAAAAAAAGAAAAGGGGTCCATAACAATATGGTTTATAAAAGACAGGTGACCAAAAAGATTTATAATGGGTCACATCCATCTGCCAAATATTATCGGGTCTCAAACTACAGGAGTTCTTCCTTGGAGAAAGCATAGGAATGTGGAAAGGAAGGCAAATTATACAGGCTTTTTAAAAAAATTTTTTTATTTTTAAAATTTTTAATACCTTTTTATTTACAAGTTATATGCATGGGTAATTTTACAGCATAGACAATTGCTAAACCTTTTGTTCCAATTTTTCCCTACCTTCCCCCCAGCCCCTCCCCTAGATGGCAGGATGACCAATACATGTTAAATATAATAAAGTATAAATGAAATATAAAATAAGTATATATGTCCTAACTGTTATTTTGCTGTACAAAAAGAATTGGACTCTGAAATATTGTACAATTAGCCTGTGAAGGAAATCAAAAATGCAGGTGGGCAAAAATATAGGGATTGGGAATTCAATGTAATGGTTCTTAGTCATCTCCCAGAATTCTTTCACTGGGTGTAGCTGTTTCAATTTAATGCTGCTCTATTGGAACTGATTTGGTTCATCTCATTGCTGAAGATGGACAGGTCCATCAGAATTGATTATCATATAGTATTGTTGTTGAAGTATATAATGATCTCCTGGTCCTGCTCATTTCACTCAGCATTAGTTCGTGTAGGTCTCTCCAGGCTTTTCTGAAACCATCCTGTTGGTCATTTCTTACCAAACAATAATATTTCATAATATTCATATACCACAATTTATTTAGCCATTTTCCCATTGAGGGGCATCTACTCAGTTTCCCGTTTCTGGCCATTACAAAGAGGGCTGCCACAAACTTTCTTGCACATACAGGTCCCTTTCCCTTCTTTAAGATCTTTGAGATAAGCCCAGTAGTAACACTGCTGGATCAAAGGGTATGCACAGTTTGATAACTTTTTGAGTTTGCAGGTGGGCAAAAATATAGGGATTGGGAATTCAATGTAATGGTTCTTATTCATCTCCCAGAGTTCTTTCACTGGGTGTAGCTGGTTCAATTTAATGCTGCTCTATTGGAACTGATTTGGTTCATCTCATTGCTGAAGATGGCCAGGTCCATCAGAATTGATTATCATATAGTATTGTTGTTGAAGTATATAATGATCTCCTGGCCCAACTGCTCTCCAGAAGGGTTGGATCTATTCACAATTCCACCAACAATGTATTAGTGTCCCTGTTTTCCCACATCTCCTCCAACATTTCGCATTATCTTTCCCTGTCATTCTAGCTAGTCTGACAGGTGTGTAGTGATATCTCAGAGTTGTCTTAATTTGCATTTCTCTGATTAATAATGACTTGGAGCATCTTTTCATGTGGCTAGAAATAGTTTCAATTTTTTCATCTGAGAATTGTCTGTTCATATCCTTTGATCATTTATCAATTGGAGAATGGCTTGATTTCTTATAAATTAGAGTCAATTCTCTATATATTTTGGAAATGAGGCATTTATCAGAACCTTTGAGTGTAAAAATGTTTTCTCACTTAATTGCTTCCCTTCTAATCTTGTCTGAATTAGTTTTGTTTGTACTGTACAGGCTTTTACTATGCTCCTAGTTTCCCCTTTTGTTAACCCAAACTGAAGACATAAAGTTTGTGCAGCCTGATGATATTTAGAGTGAAATTCTTGGGCTGCCTGAAATAAAGAAGTGTTGGCTAACATGGTGAGGAGGCTATCTGCCTTTGAGTTTTCATAAAAACAGGACCTGAAACTCCTATATGAGAGTAGACATGCAAGCGGTAATACTTACCTGGGTGTTTTATCATTTGCTCCTGAAGTGCCTTAGAAAGCTGATATATGTTAGAAACAACAAATTTTATTTGGGCTATGGCAATTCTTTGTACCACACTTACTGAATAAGCTGAATCAGATATTATATTTACATCTCCTGGATAATAAGTAAGAGCTAGCATAATTGTATATAACTCATTCTGCTAAGTGGACTGAAAAGCAATTCTGACTATTCTTTTGTAAAGCTAAGTCAGGAGAATATATAGTACAAATATTATATGGATGAATCTGTATTGATGGTTGGTCCTTTAAGAGGAACCTTAAAAACTTTTTCTTCAAAAATCCATGACCAGTTATGTAATAGCCAGGCTATCTTTAAAGGGGACCTGTGTGAAAAATTTGGAACTGTGACCAATAAATTTTGCCACTCTGGGATGGTTACACAACATACATTAATTTGTGCATTGGTATAAAAAAGTGTTTATCTTCTTAGGTCCTATCTTAGATAATTGTACTACTCACTTAAAAACCTTTAATAAGATTCTAGCTATAAGCACTGAGTAAGGAATAAGACTTTAGTCTGGTTATGCTTGGAGAGTCACCACTCGATTACACTGTCTCCTTGATGAAGAACTGATGTAGGTGCCTCTTTTGTAGCAAAAACTTATATTTCCAAGGGTTTTTAAGTGACTCTTTTAACCACATTGGATGAAGCCAGTTCAATCTCTCTCAGAGCCCCTTGGGCTTCTTGTGTAACCTGGTGTGATGAGTCTAAAGCAGTGTCTCCTCTTAAAATGTCATACAATTGTTGTAATTGACAAATAGCTAAGTCTAACACTGGATGTATCCATTGGATATTTCCTATCAATTTCTGAAAGTCATTTAAGGTATTCAACTTCTCACTTCTTAAAGAAAGTTTTTAAATTGTAAGTATCTTGGGATATACTTCATATCCTAATGTTGAAAAGGTGCATGCCTTTGAATTTTTTTCTGGGGCTATATATATTTGGTAGTTTTTAGAGTTTCTATGGTCTTTTGTAGATATACTTCTAACATTTGTTCCTCAGGTGTACACCCCAAGTTATCATCCATATAATATAATAAAATAACTTTTGAAAATACTTTTCTTACTGGAGTAAGAGCAGAAGCTACATACTTTTGACACATGGTACAGCTATTTTTCATTCCCTGTGGCAAAATTGTCCATTCAAATTTTTTATAAGGTTCAGCTAAATTAATTCTGAGCACTGAAAAGACAAATCTTTTCATATTCTCTTTATCCACAGGGATAGAATAGAAACAATCTTTAATGTCTATAACCCAAAGTTGCCATTCCCTAGGCCTGAATAGGAGATGGAAGCCCAGACTGAAGAGTTCTTCTAGTTTCCATCTGTCATTCATTTTTTCAAATCAGTCAACATCTTCCATTTTCCAGATTTCTTTTTTACAGTAAACACATGGGAGTTCCAAGGAATTAGAAAAGGTTATAAGTGTCCTTGGTGAAGTTGCTCCTAAATTATTTTTAATAAGACCTGAATTTGTTCACTGGGTAAGGGCCACTCTTCCACCCACACCATCGTATTACTTTTACATTGGGCCTCTACAAATACCTATCTTTGTTCCTTTATTTATCATTTTCTTCCTTCCTCACTTTCTTCCCTCCTTCCCTTCCTTTTCTTCTTTCTTCCATCCTTCTTTGTAAAATTCTTTAAAGTGTAATGTTCTCTGGGAGCAGGTTTCTTGGGGGGACTTCTGGGGGCAGCCTTCATTTCAGTTCAGTAATCACCCCAAATACAGCCAGGTATTAAAGTCCAAATCCTTTATTATCTCTTTCCAAGTCTTGTCTCCTTTCCTATGGTCTAATTAGTTTTCTTTTTTTTTTAATTTTTATTTAATAATTACTTTATATTGACAGAATCCATGCCAGGGTAATTTTTTTTACAACATTATCCCTTGCACTCGTTTCTGTTCCGATTTTTTTCCCCTCCCTCCCTCCACCCCCTCCCCTAGATGGCAAGCAGTCCTTTATATGTTGGATATGTTCAGTATATCCTAGATACAATATATGTTTGCAGAACCAAACAGTTCTCTTGTTGCATAGGGAGAATTGATTCAGAAGGTATAAATAACCCGGGAAGAAAAACAAAAATGCAGATAGTTCACATTCGTTTCCCACCAATTAGTTTTCTTAGAGGCCTATCTCTCTCCTTGGTTCCAAGAGCTTCTGCTCCACCTTATCTCCTTCACTTGGGGCTTGACTAGTTTTCTGGAGGCCTTCCGGATCTTGGTTTCAGTGTTCTCCACAGGACAGCCTGCCACCACTTCTCTATCTTCCTTAGTTCTGCCCAACTGCCATCTCTGTCTTCAGAATCTCCCCGACTGCAAGGGTTTGTGCTTCAGCCTCCAGTCACAAGGTGGAAGTTGGAATGAATCTGTCTCAGCCTCTGAGAGCTTCTAGAACACTTGTCTTTCCTGGCCCCGAGAGCTCCTCCTTATATGTTCCACACTGAGTATATACCAATCATTATATCATTAGGAAACTATTATTTGTTGTAGGATTAAATCAATGCTAAATTAGATTTAACCACTGTCCCCTCAATTCCACTTACTTAGCACTTTGTTTCTCACTCATAATACTTCTTCTTTTCTTTTCTTCCTTTTTTATTTCCACAATGCTCAAAGAAGCCACATTTTTTAATTTTTAGATTTATCTAAGATTAAACATGAGGAAAAGTCACATAATTGGGTCATAATGTTACAATGAAAAGTTAAAATGTCATTGAAAAATGTTTTCTGTATTTTTATAACAGAATAAATTTTGTTTTAAATTTTTTAAAAATAGTTTAAATCAAAGATTTTTGTTGATCCTTTAGTTGGTGCACACACACACACACACACACACACACACACACACTCGTGGAGATTTACAAAGTAGAAGAGAAATACCGAGAAAAAGATATACTTGGTAATAATAAAAAGTACTAGTTCATCTTAAGACTTAATGAAAGTGAAATAAAGCTTTTTAATATTTGGTAGTGCTTCATATAATGTTACAGGTCATTGGGATAGTTCTCCAGATTTTTTATATGAAAAATGCAGCTTCTCTGTGGTTGAACTAGAACTTTTTTTTTCCTAAGCTGACATATGTCAAGGAACAGTGAATTGCATTTATAACATAGCTGCACCTATGTAACGTGTTTGTGCTTTTTCCACATATGTGCTACCTTTAGGAGTATTAGAGGCAGATCATTTATATCCTATCCCTAAGAGTATAGTGATAAAAACAAAAACATGCACAGCCAAATTCCCAAAGAAAGTAAAGAGACACAACTGTGTGAGAAAGATATGGTTCGTTGCAGATTTGTGAAAAACAGTGAAAATTAACTGTCTCATATTTCATATTTATAGCATCACTTTTCTTGAATCTAAGCATGCCCATTCACAATGTCTTATTCTTCTCATGTTGTCTACATTAGTTTTTTTTAAAAAATGAATCCATTTGTCTAGCCGACAATCTAAAATGCTCTGTAAGCAAATTAGATGCTTTTAGCAAACTATGTGTGCACAGTTAAGCTATGTTTGCAGATTTTTTTTCTTAAAGTGTCATCAATTCGCTAGTGTACTTGCATTAATTTTTCCTGACAGTCATAGACACATGCCACTCCACTGTACTAATATATGACAGTGATTGCAATTATATGACCATAGTACTTTTTTTCTTCCTATTTTTAGTGAAGGGAAATTCTAATGTATAAGTATGCCTTCTTCTTAATGACATGCAATTTCAATTCAGTTTCTCTTTTATATGCTAATCTTCAACTCCAACTATATCATATCCCCTATCTTCTTCAAATATGTCTAATCAAATTTCTCTAAGGAAATTCTTATGTTAAAAGATTACTCAGATTTAGAAAGTCTGAATCAGACTATTTTTAAAGTCCTAATGCCATTTTTATGCATTGATAACAACCTTTAGTTTAGAGTATAAAAATAGTTTCCAATAATAATGAAGCATTAATTGGTTAGCCTTTAGCACTCCATATGTATCACCAAAAATTTATAAAATCATAACACCATCATAGAAGGAAAAGATTTCTAGGATATTATTACCTTTCCCTAGTCATTCAGCATCTAACCTGGTGTCTTATAATGTTTCCATTCCCAAAGTACTATAATTACCCACCAAATCCACTGCTTAGATTGCTTATTTCTCAATTTCAGTAGTCATATAGTTTAATACATATTTGCTGACACCAGATGCTTATTATTTTGAAGTAACTACATGAGTTCTCATGACAATATTGACAGTACCAACTATTGCCACTACATTATATTCTAGAAACTATGAAATTAAACTCCATGAATATAACATTTCCTATTCAATGATAATGAATTAACAGAACATCTCTAGATTGACTAGCATTTTAAAAGATAATATCATACAGATCCTGGATAGATCTGTATTTTTCTATAATGTTCTGTAGATTTTAATTAACAATATTTAAATCAGCTAATATTTCAGGAAGTGAATTTAACTTTCTGTATAAACATGTTGTTTTAAAATATTCTTTGCAAAAGACAATCCCTGTTTAATCTTTAGAATAGAATTTATGTTTACACCCTAGAGAGAAAATGAACTGGAAGTAAAATAGAAGGAATACTATCTTCCACAAGAAATTCACAGTCTATCAGTGATAGTCTCTTTGGTATACCAAAATTTTACATGGGTTTTAAAGTTTTTCTTTAAACTTCCAGAAAGAACTTATATTCTACCATGTCAGTTTTAAAATGGAAAAAAATATATGTTGTCATGATAACACTTTAAAGCAGGTTTTTGATTCTCTTCCCCCAACTGCCGTTATTTGTCTTTTGTTTGTACAAAGAGAGGTTATGGGAAGGATACACCTGATTCAAATAGTAAAAAGCAAATATCACCAATATAGGATGTCATTTAAATATATTAAAAATTATAAAAGTTGTTTCATACTCATGTGCATTAGTAGGTTGCTCTCATTACTTTTTCTTTTTTTTTGTCTTCCAAAATTTTTTCCAAATTTATTTTAGGGTATCCCACTCTTTCATCTTTAAATTTTTTTTTTATTATTGTAACAATTCTCAACAGACAGATACTTCAAAATACTAAGGATGAGTAAGTATTGCATATGAAACAATGAACAGCATCTCCAGTCTTAGTGGTATATTAATGTATTAAAATATGTAACATACCTATTTATATATATATATATGCACACATATGCACATAAAATTTAACAAAAGAGCAATAAAATTGCTCTAGTTTATGTACTTAACACTCCTTTTTTATTTTCTTCTGTGCAATTAAAAATGTTTTATTGATGTTCAAATATCAGCAATTTCCTCTTCTCTTTATCCTCAATTAGAACTTGTTTTGTAATAAATATCTGTGGTTAAGAAAAATAATAAACACAATGGTTATGTTTAAGAATGCATGTCTCATTTTTTGATATAGTCCATAATCTCTCTACTCCTATTTTGGAGGGTTGTTTCATGAAGACACTTGATGGTTATGATCTAAGTTCTGAGATTTCTTCTCACTCTATTACTTGGTTATCATTCAAATCATTCTCCTGGTTCTGGATGTTAGAGATAGGAAGATAAGGATCAAAAGGACTTGGATGTGCCCAGGAAATAATTGCTAAATGAATGAAGAAACTTAAGATTGTTGGTGAAGGTTTAGCTGATCTTTTTTTTTTTTAAATAATTTTTTATTGACAGAATCCATGCCAGGGTAATATTTTACAACATTATCCCTTGCACTCACTTCTGTTCCGATTTTTCCCCTCCTTCCATCCACCCCATCCCCCAGATGGCAAGCAGTCCTATACATGTTAAATAGGTTATAGTATATCCTAGATACAATATATGTGTGCAGAACTGAACAGTTCTCTTGTTGCACAGGGAGAATTGGATTCAGAAGGTATAAATAACACGGGAAGAAAAAGAAAAATGCAAGCAGTTTATATTCATTTCCCAGTGTTCTTTCTTTGGGTGTAGCTGCTTCTGTCCCTCCTTGATCAACTGAAACTGAATTAGATTTCTTTATCGAAGAGATCCATTTCCATCAGAATACATCCTCATAGAGTATCATTGTTGAGGTATATAATGATCTCCTGGTTCTGCTCATTTCACTTAACACAGTTCATGTAAGTCTTGTCAGTTCTCTCTGTATTCATCCTGCTTCTCATTACTTTTTCTTTTCTTTTTCTTTTAAATTTTTTAATTTATGGAATAAAATAGCATTTCCATAAATTAGTATAATAAAAAACCAATTATATATTGTTGTGTGTTTTCTAGACCCCCCAAGTTGGGGTGCCAAAATGTACTATGCTTTCTAGAGCCTTCAATATACCATCCAGACTAGCTCTCTGGAGGATTTCGGAACCAACCTGAGTCCTTGGTCTTAGTGGAGGAGTGATGAGGCAAGACTCATGTGGATGGTCAAAACATGGAGTCCGTTTATTCCAAATTCTCTCAGCCTTATATACTCAAATACCCTTATATAACCAAAGCAATACTGCACATCTACTAACTATATACTGTGCATGCGGCACTACATAAACAACTTGCTATTGTATGTAGAGTTTCTGCCACTTGGTATCACTCTGCTTCAATTACAATGCAGGTTGTCACAGCCCCCTGATTTCTCAGGAAGGCCAAGAGCCCTTAAGAGAGATGGGGAGCCAAATCAGACATTGTTAGCCGGTTCCCTCTGGGGAACCTAGAGTTCCCCCACTATCTGTGGCCCTCTGCAATATACAACTTGTTATTCCTTTTAAATATATAATAAAGTTATCATGTAAATTTCTTTTTCTCCTGTGAGGGTTAAAAAGCCTCTGGGAGCAAGGAATGTGGCTCAAGGCATGTAGGAGGACCAGAGGGATAAGAGGTTCCTAGGCACAGGCGAGTCCTACATGAAGGTAAGGCATAGCCCCAGGAGGTAGTATGTGACCCCAGGTACCACATCTCCTCCTTAGCGCTCTCAAAGCCTATCACGCCTCCCTCCTTATTCTCAGGTCAATCCCGTTATGACCTGTCTGTCCTGTTTCCTAGAGGACCTCCCCTTCCCCAGGATCCTCAAGGGGGTATAAATATATGCTATCTAAGAATAAAGTTCTCTTTCACTTCACCCTTACCTACTGGTGGTCTGTCTCTGTGGGATCCAGGTTGGTGCCCGAAGACGGGTAAGTGTGGCCTAGCCATGCTGTTAAAAAACAGGCATTAAGAGTAGATCAAAGAGGAACTACCAGGTTAGAGTAGTCCATAGAGGCATAGCATTCTCCTTTTTTCTTTCTTCCCCCAGCTCTAGAGGTATTGCATAATACACAAATGTGTACATATGTATTATCATTTTATGTGCACTTCTATTTATCAGTTTTTTCTCTGCATGCAGATTCTTCTCCCTTATTTACTTTCAGTGATTCTCTTCTCAACAAATCTGCCTACGTTGTTCAGAATAAGACATAAAAAGAATAACCTTTCCACAAAGTTCCTGGCACATAATAGGCTTCTTGACTTAACTTGTTGGCTTTTCCAATATGTAATAAGCCAACATAATATATGCATCAATAATTTGCATACTCATCTTGGTATAACTAGCTCAGCTTTAGTATATTTCTTGTGTTTGAATTGTGGCATTAACCATGTAGGCAGGACTAAAGTTATGTCCCTTTTTCAATACAGTAAAAGTGAGTCTATATCATATGAAATATGTTTGTGACCTTAGATCTTACTGGAACCTTAATAATTAGAGCTTTATGGCAAAATCACATGACAAATACTTTAAATCACATTAATATAGTCATATGATTGGCAAACTTTTTCAAAAAATGTGAAATCCTTGTAAAGTCACTAACTTTCTATATATACATTAATTTCCTTCTTTATGAATTTAATCAAAGCATTACATTTTTTTCTATAACATCTAATTATTTTTCTCATATAAACCTTTTCTCCCTCAATAGACCAAAAATTCTTTACTAACACCAACATTTAAGTGTTATAAATTCTTAGGTGCCTCACTGGTTAGAGCACCAGGCCTAGAGTCAGGAAGATTCCTCTTCTTGAATTCAAATCTGACCTCAAACATTTACTAGCTGTGTGACTTTGGGCAAGTCCCTTAATCCTGATCTGCAAAATGAGCTAGACAAGGAAATGGTAAACCACTCCAGTATCTTTGCAGAGAAAATCCTAAATAGGTTATGAAAAGTCAGATACAACTGAAATGCCTCAAATAAATAAAATATAGTATATATATATATATATATATATATATATATATATATATATATATATATATATATATATTATGTATAGTATATGCATAGATATATATTATTTATGGATATATATATATAATTACATCTCTCTGTGTGTATCTCTCTCAGGGTTGAGTGAAATAATGAGGGTTTATATATAATAATGACTTAAGCTTAAGGACCACACATGGAAAATAATTGAAAAGTTGACCATGTGTCAAATCAATATCTTTTATAATTACACCTTTATTTTATAATATTTGATCATTATAATTTAGATCATACTTTTATTTCGCCTTTATTCTCTATAGATTTCTGATTTAAAAGGTAAAGGGTTTTTTTTTTTACATAAATATCTTGGCAAATAAAATGTATTATTGCACTTCCATGCTTGTTTACAAATTCAAACAACCCCCTGATTTAATGAGATAATCATGCTGCAACATGAAATTATAGGAGGTTTGTTTTGTTTTTTGTTTTTTGTTTTTTTGGCAGTGGGGTGGTGGGTAATGGGGCAAGGTGAGTATATAGTGAGAAGCTTCCATTGAATGAATTCCGTCTTTAGTTTCTGTTCAAGAAAGCTTGAGTAAAGAGAACAATGTCTAGAATGAGGCTCTGAATTAAGTATTGAGATGTGAATGAGAGAAAAAGGAGACTAAGTATATCAAAGATTCTATTATTATATTTGCTGAAATGTAACCAGTTTGAAGCAAACACTAAATTTATGAATATTGGAAGGTGAAAAATGTTTATTTTTCTTCAGGAGAAATGAGATTATGTAGCAAATACAAAGGACACTTTTTAGAAGCAAATTACACAGGAGGCTCTGTTTTACTCTCCCCAAAGACTAGTCGGGTTTAAACCTGTCTTTTGCATACACTACCGATTTTTTCCTTTTAAAGATGGAAATTAAGGCCAATGGAGCTTAAAACATTTGTCCATGTCCACTTATTCAATAAAGTATCAGCGATAGAATTTCCAATCATGTTCTCTATTTCTAGAGCCAGTGATTTTTTCATTGTGTCCTCCTGGGGGAAAAACAAAAACAAAAACAAATTAGTTGTTCCAGGTTAAAGGACAAGTAAAACTGTAACTTGCCTGATTTTGAAGATTCCTCATTGGTTGAACCACTTACAGAACCAACCAAACCAAAGTGAAGGGTGTCATAAGACCCTTAAACAAATAGGAAAACTATACAGATTTATAATATATTTGCTGTCATAAATAATAAATTAAGGTGGTAATAGATTCCAGATTTTTTGATTCCTAGTCCTACCACTAGAATATTTGTCCTTCCCAAGGAACCCCAATATATAATCTCTCAAGAGAATTCCTGCTACCTCTGGGGATTTTAACTTCTAATATTTTCTGATTCTTTATATTTTCTTACAGATCAGCATCTTCATGACCCATTTGTCCAATTATGGGAATGACCGCTTGGGGTTATATACCTTTGTGAACTTGGCAAACTTTATTCAAAGCTGGACTAACTTGAGACTGCAGACTCTGCCTCCAGTACAGCTGGCTCATAAGTACTTTGAACTTTTTCCAGAGCAGAAAGACCCTCTCTGGCAGGTAACAACAACTGTTCCAATGGGAAAAGGGAAACACAGACTTGTAAAAAACACAGAAAATACCAAATTCTCCTTTCAGTTAAGTTCCATCTTCTTTCCTAATAAAATCAATTTGGCTTTCATCTGTTGTAACTAAAATACATCTGAAAAAATTTAGAATCCTTGTGGACATGCAGTATTCTGGGACACTGTTAAGAAAGAGCTATTATATTCTAAAAATCTTATAACTGGTCTTTAAAGAGAACTGAAGGTGCCTTCTAAAAAAACTAAGCAATGTAACTCCAACCTGTAGCACTTTATATTAAGTGTCTTTACTATATGTTTTGTTTTCTTCAAATATAAACAAATGGATTAGGAATAAATAGAGCCATTTAAAAAGGAGACATTTCTCAGCTGAAATATTGTCCAAAAAGGATGAGAGACTTTATAAATAATAGTCATCCTTATGTAGACTGCTTAAAAAGACCACAACTTTACTTTTTACCTGGGAGAAAATCTCACTTCCTTTGATGTTTATTGTTCTTGATTCATTGGATTATTATTTACTAACACAATCAATAATCTGCTAGAAAAGAGTAGATTGTAGGATTCCCCCACTAAGCAATCAGTGCTGAAGTAGTATCCTCATTAGTGTGCAACACTATGACCTTGTCATTTTTCCTCCTCATATAATCAGTCATTCAGTCAGTCAATAAACATTCATTAAAGATCTATTACATGTCAAGCATTATGGCAACACTGAGAACACAAAGATAGGTAAAAAGAGCTTACTTTCAAGACCATAATCTAATGAAGGAAACAATAATATACAAAATAGCAAAATACAGATATGCAAACATACACATGTACATGTGTGTGATAAATTGAAGAAAATAAATACAAGGAAGGAACTAGAATTAAGGGGAATCAGTAAAACCTTCTCTTAGATGAAGTTTTAGGTAGGAGTTAAAGGAAACCAGGAGGAAGAATGAGAAAAGACAGGTTTCCAGATGTGAAGAACAGTCAGTGAAAACATCCACAGTCTGGAGATGGAGTATTTCTTTGGAATATCCAAACACACATTAAGACCAAGATCAAATATAAGTGTGTTCATGGAATCACTTTATAAATTGTAAAATGTTACATAAAGTAAGGTGTCATCATTACCATTATCATTATTCATAGGAATGTGATTTACAGCTTAAAGAGACTTAGAAGTTATGTAGCCCATACTCCTCAGTGTACACATGAGGAGAAACTAAGTCCCACAGAGCTAAAATAACTAATAAATCAACAAACATTTATTAAATATTTACTATGAATTAGATATTAAACCGAACATCTTGAATCTTCCCCCTTCTTCATTCCCCTCCAAAAAAAGTCACTGCCTTCAAGAAGTTTATATTGTAAAGGATGAGACAACATATAGAGATCAGTACATAATAAATAAATACAGAGTAGATGGAAGATAATTCTTTAGAAGGAAAAATACTAGTATCTGGGGAATGAAAAAAAAGTCTTTTGCAAGAGATATCCTCACAAGTAAATTTTAAAGGCAGTAAGAGATTTTCTAAGGCTGAGGTTATGAGGGAAAGCATTCTAGGTATGGAGCATTCTAGCTAGTTCAGTGAGGAGAGTAAAGTGTAAAAAAAAAAGTTAGAAAGGGCCCAAGTTATGAAGAGTTTTAAATGGGCACAAAGGATTTTATATTGATCCAGAAGATCAAAAAGAATCACTGGAATTTATTGAGTAGTGGGGTGACATAAACATAGAGAATATAGAGGGAAAAGATTCCCATTTTGCAGATGAGAAAACTGAGGCAAGCAGCAATTTACTGACTTTCCCAGGATCACAAAATTACTAAGCTTTTAAGGTTAGATTTTAACTTAGGTCTTCGTGACTCCAGGATAGATGCTTCATTCACCTTGCCACCTATCTACCCATTAAACATTATACATGCATACATACATATACATGTATTGTATATTATATTGCATATACACAAATAATAATAGAAAATGAATGATGTATATATTTATATAGTCACTTATAATAGCTACATATATTTGTTAACATATTATCATTGGTTTTTCAGAACTTACATTCATTTTTGCAAATATCAAAAAGTGATTGGCCAATCTTGATTGCAAATTTTTTTTATCGTCAATATCACTATTTCACCAGAAAAGCAGGCAAAAGTGTCCTTCATTTAGTGCCTTAGAAAATTAAACATAGTTTCCCTCAAAATCTAAACATTAAGAGAATTTCTCTATGACAAATGCTTGGAAAAAAAGAGTTAAACCACTGTTACTTTTCTTTAGGTTTTCAATTCACACTTTTGCTCTTTACATTATCACAAATAGAAAGAAAAAGTGCCCAAGAACACCCTTCACTTTTGTTGCTTTCATTTCTCTTAGTGATTTATGTACATTTTAATTAGGACCAACTACCATATATTTGAAGGTGATTTGTCACCTAATTTAAAAGTGTAATATGAATATCTAGCTTAACAGTAACTTTGGGTAAGTATAACAATAATCAAGTTTTTACAAAGAAGTCTCCTAAGATAATGAATATTAATTATGCATACAAAACCATTGCTCATGTTTGTAAGTCACTTACAGTGATTTTTATTAGGTCCTCCTCATCCATTAATAGTTTTCTGTAGATCTTCCAAATTATTCTAATAGAAGATTCATTTCAATACAAATCTTGCAAAAGGAATGGATTTTCCAAAGTCTGTTTTTTGTTTCATCCAACAATTGCAAGAACTTTTGGAAAGTCAAACTTATTCTGTATTGACTTATCAGTATTCTTAAATTCTCTATCAACAATAATAATTTTTAGCATAGGATGCTTTAAGGTTAGCAAGGTGGCTTTGCATATATTATCTCATTAATAATAATTATTATTATTCAATTAAACACAAAGTAGGTGCTTTTATTACTCTCATTTTACAGATGAGAAAACCATAACTGTTTGAGCCTAGATCTGAATTCTGATATTCCTAAATTTAAATTCCTTCATTTCACTGCAACACTGGCTACCTCATATTGGTTCACCTCAAATTTCATTAATACACAAGAGAGTTTTTTAAAAAGTATGTTAAAAAATTTACATTTAATTAAAAAAATAAGAGATAAAAATGTTAATGGAAAATATTTAATGAAATAAAAATAGAATACAACATAAAATATGTTTTTCACTCAGTTTTGCTACCAATGAATTTTCCAAATAGGGACATGTTTCTTTCTGACTGCTAATGTTATCGAGCGTGATGACTGTGTCTAGCACTCAGAGTATATTAGAAACAGCCAGAGTCACAATAAGGGAAAATGCTTGATCTTTATTCTTTGTAGAGAAGAAGGGGAATGGCAATACCTCGTGAGAGCAATCGCTACACAAATCCGACCAACAGTGCCCCTGCCTCTCTCACTTCACCCACCAAATCTTCTATGCAATCTCCTATATAACACATCAAACTTGACCTTGGACTAGTCACTGACTTGCATTGGAGTGGGCAGGGCCATTCTTTCTCCAAATATATATTAATAGTGTATTGTCCAATTGCTAATTAGCCTCAAGTGCTAAGAGGGACTTCAGTGCAACAAGAGTTTCAAGAGCTTCAGCTCATTACAATAGGGGAATGAATAAAACCCCATTCTTCCCCTTTCTGAGCAGGATCTCTAGAAATAAAGAAGCAGAAAAATTGTTTGCAATTGAATGTAGGCAGAAATGCTCAGGAGTCAACTTATATTAGATCAATAGAACATATTGTTAAGTTTACATCTTAGAAAGAGGCAAATGTTACAAATTGGGACTTGATTTATCATTTTGTTGATTTTTAAAGCTTAAGAAAGTAATACACAAAAAGTATATTTATTAAATATTATATAAATTTTGGGAAATGAGGAATTTGTTACCTATACATTTTTGGAGGGATTTGACAGCTCCACTCCATAGAGAATAAATAGTAATACTAATATCATTATTAGTTAAGGACGATTAGCTTGGAATGGTGAACATATGAACAAATTATTGACTTTTGTTTTCTTACCTTAATATTATTAATTGAATAATTAATTGATGGAAAATACTAATATTAAAATAACTATACATTTTTATGAGTCAAATATAAGTGATTTTGATTAATATAGTGAACTCTTAGTAAAGAAATTCCTATCCATGTAGCTCAGCACAGGCTCCTAAATTCATAATCTTTTTAATTTACTTTTTTTGGGGAAAAGGGAAAGGAAATCGAGCTTAAGTGGAGCTGACTTTGATTTCAGGTTCTTCTAAATAAAGGACCTCTATCCACTGTGCTCCCTAACTGCCCTAAAATTTATAATCTTTAAAAGTTACTTGGAATACAGAGAAGTCAAATAAACTATTAAATGTAACATATCCAATATATTTCAAAGTTAGGGGTCATCTTTCTCAGAATCCATTTTTCTATCTCTATACCAGGGTTGCCTTACAGATAAAACCTCTATGTGATACATTTAAATTTACAATATGCTTTAATAGACAAGTTCTTCTTCAGAGCAATTAATGCTCCATCAAACTTTCCCAAAGACTCAGTGAATGAATTGTAGGGTCATACCTATAGAACAGGAAAAGACTACTTATACCACCCTTCCCCCTCTACTTCTCCATAGATGATGAAACTCAGATCCAATGGAAGTCAGTGACTAGTCCAAGGTCAAGAAATAACATGCTAGTCACTTGAAACAAGAAGAAAGAGAACTCCACAGATTAGCAGTAAGGAGCACTTTTGTCTCCATTTGGACTCTCATAGAAGAAGTCTAAATAGTCAAAAGGTCCATGAAATGAAAGTGGACTGAAATTTTACACCAGGAAGTTTTGTTATAAACATTATAGGATCATAAGATTCTGATATTTTAAGGACTTCTAAGACTAATCTAATCCAATTCCATCATTTTATAAGTGAAGAAACTGAGATACCAAAGGGTACACAACATGCTTAAGATCACATAGTATAAGGTAGGACTGGGTCTAGATTATCAGTCTTCTAAATTTAAACCATTATAAGTCATATAAAAAAATGCTCTAAATCATAAAGAAATGCAAATTAAGACAACTCTGAGATATCACTATGCTGTATCTTTTCCTGTCATTTTAGCTGATCTGAGATAATGATGATTATTGGAGGGGATGTGGGAAAACTGGGACATTAATACATGTTAGTGGAGTTGTAAACTGATCCAACCATTCTAGAGAGCAATCTGGAATTATGCTCAAAGGGCCATCAAACTGTGCATACCATTTGATCTAGCAGTGTCTCTACTGGGCCTGTAGCCCAAAGAGATCATAAAAAAGAGGAAAGGATTTACATGTGCAAAAATATTTGCAGCAGCCCTTTTTATGGCATCAAGGAACTAGAAACTGAGCGGATGCCATGAGTTGTTGAATGGCTGAATAAGTTATGATATATGAGTTATGGAATATAATTGTTCTATAAGAAATGATCAGCAGGATGATTTCAGAGACGTCTGGAGAGAATTACATGAACTGATGCTAAGTGAAGTGAGTAGAACCAGAGAACATTGTACACAACAACAGCAAGATGATACAATGATCAATTCTGATGGGCGTTGCTCTTTTCAACAGTGAGGTGATTTGGGCTAGTTCCACTTCATCCATTGATGAAGAGAGCCATGTGCACCTAAAGAAGACTGTGGTGACTGAGTGGATCACAACATAATCTTTTCACTTTTTACTTTTATTTGCTTGCATGTTGTTTTTTTTTTTTTCTCATTTTTTTCCCTTTTTTTTATCTGATTTTTCTTGTGCATCATGATAATAGTGGAAATATATATAGAAGAGATCATAAAAAGGAAAAAGGAAATTGAAAATTCCCTATTCCATTAAATGTTCACTTCTTCCCCTGATTATCTTTCAATAAGGTATAGTTTTTCTGTGTTGATTTTTTGGTTGTGATCAATGGATTCTTTCAATGGCTATTTTACCATCTGGTCTAGGATATCAGGGCAGTTTTCCTTAATGATTTCTTGAAAGATGTTCCCTAGGCTATTTTTTTCATTATAGTTTTCAGGTAGTCCAATAATTCTCAGGTTGTCTCTCCTGGATCTATTTTCCAGGTCAGTTGTTTGTTTTTCCAATAAGGTATTTTAGTTTTTCTACTATTTTCTTTTTTCTTCTTCTTTTTTTTTTGTTTTGATTGATTGACTCCTGATGTCTCATTGAGTCATTCATTTCCATTTGTCCAGTTCTAATTTTTAAGTGAGTTATTTTCTTCAGTTAGCTTTTTTTTTTTACCTCCTTTCTTTTGAGCAATTGTACTTTTTACAGGAGTTGTCTTGTTCTTTAGATTTTTTTTCCAATTTTACCAATTCTATTTTTTAAGGAGTTGTTCTTTTTTTCCATTTTTCCAAATCTATTTTTAAGTAGTGGTTTTCTTCAGAATTGTTTTTCCATTTCATCAAATGTATTTTTTAATCAAATGTATTTTTTGAGGAATTGTTTTCTTAAGTCAATTTCCATGTTTCCTTTTTCAAACTTTCCAGCAAAACTCTCATTTCCTTTCCCCATTTTTCTCTTAATTTTCTTTTAGGATCTTATTTGAATTCTAAGAGATCTTTTTGAGTTTTAGACTAGGTCATATCCCACTTTGAGGACTCATCTGGAGGCTTTTGTCTTCAGTGTCCTTAGGGTTTGGGTTCTGTTCTTCTCTGTTCCCATAGTAGCTATCTAAAGTCAGAGCTTTTTTTGATTTTTGTTCAATTTTAAAAGTTAAGGTAAATTCCTAACGCCATAACAGATTGTCCTGATTTTCCTCTACAGGGTGACAAGGCTTCTCACTGATTTAGGGCCAGTGGTGGGTGCTGCAGACTTTCCCATTGAACTGGATGAACCTCGTCAAGTTCCAACTGTTAAGTTGGAGTTCAGAGAGTTGTGCTAGATGTCTCATGGCTAGTCTGCTGATCCACTGGCCTTCTGGACCAGGGCAGAGTAGCCAATGCTGCTGTATTTTCCCTAAGGACCTCCCCCTATATTGTCCATGCAGGGCCTTTCCCATCCCACACCTGTGCTGGGCTGCACCACCCCCTGCCCAGTTGAGATAGACCTTTCCTCAAGTCCTTCCAATATATCATATGCTGGAGATTTGTTACACTCCAAATATCTGTGGATTCTGTCACTCCAAAATCCATTCAGAAGCTTGATCTAGTATTGATGTGGAGGGAAGCCAGGAAGAACTCAGGCAAAGTCCTATCTACTCTGACAGATTGGCTCTGCCCCTCATATCTTTCCAGGCTTTTTTGAAAGTATCATACTAATCATTTCTTAAAGCACAACAGTATTCCATCAAAATCATATGTAACAACTTGTCCAACCATTCTCCAGTTGATGAACATCCCTTCAACTTCCAATTCTTTGCCACCACAAAAAGATGTTATAAATATTTTTGTACACTTAGGTGCTTTACCTTTTTTTTTTTAATCTTGGGATACAAATATAGTAGTGCTATT
This sequence comes from Antechinus flavipes, assembly GCF_016432865.1. Lineage (NCBI taxonomy): Eukaryota > Metazoa > Chordata > Mammalia > Dasyuromorphia > Dasyuridae > Antechinus > Antechinus flavipes. The sequence continues at coordinate 126,923,515 of NC_067403.1, forward strand.
GCTTGGTTAAATTCTATGCATGGTTTTATACTCTTTTGAGCATAGTTCAAAATTATTCTCCAGAATTGTTGAATCAGTACACAACTTCATTGATAGTATATTAGTGTTGTTTCCCACATTCCTTCAAAATTTCTCATCTTTCTTTTCTTTCATATTAACCAATCTGACAGTTATGAAGGGACTAGCTCCAAGTTGTTTTAATTTGTGTTCTCTTCATCAGTAGTAATTTAGAGCATTTTTATGAGTATAGATAATTTTGATTACTGTGTGAAAGCTTCATATAGTTCATGTCTTTTGAACATTTATAAATTTATAAATTGACCAATAATAAGTTTACAAATGGCTCTTATTTCTATCAATTTGATTTAGTTTTCTATATGCTTGACAAATGAAATAATCAGAGAAACTTGTTATAAATTATTTTTCACATTAATGATTGCCAACTATGTATTTCACTCTATCTTACCTTCTCCAGTTTATTATATTCTTCTTTTCCCTCTCCCTCTCCTTTTCCCTATTTCTTTCTTCCTCTCTCTCTGTCTTTCTCTGTCTCATGTCTCTCTTTCTCTCTCTCTCTGTGTCTTTCTGTCTCTATCTCTGTTTCTATCTCTTTCTGTCTCTGTCTTTGTCTCTCTCATTTCTAATACAAAATTAAATAACAATTGTAATAATAGCCATCCTTATTTCACTCCTGATCTTATTAGGAATGCATTATGATGTTTGCTGATGGTTTTGGATAGATGTTGCTTCTCATTTTAAGGAAAACTTCATTCATTCCTATGCTCTCTAATGTTTTTAATAGGAATGGATACTGTATTTTGTCAAAAGCTTTTTCTACATCTATTAAAATATTAATATGATCAAATATACTGATAGTTTTTATGACATTGAACCAGTTCTGCATTCCTGTCATCAACCCCACTTGGCCATGGTTCCTTATCCTGGTGACAATCTGTAATCTCTTTCCTAATTTTATATTTTAAAATTACACATTAATATTCATTAAGAAAATTAGTCTATACTTTCCCTGTCTTGGCCCTTCCTGATTTAGGTATCAGCATTATATTTGTGTCATAAGAGGAATTTGGCAGAACTCCTTTTTCATGTATTTTCCCAAATAGTTGATATAATATTGGAATTAATTGTTCTTTAAATGTTTGATAAAATTCACTTGAAAATCCATCTACCTCTGAAAATTTTTTCATAGAGAATTCATTGATGGCTTGTTCAGCTGCTTTTTTTTGAAAGGGGTGTATAGTTTTGGTATGTTGTCTCATTATTGTCATTCTATTGGATGAAATTATTGATTGCGTCTATACTTTGTTGTTTGACAACTCATTCTTTAGGATTAGATTATTTGCTTTCCCAAGAATTTTGGTCTATTTTTCCATGACCCTTTGTTACACATAATTTTTATTGCATCATAGTATGAAAAGAATATATAAATATACTGTCTCTGTATTTGACTAAAATTTTTATGCTTTAATACAGTCATTTTTTGTGTAGATGCCATGTGGAGCTGAAAAAAGAGGTCTGTCAAATGAAATTTTTCTAACTTTTTTCTCATTTATATTGTGCTTAGATTTATCTAGTTCTAAGAGAGGGAAATTGAGTATATTTTGCTATCTGTTTCTTCCTGTAATTTACATAATTTCCCCTCTAGGAATTTGGATGCTATATAATTTGGTGCATATATGTTTAGAATAGGTATTACTTCATTATCTATGATACCCTATAGCTGAATGTGACTTCCTTCTTTATCTCTTTTAATTAGATCTACTTTTACTATTGCTTTATCTGAGATGAGGATTGCTAACCCTACTTTTTAAGTTTTTTTTTTACTTTAGCTAAAACACAATACATTCTTCTCCAGCCTTTTATTTTTATTGTATGTATAGCTCTCCATTTCAAACGTGTCTCTTGTGAACAATATATTGTAGGATTGTGACTTTTAATCCACTCATTATTACACTTCCATTTTATGAAAAAGTATATCCAATTCATTTTCATAGTTATGATTACTAATTATACTTCCCTGCATCCTGTTTTTCCTTATTTATACTTTTCTCTCTACCTTTCCCCTGTTCTTCTCACCAATGTTTTGTTTCTAACCCCACCTGCCCTCCCTTCTATCAGTGCTGCCCCCTTTTTTATCTACTTTTCCCTCAGGCTGTCCTCTTCCCTTTTCTTTCCCTTTTACACTAAGATACATTTCTACAGTCAACTAAGTGTGTACATTATTCCATTAGAGCTAAGTCCAATGAGATTAAGTTTCAAACAGGGCTAATCCATCTCCCTTTTTTCCTCTACTGTAATAGGTGCCTCTTAATATGATGTAATTTACCCCCATTTTACTTCCCTTTTGCTCTTCTCCCCATACAATCCTTTTTTCCATTGATTAATTTCTTTTTTTATATCATCATATCAATGTCAGCCTATGCCTCTATCTATGTATATTCTTTTAACTTCCCTAAAAAGATACAGTTCTCAAGAGTTATAACTATCTTTTTCCTGTGTAGTGATGAAAACCATTTAACTTTTAAATAAAATATATTTTTTTTCCTGTTTACCTTTTTTCTTTCTTTTCTTGAATCTTGTATTTGTAGATCACTTTTCTGTTTACCTCTAGTCATTTTATTAGAAATGATTGAAAATTCCCCTTTTCATTGAATGCCTATCTCTCCCCCTGAAGAATTATGATCAATTTTGCTAGTAGTTTATTCTTGGTTGTTGTCCAAGCTGCTTTGCCTCCTAGAATATCTTATTCTAGGACCCCCAATCCTTTAATGTAATCCTCAGTGATCTTGACTGTGGCTTCTTGATATTTGAATTGTTTCTTTCTGGCTGCTTGCAGTATTTTTTCCATGGCCTGAAAATTCTGTAATTTGGCTACACTATTCATTGGAGTTTTCATTTTACAGTCTCTTTTAGGAGGGGATTGGTGGATTCCTTTAATGACTATTTTATCCTCTAGTTCTAGGATATCAGGAATACTTTTTCTTGATGATTTCTTGAAAGATGCTCTCCAGACTCATTGTTTGATCATGGCTTTTGTTAATCCCATAATTCTTAGATTCTCTCTCCTTGGTCCATTTTCCAGGTCAGTTGTTTTTCCAATGAGGTATCTCATTAGATTTTTTAAAAATTTTCTCTGACAGATTCTTGATGTCTCACAGAGTCATTGAGTTCTACTTGTCTAATTCTAATTTTTAATGAATTCTTTTCTCCAGTTAGCATTTAAAAGAGTTGTTTCCTTTGGTGTATCCTGTAGAGGGCCAGAAGTATGATTGGAGAATCTACTTGAAACAAGGATACTTACAACAAGGTGTTAACTCAGTGGAATTGAGGAGATGATGGTTCTCTAGTATACATATACTTAGTACTTAGTATGGTAATGTAATGGTTCTCTAGTTCATACATAATCAGTATGCTGTAATGATGTAATTGTAATAGAGTATTTAAGAGCTGAGAAGGACTGGAAATGAGATATTCTATCTTTGACCATCCTCCTGGTGGCTCTTCTGTCTTCTGCACTCCTCCACTAAGATCAAGAGTAAGCCAATCAGAGTCACACTGTGGAGGAGAGACTGAGTGAAGGAAAGTGTGAGAGTAAATGTGCTCTAGCTCAATCTCAGACTAAGGACCTCCAAGAAAGCTAGCCTGAACATTGCAGTATCACTTCCTCCTTTTGGCTAGTTCTATTTTTAAGGAGTTTTGTTCACGTTTTGTACTTTCTTTTCCAGTCTGTTGACCCTTTTTCATAATTCTCCTGCATAACTCTCATTTCTTCTCCCAATTTTTCTTCTACCTCTTTTACTTGATTTTAAAGCTCTTAGACCAATTCATATTACCCTTTGAGGCTTCACATGTATGCATTTTGTCAATGTCATTCTATTCTGAATTTGAATTTGATCTTCCCTGTTACCATAGTATATTTCTATGATTAGGGCTCTTTTGATACTTTTGTTGATTTTTGAAAATTGCTCTCCTCCTAGGGCACAGAGGATACTGTCCCAAGAGGGAGAGGAGCCTTTCCTTCCTGGGGCCAGAAGTGCTGGACCCTTGCTCACTGTGCTGGGTACACCTAGCCCAGTTATGCCTGTAATACTGTAGGATTCCATATCTCATAATTTGCCCTCTTTGCTGTGGTTGGAGGCCTCAAATGCAGCCTGCTGAGCCAGGAACAAAGGGCTTCAGCTGCTGATCTGTGCTATGGTTAAGAGTCTCTCATTAGATTGCACATACCAATCCTGTGCACTCTCCCTTTTGATCCAAGTGAGACAAACCTTTCCTGAAGTCTTAAGTTATCTTAAGCTGGAAATTTTCCTCTAAGAATCTGGATACTATCCCACTTGATGCATTGTTTAGTATTCATATTGCATTTTTGTCTATGACATCTTGTAATATTGAAGTTGTTTGTTTATGATACCTTTTAGTTGTTTGTTTAGTTTATGTTTTTCTTCCTTATGCCTTTTAATTAGATCTATTTTTGCTTTTACTTTGAGACCATGATTGCTACCCCCACTTTTTTTTAAATGTTTGTTGAGTTTTTTTTTTTTAATTCAGTTGAATCATTAATAGATTCTGCTCCAGTCTTTAATCTTTTGTCTTTGGGTATCTCTCTGCTTCATATGTGTTTCTTGTAAATAATATATTGTAGGATTCTGGTTTTTAATCCATCTTGCTATCTACTTTCATTTTATGAAAAAGTTCATCTCAGGAAACCATGAGACTTTGAAATGTTTGCCAGTTTGAATGTTCTAAATCTGGGATCTGTGAACTTTATTTATTTTTTAACATTTGAGTACAGTATCCCAAAGTAATTGGTTTCCTTTGTAATCCTATTATTTTATTTTATGTATTCAAAAACATGATTCTGAGAAAAGGTCCATAGACTTTATCATTTTGACAAAAATGAGGCTTCCAAACTCTGAAAAAAAATATGGCAAACCAGAATGTCTATTAATTCATTAGTAATAACAATAACATACTCAACCTGAAAATTATTGCAAGCTAATTTTCTAAACAAAATCTCTTATATTGGTAGACCCAATAAGGAAGATGGTTTAGAGATCAAAAGATTGATGACTTTTATTTATTTATTTATTTATTTATTGCAGAACTGCAATTCTTTCATTGTTATAGAACTTTTACCAAGAAGTAAAATGACTTCCCTAGGGTCACACAGTTAGTATGTGATAGAGAAGGGACTTGAAACCCACATCTTTCTAACTCCAAAAGCACTGTGCCACCTTGCTTCTATAAAAGGAATAGGAAATTAAATTAAGGAAAATTTCATCCAGACCAAGAAAGAATTTACCCTTTTTCACTCAGGGGACTATGTGTACTTGAAGAATCAGGACTAGTTGTAATAGGCTGAGGCTTGAGTTGATGCACTGAGGTCCCAAGCACATGAGGCTAAATAGTAATTGGACCATACTCTATTAATAGATAAGCTTGGAGAAAGAATGGCCCCCACCCACTCTTTGTGCAAGTCCTGATGTGTTGTATAGGAAATGACGATTTTGGTGGGTGGAGGCAGGGGAGTGGAATAGGAAGGGGAGGAGAGACTTTTGGGACTGCCATTGCCACGGTTGCCTCCACGGTTGGCTCGGCTCGCGTCGCTCTTTCTTAGCTGATTTGTTTCTCTTTTTTTTTTTTTTTTTTTTTTCAGGTTAAGGGGAAAATCTTCAATATTTATTGAAGTGAAGAGGTGAATAAAGATTGCTATAGCAAATATAGGCAAGAAAGATTGCGATAGCAAATATAGGCAGTTGCGACAGGAAGCCAGCTAAGAGCCGAGCCAACAGTGGAGCCAACAGTGGAGTCAGCCGTGGCAATGGCCGTCCCAAAAGTCTCTCCTCCCCTTCCTATTCCACTCCCCTGCCTCCACCCACCAAAATCGTCATTTCCTATACAACACATCAGGACTTGCACAAAGAGTGGGTGGGGGCCATTCTTTCTCCAAGCTTATCTATTAATAGAGTATGGTCCAATTACTATTTAGCCTCATGTGCTTGGGACCTCAGTGCATCAACTCAAGCCTCAGCCTATTACATCTCCCGCTTTCTTTTGTTTTAGAACACAGGTGATCATGCCATCCCTGACTCCTCAGGGAGGTCAGAGCCCCCAAGGGGAGGTGATCACACCCTCCCTGATTTCTCAGGAAAGGAGGTGAAAGCACCGAAAAGGAAGTGATCACGACCCCCCTGACTTCTCAGGAAGGGAGGTGAAAGCACTAAAAAGGAGATAATCACGCCCTCCCTGACATCTCAGGAAGGGAGATGAAAAGCACCAAAGGGAAGTGGGGGTTGCTAGCAGGTTTCTGGGCTCAAGGGTCTTATTATGCACAAACCCATCAGCATGGAACACATAGCACATAGCACATAGCAACAACGCAGAGGCTATTAATGATGACTCTCCCCACAGTCAGTGCAGGCTTGATGTGGTGTAACAAACATGAATTATACACCCAAGTAACGGTATAACAAACAATATAAATCAACAGTATGATGTAAACTCTTTAGGCCAAAAATGGTCAATTTTCTGGGTCAGACTTTGATTTGTCCATGTTTTCTGTTTGTATAATTCTATTTTTCATTGCCATAGGTTTTTTTTCTTTTTTTATGTTTCCCTATTCCCTTGTCCTTCAGCTATCATCTATATTGTACTCCTGATTTATTTTCATTTCTAATGCTATACCATTGTGTACCTACTTTTTTATATTAATTATTTCTCATATACTCCTCATGATACTAAGTACAGAGGTAGTCAGTGGAAGTATAAAACATATTTTCTTCCTAACCTTTACTTGCTATACTTTCTCTATTGCATCCCTAAATAATAACAAAAGCTCAAGTCATTACACTTGAATTTTCTAATTGATTAGAACAGGAAGGCAAGAAAAGATACATTCCTCAGCTGCTATAACAATTATCTTTTCTTCTCTCCTCTTGCTCCCTTTTTCTCCTTCTCTTTCAAAACACCCCTCTCTCTCACATGTACCTATTTTTCCTCATGTAAAAATGTAACCTCCTTGAAGGCAGAGAATGTTTTTATTTTATTCCTGTATCTGCAGTATCTGGTTCATTGTAGGCACTTAAAAAATGATTATTCAATTGTTTGCTTAATGACTAAATTGCAGATGGTATAAATAAAGGTATATATTTAGGAAAGGGAAGATGAATTTGTGAAATAGTGAATAATTCAGTTTGATTCCAATGTATAATGGGTGAAGGGAGTATAATTTGAGAAAAATGTGATTAACTAGGTTGGAATTAGCTTGTACATGGACTTTAAAGCTGTGTCTAAGAATTGATAAAGGACTGTGAACATCAAGAAGAGGAATTTTGATTTAGAAACACCAGGAAAGAAGGAACCACTTTGATCTTTTGAGAAGAATGTGTTTAAATATGACATTTGAAGATTGTTATTCTAATCCTTTATAGACTAAAATGAGGAAGGAAAAGTTCTAAATCAGAAAGGAGGATTCTGAAAGATTTAACAGTAATTTAGATGCCTCATGCATTGGGTTTTATGGCTGTGAAAATGGTCCCAAGATCATTGTAAAAAGGAATAAGAAAAACTTTGGCTTCAATTTCAGCACTGACAGATCAAAATGTCTAATCTGAGACCATGGTTTACTGATTATATGAGGATAAAGTACAAACATGGAAGTATAAGTAGAAAAATAGGATTTATAACCCCAGATGTATGAAGTCATTTAACCTCTCTGGCTCTCAGTTCCTTATCTCTAAAACAAGGAACTTGGACTGGATGGCTACTAAGATTCCTTCCAGCTCTGGCTCTAATACCCTATGATTCTAATTATACAGAAAATTCATGTAAATCAAATACTAACCTCCCATCTTTTTAATAGTGGATAGTTAAGCTACAAACAATATCTTATGTTTCTCAAGCCTGGATCACGATGGTTTCTATTATTTAATACTTAGAATGTAATCTCTATATGAAAATTTTCTTTCTAACAAATTGAAACTTGAAGTTTTAAATTATCTTTGTTATTATTATTCAGATGGATCTTCCTTTATATCTTTTGGATGAAAGACTTTTTTAAGTGCTCTTAAGGATACTTTTCTAACATGCAGATAGTTTTTGATGATTATTTATTCCTTGCTTCACACTGAACTACTTTGCTGGCCTGATTGTTCAAGCCGGTCAGATGTCTTGCTGTTTAAAAATGTTGGCTTAAGTTGTAGATTTCTTTTTTCTGCCAATCAAATGTAAATGTGCTCTGATTGTCTAATGTCGACTCTTTCCTCACCCCACTATCATGAATACAATCTAATTATCACTGAACTGCAGCCCTAAAGAAAGCTTCTACACCCACCTACTTTTCAATTCCCTAGAAAAATTTAGATATGAGAAGACAATTATTTAATCTTTTGATATATCATCAGGCAACTCTATGAAATTATTATAGAGGAGGTATTCTTTATAGGTATGATACCCAGGTCACGTGATCAACAAGATGCAGGCCTAGACATTTTCTGTGATTGCTGAACCTCTTAAACCTTTACAAAACAGAAACAATGTGCCAAAAATAAAGCAACTTCTGCTGTCTTCATGGTCTAGGACATGGTCTAAGAGATCAAGAGAATATTTTTTAAGAAAAACTTTAAAAAAAATAAACTTACCCTCTACTCACTCAGATGCCATTTCCTTCCACACTTCACATTGTCAGTAGCAATTCTTCATGCATTAGTTGCCCCACAGCTCTTCACACCTCAGTCCTCCTCCCTCTTTTCCATGCCATGATGATCCTAGCTAGGTCCATGCTGCTCAAGTTTGCTTATGACTGACACCCACATGTCTGCATCTGCAGCACTCTAAGGTCTTTTTTAGGCCATACAGCTATTTCTGTGGTGAATAGCATCCTGTGATGCAAGAGAGCTAAAAAAAAAAGGGGAAAGGGCAGCATATATGTCTAAATTTTGAATGAAGCTCAACTCCTACTTCTGCTTCTTTCCAAAGTTTTAAAAACCAACTCTAAAGAAATCAAACTCAAAGCATCAACATGACAGTTTTTTGAAGAGACTAAATAATTGAGGAAAACAGGAAATGGACACAATGCCATACCTTCACACTATAATGCAGAGCTTCTGAACCCATTCCCCGTGATTTTTAACTATATAGGCCATAATTCTAAGCTCATAATTTTCATTGCTCTGTATTCTTTAATTCAATGAGTGATATGCAAGGCTCATAGAAGATACTGATTTACAAAGATAACACCAAAAAATCAAAAAAATCCATGTCAAAAAAAAAAAAAAAAGCAATCCTGGCTTGTTTAGAAGTTTCTACTCTAGTGGGAGAATACATTGTAGACATATAAGTACATACAAATTTCATAAAACCCATGGGAATACAAATGGAGTTATGGAATTACGTCTTTAAACCTAATAACTCTGGCTTTCACTGAGTGCCCAATAATAGATACCAGCCCAGATTTCACTTGCTCATTGTTTGGGTTTTTTTTTTTAATGGTTCAGAATGAGTATAAATAGTAATTGTTTCTATTAAGATTCGTTTTTTTTTTCTGAAGGCAAATTAGGCCAACATTTGCCTAAATTATTAATTAGCTTTTCATTATCATTGCCTTAAATAGATTTGGCCAGTTGTCTTTACCTATGTCTTGTCAACTGGACTCTGATGACTCTGGAGTAAAGAATGAGGCTGATGACTTTGTATTGCTCAGCCTCTCTTAAATCCAATTCAGTTGAATGTCAAGATATCACCATCCTGATGTCATTGGTCCTCTTGAAAAACTAAGGACAAAAAATAAATACAAGTTACAGATAGTACAGATGAAGTCATGTTTTTTTGGTGTGTTTTTTTTTTTTCAGAGAGAGCATAGTGTTAGATGACAGGACTACAAAGAAAGGTAAGAGATAGTTGCTAGCCTCAATGAGCATATGATCTATTTAGGGAAACAGAATATCTACATAAAAGAATATCCTTTTGCTACATTTGCTAATTGGTAACTGGATATTCCAAATCTGGTAACTAAGTATTGAAAAGGAGCGTGTCTGAATTTTTTCTGGAACTATATGCAATTGGTAGTTCCTAGTGTTTCTATGGTCTTTTGTAGACATGCTTCTAACATTTGCTCCTCAGGTGCATATCCCAAGATATCATCCATGTAGTGTAACAACATAACTTTTTGAAATGCTTTTCTTACTGGAATAAGAGCAGCAGCAACCTACATTTGATACATAGTAGGGCTATTTACTATCCCGTGCCACTATCCTTGTGGCAGAACTGTCCATTCATATATAAGGCTCAGCTAAATTAACAATGGGCAACTGAAAAAGCAAATTTTTTCATATCCTCCTTATCCAGAGAGAGAGAATAGAAACAGTCCTTAATATTTATAAAGCAAAGAGGCCATTCTCTAGGCAATTGAGTAGGAGATGGAAGTCCAGGCTGAAGAGTTCCCATATTTTCCATCTGTTCATTTACTTTTCTTAAATCAATCAACATCCTCCATTTTCCAGATTTCTTTTTATACAACAAATACAGGAGAATTACAAGGACTTAGAAAAGGTTGTAAGTGTCATTGGTCAAGTTGCTCTTGTATTATATCTAATATGGCCTGAATTTTATCACTTGCTAAGGGCCACTATTCTACCCACACTGGTGTATCAGTTTTCTATCGAATGGAAACATGTGAGAGTGTAGGCAGGCCTTCAATAGCAGCCCTGCTTAAAAAGCCAAAGTACTCAACTGTAATCCTAACTGTTGTAAGGTGTCTCTTTCCCTTAGATTGATGGGGATTTTTTCTATTACAAAATGAGTAACAACTCCTGTTTCACCTTCAAATATCCATCTCAAAGGGGTAGAAATAATTTCAGCTGCTATTGATGACTGTACGAACTGCATCTGTGTCTACCAACCCTTCCAGCGGTACATCATTTACATAGATCCTTGATTCTTTTGCTGGGAGTCAAAATCTGTGCAAATATCACCAAATTGCCTATTAGGAGTCTGTATCAGTAAACGTGATGCTACTACTTCTTATGGTTGATAAGTCATACATTGTCTACATGAATTAATGACTGGGATATTAGCCAGACATTCTCCAGTTTCCCACATCACTATATGGATGAACACTGTTTTGTAAGCATTCTCAGGAGGTAAAATGGTTATGCCTACTGTGCTTGGAGGCAAAGGATCAATAGACCAGACAGGGCTAGATTTCACCTCTCCAGGGAATATTTCAGTAGTCCCAGCTGCATACAATTCTATTCTCCCCAATTGTAATTCTTTTCTCCCATCAGGTTGTTTCTTGGCTGATTAATCATGTTGGAGTACTAAACTCTCTGGGTGTAACATTGGCTGCCATCATGTGTAAAGTGTTTTTTGTCTGAAGTGCTGGAGCTGGGCCCTGCTTCCTGTATCCCTGAGTCATTCTACATTCTGATACCCAATGGAAGCCTTTGTTGCATTTTGGACATAGAGTTTTGGATCTTGTTATCCCACCCTGTTTTTTTTTACTCTATCTTTATGCCAACATTGAGCTTTCAGATGCCTTACATTACCACATTGAAAGCATTGACAAGTCTCTCTGGAAGTCCCTTACCAAAAATGACCCTATCTTCTGATGTTCAGATCTTGGGAAATCTGCAGTAGTTCTAATATAATTCTTTTACAAACCTCATTAGCATTTTCTTTAGCATATTTTTATCATAATTTTTGTTGCTATATTTTCACTAATAGTTCATATGACAGCTGTCTGCAGACGTCCCAAGAAATCAGCAAAGAATTCATTTGGACTTTGCTCTATTTCCGTGAAGGCTTCTCCTCTATCTTGTCTTCCTGAGAGGGTGCCCCATGCTTTAATAGCAACAGAAGTGATTTGTTCATATGCTGTCAAAGGGTAACTAATTTCCACTAAAGTGTCTGCATACTGACCTACACCTATTACTTGGTCAGAGGTGACTGGCATATTGACTCCAGGTTTCCTATTTCATTGGGGTTGTATTCTACAGAGTTTATTATACTCAAAAAGCCACAATAAGTTTTGTTCAGGTTCCAAATATGTCCTTGCTATAGGTTTCTAATCATTAGGGGTTAAAACTTCAAAAGCCAAATTCTGTAATAACATCTTAACATAAGATGATGTAGACCCATAAAAAGTGCAAGCCTTTTTCAGATCTTTGATAATTTCTAGATTACATGGAATGTATCTTATTTTTTCTTGACCTTAAGAGTCAAACTCTTCAGTCATAGGGTATGCTTGTATTTTTAAATCAGATATATCCTGTCCTTCATTTTTAGCTGTAATTAGTGCCCTTTGTAATCATATGATAGGGGTGGATAAAGCTCCCCTATGAGTGGTGTTGATGGTGTCACTACCATTCCCCCTCCCCCTCCTCCTCCTCCTTCTCCTCCTCCTCATTCCAACCATGAGGGAGGAATTGAGGGAGGATGGTCAAGAGATGCAGAATGCCCTAATAGTGCCTGCTCGGGTGTAACTGAGGTGTGAAAGTGAAAAGCACCACAGCCCTTAAGTTCATCAGTGCTGTTCTTGTCTAATTCTCCATGCCTTTCAGCTGCTTTGTCAGTACCATCCCCCTCATGCCCTTTCTCCTCTTTCTTAATTAAAACTTGTAAGATTCCTTAAAGCCAATCATATTATGTTGTATATATAGAATATTTCCTTAGGACTTGTATCAGGACCATTATCATTGTAATCTTCAATTAGTTGCTCTCCCGTTACTTTCCACTTATCTGGCTCTAATTTTTCTTCCTTAGAGAACCAAGGAGACATGTATTCAAATGTATCTAAGAGTCAAACAATCTGCTCCCAAGTTACAATCAAACCTTACCATTTTAGTAACCTAACTATGCTTTCTACACACTTCCCTTAGGGTGGAGAAGGCTCTTTTCTTAGTATTTGTTCCATTTTCGCTGAAAAAGGAAAGTGACTACTTTAGCCCCTACCAAAGTTTTCTGCTTGTCTATTTTTGTACTCACCCTCTTTCTGGGTTACAGGAACTTCTCTACTGAGCTTTTGATCAAGTCAGTTGAACTGCTTTAAGCTCTGCTTTGCAAGACCTTGCATTTCTAGGGCCCTATATTTGGCCACCAAAATGTAAAGTTCATGGTAGCTTTCTGGAAAAGTGATGAAGGCAGGAAAGCCATCATGAGGCTATTCAAAGATGTAATGTCTCTCTTTCAGTCCTTGTTAGCCTTTATTTACCTAATTGTAATTACATCATTACAGCATACTTATTATGTATGAACTACATCACCATGCTAAGTACTAAGTATATATGTGAACTAGAGAATAAACATCTCATCAATTACACTGAGTTAACACCTTGTTTCAAGTATACTTATTTCAAGTATACTTCTCCAAAGTTCCAGCTCCCTACAAGAAATGTTGATGATTTGTGTGGCTTTATTTATATCCTGCAAGTTTGCTAAAATGGTTAATTGTTTGAAGTAGGTATTTGAATGATTCTCTAAGATTCCTTAAGTATAACATCATATCATCTGCAAATAATAATGATTTTATCTCCTTATTGTCTACTCTAATTCCTTTATTTTCTTTTTTTTTCTTATTGCTAGACCCAACATTTCTAATACAGTATTCAATAATAGTGGTGACAATGGGCATCCTTGTTTCATCTCTGATTATAATGGGAATGCATCCTGCTCATCCCCATTACATTTAATGCTTGCTGGTGGTTTTAGATAGATTCTGCTTTACATTTCAAGAAACACTCCATTTATTCCTAAACTTTCCAGTGTTTTTAATAGGAAGGGGCTGTATATTGTCAAAAGTTTTTTCTGCATCTTTTGACACTATCATATGAGTTCTGATAGTTTTATTATTGATATCATTGATTATACCAATAGTTTTCCTTACATTGAACCCAACCTGCATTCCTAGTATAAATTCCACTTGGTCATAGTATATTATCCTGCTGATAAGTTGTTGTAATCTATTTGCAAATATTTTATTTAAAATTTTTATATCAATATTAATTAAGAAGATTGGTCTGTAATTTTCTTTCTTTGTTTTGAATGGTTTAGGTATCAGTATCATATTTGTGTTAAGGAAGGAATTTGGCAGGACTCCGTGTTTGTCTATTTTCCCAAATAGTTTACATAATATTAGAATTAATTGTTTTTTAAGAGTTTGGTACAATTCATTTGTAAATCCATCTGGCCCTGGAGATTTTTTCTTAGGGAGTTCATTGATGGCTTGTTCAATTTCTTTTTTAAAAAATAAGATCATTTTAAGTAATTTATTTCTTGTCTTAATCTGGGCAATCTATATTTTTGTAAATATTCATCCATTTCAATTAGATTGTCAGATTTGTTAGCATATAGTTAGACAAATAGTTCCTAATTATTGCTTTAATTTCTCCTTCATTGTTGGTAAATTCATCTTTTTCGTTTTTGTGCTAGTAATATTTTTTTCCTTTTTCTAATCAAATTAACCAAAGATATATTTATTTAGTTGGATTTTTTTCATAAATCCAACTTTTAGTTTTATTAATTAGCTCAATAGTTTTCTTACTTTCCATTTTATCAATTTCTTCTTTGATTTTCAAAATTTCTAATTTGATATTGAACTGGAGGTTTTTAATTTGTTCTTTTTTTCTACTTTTTTTAGTTGCATGCCCAATTCATTGATCTTCTCTTTATTTTATTTATGTAACTATTTAGAAATGTAAAATTTCCCCTAAGAACTGCTTTAGCTATAGCCCATAAGTTTTGCTATATTGTCTCATTATTATCAATTTCTTGGATGAAATTATTGATTATATCTATGATTTCTTGTTTGACCCATTCATTATTTAGCACTGGATTATTTAATTTCTAATTGGTTTTTAGTCTATCCTTCCTTGGCCTTTTATTGGGTGTAGTTTTTATTGCATCATGATCTGAAAAGGAAGCATTTATTATTTATGCCTTTCTGCATTTGATTGTGAGGTTTATGCCCTAATAGTCAATTTTTATGTAGGTGTTATGTACTGCTAAGAAAAAATATATTCCTTTTTATTCCTACTCAACTTTCTCCAGAGGTCTATCATATCTATGTTTTCTTAAATCCTATTAACCTTCCTATTTTCTTTCTTGTTTATTTTGTGATTAGATTTGTCTAATTCTGAAAGAGAGAAGTTAAGGTCCTCTGCTATAGTTTTGTTGTCTATTTCTTCCTGTAACTGGCTTAATTTTAAGAATTTGGATGCTGTACCAGTTGGTGCATATACATACATAGATGTATGAATACCACTTCATTTTCTATGATACCCTTTAACAAGATGTAGTTTCCATCCTTATCTCTTTTTATTAGATTTATTTTTTGTTTTTGCTTTATCTGAGATTAGAATAGCTACCCCTGATTTTTTTTTTATTTGGTTAAAGCATAATAAATTCTGTTCCAGACTTTTACCCTTATTCTGTATGTATCTCTCTGTTTCAAACGTGTTTCTTATAAACAATATATTGTAGGATTCTGTCTTTTAATCCCATCAGCTATTTGCTTCCATTTTATAGTAGAGTTCATTACATTCACATTCATAGTTAAGATTATCAACTGTGTATTTCCCTTCATCCTATTTTCTCCCCATATATATTTTTGTTCTCTCTTTTCACTCTGTCTCTCCTTGGTAGTGTTTTGTTTCTAACTTACCCCACTCTCAACCTTCCCCTTTTTGCTATTTCCTGTTCTTTCTACTATTACCCCTTTCTCCTAGTGTTTCTACCCTCTCTTACATCCAGCTCTTCTCTTTCCTTTCTGCTTTTACAGAGAAAGATAAATTTATACATCCAACTGAGAAAATGTTGTTTTCTCTTTGAGCCAAATCTGATGAGATCAAGCTTCACACAATGCTCATCTCCCTCCTTTCTTTCCTTCTATTGTAATAGATCTTTTGTGCCTCCTCATTTGATCTAATTTATTCAATTTTATCTCCCCTTTTTTCTTCCCCCAGTACAATTCTTTTTCCACTGCTTAGTGTCTTTTTCTTTGATTTATTACATCAGAGTCAGTCTATATCCACATTTTCTATGTATGTCACCTCTAACTACCTTAATAAAAGATACATTTGTAAAAGACTTACAACTATAATTTTCCCATCTGGGTATGTAAACAGTTTAATCTTTAACTAATGTTGTTTTTTTTTCCTTCATCCCTGATTACCTTCCTGTCTTCTCAAGCTTCTCTTGAGTCCTGTTTTTGAAGACCAATTTTTTTAGTTCTAGTCTTTTCAATAGAAATGATTGAAAACTCCTTTACTTCATTGAAGATCCATTTCCTCTCCTGAAGAATGATGTTCAGCCTCACTGGGTAGTTGATTCTTGATTATAATCTCAGGTCCTTTGCCTTCCAGAAAATGACATTCCAAGGCCTCTGATCCTTAATTGTTGAAGTTGTCAAATCATGGATAATCCTGGCTGTGGCTCCTCAATGGTTGAATTGATTTTTTCTGAGGGATTAATTTTTTTTTAAATTTTATTTTATTTAATAATAACTATATTGACAGAATCCATGCCAGGGTAATTTTTTACAACATTATCCCTTGCACTCGCTTCTATTTAGATTTTTCCCCTCCCTCCTTCCACCCCTTCCCCTAGATGGCAAGCAGTCCTATATATGTTAGATATATTGCAGTATATCCTAGATACAATATATGTTTGCAGAACCAAACAGTTCTCTTGTTGCACCAGGAGAATTGGAATCAGAAGGTAAAAATAACTCGGGAAGAAAATCAAAAATGCAAATAGTTCATATTCGTTTCCCAGTGTTCTTTCTTTGGGTGTAGCTGCTTCTGTCCATCATTTATCCATTGAAACTCAGTTAGGTCTCTTTGTCAAAGAAATCCACTTCCATCAGAATACATCCTCATACAATATCATTGTCGAAGTATATAATGATCTCCTAGTTCTGCTCATTTCACTTAGCATCAGTTCATGTAGGTCCCTCCAAGCCTCTCTGTATTCATCCTGCTGGTCATTTCTTACAGAACAATATTCCATAATATTCATATACTACAATTTACCCAACCATTCTCCAATTGATGAGCATCCATTCATTTTCCAGTTTCTAGCCACTATAAATAGGACTGCCACAAACATTTTGGCACATACAGGTCCCTTTCTCTTCTTTAGTATCTCTTTGGAGTATAAGCCCAGTAGTAGCACTGCTGGATCAAAGAGTATGAACAGTTTGATAACTTTTTGGGCATAATTCCAGATTGCTCTCCAGAATGGTTGGGTTCGTTCACAGCTCCACCAACAATGCATCAGTGTCCCAGTTTTCCCGCAACCCTTCCAACATTCATCATTATTTTTTCCTGTCATCTTAGCCAATCTGACAGGTATGTAGTGGTATCTCAGAGTTGTCTTAATTTGCATTTCTCTGATCAATAGTGATTTGGAACACTCTTTCATATGAGTGGTAATAGTTTTAATTTCATCATCTGAAAATTGTCTGTTCATATCCTTTGACCATTTATAATTTGGAGAATGGCTTGATTTCTTATAAATTAGGGTCAGTTCTCTATATATTTTGGAAATGAGGCCTTTATCAGAACCTTTAACTGTGAAGATGTTTTCCCAGTTTGTTGCTTCCCTTCTAATCTTGTTTGCATTAGTTCTGTTTGTACAAAGGCTTTTTAATTTGATATAATTAAAATTTTCTATTTTGTGATCAGTAATGGTCTCTAGTTCATCTTTGATCACAAATTTCTTTCTCCTCCACAAGTCTGAGAGATAAACTATCCTATGTTCCTCTAATTTATTTATAATCTCGTTCTTTATGCCTACGTCATGGACCCATTTTGATCTTATGTATGTGGGTCCTTGCCTAATTTCTGTCATATTAATTTCCAGTTATCCCATCAGTTTTTTATCAAATAATGAATTCTTATCCCAAAAGTTAGGATCTTTGGGTTTGTCAAACACTAGATTGCTATAGTTGACTATTCTGTCTTGTGAACCTAACCTTTTCCACTGATCCACTAATCTATTTCTTAGCCAATACCAAATGGTTTTGGTGACTGCTGCTTTATAATATAATTTTAGATCAGGTACAGCTAGACCACCTTTATTTGATTTTTTTTTTCATTAATTCCCTTGAGATTCTTGACTTTTTATTGTTCCATATGAATTTTGTTGTTATTTTTTCTAGATCATTAAAATATTTTCTTGGAAGTCTGATTGGTATAGCACTAAATAAATAGATTGGTTTAGGGAGTATTGTCATCTTTAGTATATTCGCTTGGCCTATCCAAGAGGACTTAATATTTTTCCAATTATTTAAGTCTGATTTTATTTGTGTGGAAACTTTTTTGTAATTTGCTCATATAATTCCTGACTTTCCTTTGGTAGGTAGATTCCCAAATATTTTATGCTATCAACAGTTATTTTGAATGGAATTTCTCTTTGTATCTCTTGCTCTTGGATTTTGTTGGTGGTGTATAAAAATACTGAGGATTTATGGGGATTTATTTTGTATCCTGCTACTTTGCTAAAATTATGAATTATTTCTAATAGCTTTTTAGTAGAATCTCTGGGGTTCTCTAGGTATACCATCATATCATCTGCAAAGAGTGATAGTTTGGTTTCCTCATTGCCTACTCTAATTCCTTTAATTTCTTTCTCGACTCTTATTGCAGAAGCTAGTGTTTCTAATACAATATTGAATAATAATGGTGATAGTTTGCAACCTTGCTTCACGCCAGATCTTACTGGGAAAGGTTCCAGTTTTTCCCCATTGCATGTGATGCTTACTGAAGGTTTTAAATATATGCTCCTGACTATTTTAAGGAAAAGTCCTTTTATTCCTATGCTCTCAAGTGTTTTTATTAGGAATGGCTGTTGGATTTTATCAAATGCTTTTTTTTTTTTATGCAGCTCTTGGTTTTTTTTTTATCAGAAATAAATGGAAATCACCCATGTCATGGAATACCCATCTTCTTCCCTGGAAGAAAATACTCACTTTATCTGGGTAGTTTATTCATAGCTGCATTACAAGTTCCTTTGCCCTTCAAAATATCAGGTTCCAGGCCCTTCGATTCTTTAATGTGGAAGCTGCTTGATCCTGAGTGATCCTTATTGTGGTTCCTTGGTATTTGAATTGTTTTTTTTTTTTTTTCTGGTTGCTGGTATTATTTTTTCCTTGGTCTGATAGTTCTGAAATTTAGCCCCAATATTCCTTGGAGTTTTAATTTTGGGGTATCTTTCAGTAGTAGGTGTTTGATGAATTCTTTCAATGACTATTTTACCTTCTGATTCTATGACATTTGGGCAGTTCTCTTTGATGATTTCCTGAAAAATAAAGTCTAGACTCTTTTTTTCATCATAATTTTCAAGCAGTCCAATAATCTTTAGATTATCTCTCCTAGATCTATTTACCAAGTATGTTGTTTTCCCAAGCAGGTGTTTAACATTTTTTTCTATTTTTTCATTTTTTTTTTTTTAGTTTTGCTTGACTGATTCTTGATGTCTCATCAAGTCATTCATTTTCATTTGTTCAGTTCTTATTTTTAATGAATTATTTTCTTCATTTACTTTTTTGTTTCTTTTTGTAATTGTCCAATTGAGTTTTTAAATGAGTTGTTTTGTTCTATAGAATTTTTTTTCCAATTCACAAATTTTTTAAGGAGTTATTTTCTTTTTCCAATTCACAAATTCTCTTTTCCTGGGAGTTCTTCACCTTTTCTATTTCATATTTCAGGGAATTGTTTTCTTTTTCCACTTTATCAAATCTTTCTTTTAATGAGTTATATGCCTTTTTCAGACCCTCTTGTAGAGGGTCCTTTCCTTACCCCATTTTTCTTCTAGCTCCCTTTTAAGATCCTTTTAAATTTCTTTTAGGAGAGCCCTGTGTGGTGGGGGTAAAATTATATCACTCTCTGAGGCTTCATCTGGAGACAATCTGCTTTTAGTCTCCTCAGAATTTGAAATCTGTTCTCTTTCACTATAGAAGTTGTCTATGGGTAGAGCTTGCTTTGCCTTTTTGCCCAATTAAAAAAAATGATATCTACTTTTATGGCAAGGAAGTTCTAGGCTTCCTCTATAAACCACTCAGTAGCTGTGCTAGGATCATGCTGAGTCACCTTAATGCTGGGTGGGCATGGCCAGGTCCTGTGAGATTCTAGCACATTTGGTTGGATGTTTTATAACTTCTCTGTTGATCTACTGGCTTGCAAACAGGGGAGAGTAGCCAACACTGTGGTAGAGTCCTCCCTGTAGATTCTCCACCCTTTGGAGACCACCCTCCCCCCAAGTCTGCTCAGTGTGTGCTGGCCTCTATGTCTGAGCCTGGCCTCCTCTTGTGCTCACACATGATCATAACAGACTTTTTCTGGCAATCTTCGAAATTATCTTCTGCTGATAATTTGTTGCACTCCAAATATTTGAAATCTGTCAGTCTAGCACTATGTCAGAGGTTGAATTTTGTAATTAATGAGAGAGTAGTAGGAGAGCTCAGAAAGAAGCCTGTGTCCTTTCGGCATCTTGGTTCTGCCCAACTTCTACTTTTTCTACTCATAACCTCTTTAACCCAAGAAATTTTTACATGCCTCTAAATATATAGGTATACGAAATAGGTGTACAGATCAAACATTTGCTGATAATAATTTATAATTTCATGACCCATACATTCAGTTATAAAACCCCATATTGAATCACAAACCATAATTTAAAGGACTGGAGTACAGACAATAAATATTATAGCTGTTCAAAGGAGCAGATTTGTGTAAATCAAAGATCAACATTTCTAAAGTTAGTTATATATCACATCTTGATTAAAGAAACAATTCTGATGCTCATATTATTTTAAATGATTTTTTTTTTGCTCAGAGTAACATCTAGAATCATAATGATCAAATGATCAGTGTTTGAGTTCACAGGATTACTCATGAATTCTGAGTTCTATATTTGTCAGTGATTACTAATTAATAAAAACCCTCTATTGTCTTGTTTGATTTGACCAATGGAATTCAGAATGACTGTGAAGATTAAATTAATAATTTTAAATGCATATCTCAAAACAGATCCAAAATCATTATAGTTATTTGTTACTATTTATTTAGATCCTAACTTTTAATAATCATTATGATTTTCCATGCATACAGCAGTTATTTCAAGATGCTCACATCCTTTGTTTCCTGTATCTGATTTGTACATAGTTAATTGCATGTTGTCTTTCCTTTTAGATTGTGCACTTCTTGAAAGCAGGCCCTGTTTTTGCTTTTCTTTATATCCCCAGGATTTAACATGGTACTTGGCACATAATAGCTAATGTGCATACTATATAATAGAACAGTGCTTAATGCTTATGCATGTAAATTAATTAATTATTTATTATAATTATAGAATTTGTAAATTATAAATAAATGCATATGTGCTTTACAATTATTATCTTATATGATCCTCAAAACAATTTCTGGGATGTTGGTGCTATTATTATTTCCATTTTTACAGATGGAAAACTGAAGCAGAGAATAAATGATTTACTCAGAGTCACACAACTAGTAATTGTCTGAAGCTGCATTTGAATTAAGTTCTTCTTAAACAATAAATGTTTGTTTACTGAATGATACAAAAAAGTTAGTTAGGTAACTATTATTTATCAATGGCCTGTAGACTTTAATATTTATTTTAAACAATAAAGGGGAATACATGTTGGGACTTCCATCCATTTGTTTATATCTTAGTACCTCCCATCATCTTTTCTGAGATTTTCCACTTCTGTTGACACTAGCATACAGAGGACCTTAGAATCATAGATGTACTTAGCAGGACCTCAGAAACCATCTAGATTAATCCCTCTTTTTTTACATTTTAAAAAATTGAGAGCTAGGAAAATAAATGATTTGTCTAATTCATGAAAGTAATCAATAAGCATGAAAGAACACTGAACTCTTTATCAAACTCCCTCACTTCTATCCCTGATGTTGACATTAAGGAAAAAAAGTAAGCATTTTTGCATTAGTTAACAAGAAACAGGAAATATTTGTTAAAAAAAAAACTAGAAAATCAAAGACACACACAGAAAGAGACAAATATGTTCATTTATTATACATTTTTGGTTCTAATTTTCAACATCCTTCCAATAATTAGCAATAATTATGAGATTATTGCTTCCTTCTCCTCATCTTTAGCTGTCTTTTTGAATTTCATTCAGAGAGACTAAAACTGCTAGCCTAAAGCAAATTTGAGTTGGCTTTTTCACCTTTTGTTCTATGCTACCATCACTGAATTTCATTTTTCCTTTTCCAATAATCATAGGATTTCAGTAATACGTGCCATTTTTTCTGAGGAGACTACCTTCATTATATTTGCTATTTGATTCCAGGAAGATTTTTATTTCATTCTGTTTCAAAACCCATCTTCTTTTTATGGAGTATTTCATTGTATTCCTATTTTTTTGTCTAAAAGAGCCTCCTGCCCAAAGATGTCAAGAACAGAGGTATCTAAAACCTGTTACCTAATAGTGACTAAGAAACTCTTTCTTGCTTAAAATTATTAATTCTACCTATGCCCTCAAGTCTTTCAATGTCCTTCAAGGAATGGTTTTCTAGAACTAAATCTACAATCCAGTTGATCAAAGAAACCTTCTCCCACAACAGGACCCAGCTTTGGTCTCTGGATGACTGTGTTAAATTCTAGGGAAGTCTAGCTCCAAAGAAGGGGAAGCAAAGCTCTTCTCACATCATTACTTTATCCCACTTCAGGCTAATAGGAGAAATCTCTTAAATTTTAGGTTTGGTTTATGTTTAGGATCCCCCTTGGAAGGTATTTTTAAAGCACTTTAAAGAAGAAACTAAGTGTATAAGCATATCAAATACAACAGCTATTTATTTCTTCTGTCATAAAAATAATGTTCAAAGCACAAAAGTCTTGTCAAAAAAAACTCATTGATGATTGTTGAAAACAGGATACAATAATCATAACTCATATTCTTTTATAAATCTGATAATAACAAATGTGAAACACTTTGTGGTCTTGTCAAACAAGAATTTTATCTTTACTTCCAGTCTTCATTGTCCAAACAAATCACTGAATACTCATATTTTCTAAGAAATATCTTCTAGGATATAGTTTGGTCTAATCTTCTCCTGGTGGTTTCAGAGATTACTTCCTACTTGGCAACAGGCTCTGGGTCTCTTGAATTCATGAGTAGTAATGGTAGTAATACCAAGGCTGGGGAAAAATATTTTTTAATATATTCACACACACACACACACACACACACACACACACACACACACACATCTCAGGATAACAATTTGCTCTGGAAGGAAGGCACAAAGCAGAAGAGTAAATCAAATAATTGAAGTCTATTCTTACTTAACTAGACAATCACAGACAGGAACAGCTGGAGTAGGGAAGGGTGGGAATGGAATGAGGGAGAGAATAATAATTTTTATTCTCTATCATAGGAAATCCAAAGAAAAGTCCTGAGCCACACATTCTGGGAAAGAGTAATTATTTCTCCCTTTAAAAATCATTAGGTAGAAGGCTCTTCTTGTTTATTGGCAAATCATTGATATAGACCTTCCTTTAACCCTGATGGGACAGGATTATTGGGAAACCAACTAGATGCCTGTGACATGGGATGTTCTTTATCAAGGAGCTCAACAACAAGAAGCTGGGGTCCAAATTTGTCCTATTCATGAATGAAATGGCCACTCTTACATGCTCATAGCTTTATATTATCAAAAGTACTTTGAATTTACAAGATATGGCAGTTATATTTCTTAAGAAAACACTAATCACCTCACAATATCAAATGACTTAAACTGAAGCCCACATGTCCATAATGGTCCTAAAAATAATTAGAATATATATATGCAGTAAGCACATATATTCCTATATTTACACACACACACACACACACACACACACACACACACACACACAATGATTCAGGGACATTAACATGCAAGATATCAATAAGATATTTGGGAAAATAATAAAGGATCAGCAAATCCAATATTAACAAATTTTCAATGAATACTGTTTTCAAAATGTTCCATAGAACTGCACAGTATTATAAAGTATCAATAAGAGTTCTCCTCCTCTTCCTGCAGAATCCATGTGATGATAAACGACACAGGGACATCTGGTCCAGAGACAAAACTTGTGATCATTTGCCAAAATTCCTTGTGATAGGACCTCAGAAAACAGGTGAGAAAGGTGATGCAGTTTTCATACATGTGTGCCAAATTCCATGGATGTATTTAGGTGGTTTGTGGGATCTTTATGAAACATTTATATTCCTCTTCAAGTTCTTGGTTGGGGAGTATTTTTTAATCCCCCCTTTTTTTAATAATACTAACATATATAGAATCATAAGTAATGCCTAGTTATGTTTTTGTTGAATGAATCAATAACTGAACAAGTGAATGAGAGAATGAAAGTTTACTTTGCTTATGTCATGGTTTCAAACATTAATTAATTTAGCTACTAGAAAGATAAACTTTTTTTTATCAATTTCCATTTTATTTATACTTGAACTCAAATGGGTTCTTCATTGTTTGGCAGAATAGTATTTATATATCAAAAGGCTCTCCCTGTGAATTTTTTTATGATTTGTTAAACCTATTTGTATTTGTTTCATAGCACTCAGTAGTAACTTTCTTTTGGGATACAGCTAGAAAGTAGGTAATCTATTTTTTTCTTTGAAAGTCCTTTGTTTAAAGATTTTGATTTCAAATCTGTGTCTTTATAGGAAAATGAACAATCATGATGTTCTTTGTTGTTTATTGTTGCTGCATGTAACCAAAATGTAAAATATCCATTTCTTGTCATCATGCTACTTGAAGAAATCTTTCAGTTCTCTTCAGAGGTCATCATGATTCTGAGAGTATTTTTATTTTGTTTATTTCTGGTCTAATTCCTCAAGCAATGTAGGAGTGGTACATGGAAGTATGAATGTGAACCCAAATTAATTAAATTTACCAGACTCCCAGTTTCTTTCAAGGAACTCTTACTGATACTTTATAATACTGTGCAGTTCTATGGAACATTTTGAAAACAGTATTCATTGAAAATTTGTTAATATTGGATTTGCTGATCCTTTATTATTTTCCCAAAATTTCAGATCTTTTTTCCTAGAAACGAATGAAGTGTTCCCTGAAATATAGAAAATCACATATGAATTTTGAAAAACCAAGACAGAATAATAAATATTTTTAAAACTGTAGCAAAATGGATGATAATTCAATTGAGACATGTCACCATAAGGTTCAATAACTGCTTTAAAGAAGCAGTCATTCCTTTAGAATCCTTTAGACCTAAAAACTGAAGAGTGTCTACAAAGACTATAAAGCACTTAGAAATTAATTCCTTTATACCTTTTAATCTAACTAAAATAGACTTACTCATTTACTAGACTGACTAAGAATTACATTCAGAATGTCCCCATGATCCATGACAAAATGATTCATGTTTTTATTTTAGGAAAGAGACTAAAACTTAACTGAAAACAGTAATGACATGAGAATTTAAATAATATTAATGATAATGCAGGTTGAACTTAAGCATATCATTTACCTTCTTTGGCTCCACTTTTCCTCTGCTGTTAAAATGAGAGAATGACAAACTTCTCAAAATCATGAAGAATGAAGGATCAGGAAAAAACCATTAGCAGGGAATCAAGAACTAAGATAAGGAAAGAAATAAGTGCAAACTGAGGTGCTCAGTGGTCATCTTGCTTACAGATCCAGATGAACTGTCTTCTAGGGCAAGATTATTGAGCTGCATCAAGTGATCTGTGAAAAAATCATGATTACTGAAAAAATAAAGAAAATACCAAAGATGGAAAAATTTTGCCTCACTTAAAAAAAGATTTGGGTCTTTAAATGAATGGATCCAATTCCTGTACAGATAGATTGTAAACTCTTTGAAGACAGAGACTGATTTTTGTCTTTGTGACCATGTATATTCTTGATAAATGTTTGTTGATTGAGTCCTGGCAACATTATAGGATTGTAAAAGTGATATTTTTTGAGTATTTAGAAAGGAATGATTACTAAAAAGACAGCATAGTTTCATAAAATACAATTCATATCAGATTACCTTTAATATTTTTTTTCTTTTTAGGGAGATATAATTACTAAAGTAGTAGTGTCATAAACATACACTAAAAATTCAGCAAAGTATTTGACAAAATCTTTCCTGCAATCATTGTGAATAAGATGAAGTAATGTCATGCAGATGATAGGACAATTTGATTCATTCAAAACTAGTGGAATAGTTAGACCCAATTGGTTAATTTGTTCTAAGGATACATCCTTGACTCTAAAGTGAACAGGAAAATCTTCAGATTCATATTGAGCCAGCACTGAACCAGCAGGGATCATGGCCATAAGACATGGAACATTGTATGCATTCCTTCTCCCCAATCTTGTCATGTGAAAAAAATTATTGTCAAAATGAACTCAGTAGAGATCCTAAACCAGAAATGAAGTCACCAAAGTGGACCCAAGATGGCATAGTAAAGGCAGAAAGTAGCCCAACCTCTCCCCCAAATTGCTCCAAATTCTTTTAAATAGTGACTCTAAACAAATATTAGAGAATCAGAACACACAAAAAGACAGAGTAGAACATTTTTCCAGCAGAAGACAACTTAGAAACTTAGAAGATCTACAGAAAAGCTCTGTGACATCAGAGTGTACACCACACCAATTCAGCCATGGATCCGGACCCAGGCTTAGATCCAGATCCAGTCCCAGTCAGATCTCTGCATTAGTGGTAATACTAGTGGGTTCCAGACCTCTAAGTTCAGAGACACCAAAGCAAACTTGAAAGGTCAACAGAAAAGGTGTGCAGAACCAGGGTGGGAGCCTATCACATATTCTCAGCATAGTCTTTACCAGCGTAGCCCCAGCCCCAATCCAAACCCAGTATATCTGAATCAACAGCAGTGTTAGAAGCTTCCGGATCGCTCAGCCTGCGAACATCAGGAATGACTCAGAAAATCAGTGGAGAGGTTCTGTGGCAATGGGGCAATGCAATCATTAGGCCCAACCTCTGATCAGCACACTAGATCTTATAGCTTCAGTGGTGTGGGAACATTCCTGGGCAGAAAAGAGTGCTTGTGGTCAGATTCCTAGAAGCCTCTCTGAAAACAGCCATATAAAACCCCTGAATCTTGAGACAGTGCACCCTTCACCCTGGAAACAGAAAGTAACTTTAACAAAAAGTTAAAAGTTGAGTAATAAGCTAGGAAAATCAGCAAAAACAGAAAAAGTTTCTGTTCATTTAAAGTTATTATGGTTGACAGGAAAATAAACACACACATTCAGAAGATGATAACAAAGTCAAAGCTCCCACATCCAAAGAATGCAAGAAATATAAGAATTGGGCTCAGGCCATGGAAGAGTTCAAAAGGGATTTTAATAATCAAGTAAAAGAGATAGAGGAAAAATTAGGGAAAGAATTGAGACTTGTGTCAAAAAAAATGCAAAAAAAAAAAAAAAAAACTAATGAAGAATGCCTTAAAATAAAAATTAGCCAACTGGGAAAGGAGGTACAAAAGCTCACTGAGGAAAATAATTCTTGAAAAAATAGAATTGAGCAACTG
This sequence comes from Antechinus flavipes, assembly GCF_016432865.1. Classification (NCBI taxonomy): domain Eukaryota; kingdom Metazoa; phylum Chordata; class Mammalia; order Dasyuromorphia; family Dasyuridae; genus Antechinus; species Antechinus flavipes. The sequence goes on from NC_067403.1 coordinate 126,951,095, forward strand.
AAAGGTAATGATTTTATGAGAAATGAAGATACAATTAAGCAAAACCAAAAAATATATATATAAAATATTTCATTGGAAAAAACAATCAACCTGGAAAATAGATCCAGGAGAGGTGATTTAAAAATTATTGATCCATCTGAAAGCCATGATCAGAAAAAAGAGCCTGGACATCATTTCTCAAGAAATATTCTGATATTCTAGATATCAGATATCTGTTCCGATATTCAAGAACCTGAGAGTAAAATATAAATTGAAAGAATCTACCAATCAGCTCTTTAAAAAGATTCCAAAATGAAAACTCCCAGAAATATTATAGCCAAATTATTTAACTCCAAGGTCAAAGAGAAAATATTATAAATAGCCAGAAAAAATTCATGTATAGTGGAGACACAATCAGTATAACACAAGATTTAGCAGCTTCTAAATTAAAGGACTGGAGGGATTGAAATATTATCTTCCAGAGAGCTAAATACAATTCTTCAGAAGAAAAGGTGGTTTTTCAATGAAAAGACCAGAACTGAATGGAAAATTTGATTTTCAAATACAGGATTCTGGAGAAACATTGTTGCAGCTGAGAGCTCAAAGTATATGAGCCCTTTGATCTCAAAGGTGATGAAAGGTTTCACCTTTCCTAGTGTGAAAAGAGCCCCAGTTTATTATTGTTGGAATCCTTACAAAGTGTTAAGTCATTAGAATTGATAGAGGCAATAATTATCTAATTTAGCATGGTTCAATATGATTGATCTGATCCTACAAGGAAATATTATAGGCCAGAACTTGAAACAAAGTACTAAGTGGAATCGAGGAGACAATGTTTAAATCTAGTTTAGAATTGATTTAATCCTACAACAAATAATGGTTTCCCAGTGATATAATGATTGGTGTGTACTCAGCATATAAGCAAGAAGCTCTCAGGGCCAAAGAGCACTCTGGGAGATTGAGAGCCAGGAGTGAGTGGAGGCGACTGTTGTGAAGATTCAGAACCAAGATTCAGAAGGATCTGGAGGCAACAAAGGACAAGCTGCAAGAGGAACCTTGGAACCAGGGATGGAGATAGGCCTCTAAGAAAGCTACCCAGGCCCAAGGAAAGAGATAAGACTTGGAAGGTAGGTGTCAGTTGAGAAATTCAGAGAGAGCTGGAGGCTGAAGAAAGCAGAGGCAAAGGACAAGCTGCAAGAGCTCTTGAAATCAAGGAGAGAGATAGGCTTCTAAGAAAACTAACCGGTTACATCAAATTAAAAAGCCTTTGTACAAATAAAACTAATGCAAACAAGATTAGAAGGGAAGCAACAAACTGGGAAAACATTTTCACAGTTGAAAGTTCTGATAAAGGCCTCATTTCCAAAATATATAGAGAACTGACTCAAATTTATAAGAAATCAAGTCATTCTCCAATTGATAAATGGTCAAAGGATATGAACAGACAATTTTCAGAGGATGAAATTGAAACTATTACCACTCATATGAAAGAGTGTTCCAAATCATTATTGATCAGAGAAATGCAAATTAAGACAACTCTGAGATACCACTACACACCTGTCAGATTGGCTAAGATGACAGGAAAAAATAATGATGAATGTTGGAGGGGATGCGGGAAAACTGGGACACTAATGCATTGTTGGTGGAGTTGTGAACGAATCCAACCATCCTGGAGAGCAATCTGGAATTATGCCCAAAAAATTATCAAATTGTGCATACCCTTTGATCCAGCAATGTTTCTATTGGGCTTATATCCCAAAGAAATACTAAAGAAGAGAAAGGGACCTGTATGTGCCAAAATGTTTGTAGCAGCCTTATTTGTAGTGGCTAGAAACTGGAAAATGAATGAATGCCCATCAATTGGAGAATGGCTGGGTAAATTGTGGTATATGAATGTTATGGAATATTATTGTTCTGTAAGAAATGACCAGCAGGATGAATACAGAGAGGACTGGCGAGACTTACATGAACTGATGCTAAGTGAAATGAGCAGAACCAGGAGATCATTATACACTTCGACAACAATATTGTATGAGGACATATTTTGATGGAAGTGGATTTCTTTGACAAAGAGACCTGAGTTTCAATTGATAAATGACGGACAAACGCAGATACACCCAAAGAAAGAACACTGGGAAATGAATGTGAACTATCTGCATTTTTGTTTTTCTTCCCGGGTTATTTATACCTTCTGAATCCAATTCTCCCTATGCAACAAGAGAGCTGTTCGGTTCTGCAAACATATATTGTATCTAGGATATACTGCAACATATCCAACATATAAAGGACTGCTTGCCATCTAGGGGAGGGGGTGGAGGGAGGGAGGGAAAAAAAATTGGAACAGAAACGAGTGTCAATATAAAGTAATTATTAAATAAAAATTTTTTAAAAATTAAAAAAAAATAATAATAATAAAAAAGAAAGAAAGAAAACTAACCGGGCTATTTTGAAGGAAACAATAAAGGATCTGGACTTTAATTCCTGGCTGCATTTGAGGGGATTATTGATTTGAACTGAAACTGCCTCCAGAAAACCTCCCCAAGAAATCTGCTTCCATAGAGAACCATCATATATTTTGGAGAAAAGAAAAACACCACATATTATGAAATACAGCCTTGTATATACATTTTTGCAAGGGTGATCAATGTGTGAACAGTAGTCAATCTTCAATCACCATTCAGAGAAGCAGCTTGTGGGCTTTGCATATGCATGGTATCTGCAAATAAGAGGAGAGCCAATCCAGCCATTCTAGTAACCCACTCACAGGTGAGAAACCCTGTCAAGGCATCCCTACTTATCAGCAACTATGCTGTGATCCTCAGACCAAACTTTTCCCTGTCATATCACTATTCCTTGCTCAAAGAAGGTGTTTCTGCGATGTGGCAAAAAATTTATTGTTCACAAAAGGTTGAGGTGGCTTCTGTACTCCCTCTCAGCAGGATCCCATACCCTAGCAAAGCATAATGAGGTAATCAGGAGAGTAATATCATCAGGAACTTAATAAGATTTATCTTTCTACATTCCTACGTGAGAGGATGATACTTGTAACTCAGAACTTTCTTATTATTAGGTCTTATTATTAGAAGGAGTATATATAGACATAGGGCACAGGTTGATATATGAAGGGATATCTTTTTTTTAATGATGAAATTAAAGACTGATAGAGCAATGTACTGGGAGAAAGGGAAAGGGACAAGTGTAATGATGCAAATTATCTGCCATAAAAAGAGGCAAGACAAAGTTTTTATAGTAAAGGGGAAGAAAGGGAAGAAAGAGAGAGAGATTAACCTTAATTTCATCATAACTGAAAGAGGAAATAACATGCATACTTAATAGGAGTATAGAAATCTATCTTACTCTGCAGGAAAATAGGAGAGGAATGCAATATGGGAAGGGGGAGAGGGTGCTTTTTTTTTTAAAAAGGACATAATGGGGGAGGGAGTGGTCTGTACCAAAATACTTTTGAGGATGGATAGGGTAAAAAAGAGAGAGAATAAATAGAGGGAGGAAGATATAGTTAGCCATAGTAACTGTAATTTTGAAAAAAGTTTCTTTGATAAGCTCTCATTTCTCAAACATATTTATAAAAATTATAAGAACTATGCCCCAATTAATAAATGATCAAAAGATATGATCTGTGCCCAAAGGGCTTCAAATTCATGCATAGCTTTGAGAGGAAGTAAAGAAAAGAAATTATTTATATGTACAAAAAATATTCTTAGCAATTCTCTTCTCAGGGCAAGAAAAAAAATGGAAATTGAGGGGATGCCCAACAATTGAGGAATGGTTCAATAAACTATGGTGTGTGTCTGTGATGGAATATTATTGTTCTATGGGAAATGATTAGCAAAATGTTCTCAGGGGAAAAAAATCTCAGGGGAAAAATCCTTCATGAACTCAAGCAAGTGAAATCAGAAAGTAATAACAATGTTCTATGATGACCAGCTGTGAATGACTTTGCTTCTCTCAGTAGTCCAATCATCCATGACTACTCTGAAGGACTTATGATGAAAAATACTAATGCAGAGGATGCAGAGTTAGGAACTGATTGTATCTGAATACAGACTGAAACTCTCTCTCTCTCTCTCTCATATGTAAAAGATCTATAGCTTTTTTTTTACAACGACTTTTATGAAAATGTTTTGCATAACTTCACAAATGTTTTCTTAATTGCGGGGGAGGATAAAGGAGAGAACCTAGAACTCAAAAAATTTTAAAACAAATGTTTAAAAAATGTTTTGAATGTAACTGGGGGAAAATATTAATTTGAAAAAAAGAAAGGCACAGGAAAGAAACATGTAGAATGTGAAGCAGCTACTGTGGAGATAGGACAGAAAGGAAATAAGTATTTATTAAGCAACTACTATGTGCCAGGTATGTGCTAAGCATGTTACAATATCATATTATTTAATCCTCCCAATAATCCTGGGGCATAGATGCTATTATTATATCCATTTTACAATTGAGGAAACTAAGGCAGATTGCAGTTGTCTGGGATTACTATTTATTGCTAATACATGTCTGAAGCTAAATTTGAACTCAGATCTTTCTGACTCTAGACCCATAAGCTCTATCTGCTGTGCTACCTATCTGGTTTTATGTGTACACAAATATAATGTACAAGAAGCAAAGTAGGGAGACATAACATACAAAGGAATATAGTCAAACTGAAAAGTGTCATGGATAAAGAGTAAAGCCACAAAGTTAATATATTCAAGGTATTAATGGGATTACTGACCTCCTGGTAAGAGGTAGAAAAAAAGAGAAGGGGAGAAGAGAATGGGGGAAGAAGACATATGTGGTGTCAGGGCAGTTGACAGAATCATCCAGGTGAACAGCTAGATGTAAAGCATGGGCTAATTTAAAGCCAGCCAGATACAGTAAACTATGGAAGTTCCTAGATGGCTCAGTAGACAAAGCACCAAGTCTGAAGTTAGGAAGGCCTGAATTCAGATCTATCCTTAGATTAACCTAACTTGCTGTGTGACCCTGAGCAAGTCACTTACAACCTGTTTGTTTCAGTTTCTTCATCTATAAAATGTATCTTTGCCAAGAAAATCCCAAATAGGATGACAAAGAGTTTGAAACAGCAACAGCAATAATGTAGCAATAGCAACAAATGTAGAATGGAGGTAATAATAGAGAAGTTGTCAATCTGTATTATTGAAAGCAGTTGAAGTAAATTTCTATATTGGGAGTTCTCCACAATCATGAAGTCCCAAGTTAAGATTTTTTAAAAGGCCAACTAAAAAACAGACTTTCTAGTACATCGGGGTGTTGAGATATAAGAATACATTGCTAAATAAGATAATAATCTCCATCCCCAGAGATTTGGAGGCAGGGCAAATCATTTATTATTTACAAATGCCTAATGATAACCCCAAATGAGTCATGAAAAATTGGAACAACCAAAACAATTGCATAACAATAACAAAGATCTCCCTTTGTCCCGCCTCCCCTACTCCACCTCCCACTCACTTCTGTCTACATTTTAGCAATTAATTTATTATTTTTGTTGTTCTTTAATAATAAATTTGTTATAATCACATTAAATCAATAACAAAATCTCATCAACATTGAGTCCAACAAGTTATAATAGAGGATATTATTAGCTTGAGAAAGCTGAACATTATCAGGAAATTCTTTAAACACTGGAAAGAACTATTTTGACTAATGGTTATTTCCCTTCCCTTTTTCTTTTGATAAATACTCCATGAAGTAAAGGCTAAGCCATCTTTTTTTTTTTTCAGTATTTATGTTCTATAATCCTTTATCTTCTTCTTTGCTGTAGGGACAACTGCACTTTATTTATTTCTACTTATGCATCCTTCTATCATCAGCAATCTTCCCAGTCCAAAAACATTTGAAGAAGTTCAGTTCTTTAATGGAAACAACTATCAGAAGGGAATTGACTGGTAAGATGAATAAGAAAAAAGAAAGTATATTATGAAAACACACAAAATCACAATGGAGCAATTATAGATATATGCAGAACATCTGCATAATTACCAGATGAATGTGTTATGCTCAATGCTATCACAATGAATTAGAAATTAATTCATAATGATAGAAATTTAATCAGTGTTGTCCATAATTTTATCTGAAGCGTATAATAATGATAATATTTTTCTAACAAAATAATATGATTGAATAAAGAACATAGTGAAGTTCCTCATCAGAGGAAACATCAGAATATTTAATAAGGTTATTTCATTATATCATTTGATTATATCTAGAAAAACATTTTTTAAAGATATAGTCAGTTTTCTCATTTATATTACTGTTGATGCTTGAAGAAACTCAGATAACATAATTTGTAATATATGTTTTATATATATGTATCTGTGTGTATATTCATTAACTATATACATGTTATACTGCAATACAGTGGCATTCAACATTCAAATTATAACAGAACATTGATAAAACCACATCATCACTAATTCCATACACATTTTAAGACAATGCAGTCCTCAGGTACATAAATTGTACAACCAGTATCATCAAAAATGCTTTAATATGCATATTTTCTTCAAGAGTATAATGAAATGTACCTGATGCTATAATTGATCTTCTGAAGTCTCCTCTATTCTATTACTTTGATTCCAAACATTCAAAGTATATATTAACATGATTTTTTTCAGTCCTTCAGAAATTAAGGAACACTGTGAGGAGAATTTCCTTGAATACATATACTTATATGCTAAGTGAATTAATATCACACATAAGCCTAACCCCCTAATTAAAAATCCACTTGTCAGGCACTGGATTAGATACATGAATATCAGTGAACAAAAGTGGACATTTTTGCATGTGTATAATGCCCTTACTATATACTATGATAATGTGATTGATTGTCTCTAGAAAACACTAGAGCCACCACAGATGACCTAGAGATTAGAAAAGAATGGTTTTCTCCTATAACTGAGCCCAATTTGTGTACCACTTTTGAATCAGGGAAGAAAGGAATGCTCCTCTCCTCTTGGCATTTGTAAAATATAATTGTCAGTATCCAAGGAAGAAATGAGACTTAGATGGATTTAGATGTGAGAAGCAGTTGGGAAGCTTTCAAATGTAATGCATAACCTCAGAACATACTAACTCCATAATCTAAACAAAGAACATTTATATGGCATATGGAAGAGTGAACTTAGAAAGGTTCCATGGGATCAAACCAGCAGGAAATATTTTCTTAATTACAGACAATAGTGTGTCCACATTGCTTTCTATAGTACAAATTATTCAGAAGTTTAAAAAATAAAAAAGAACAACTATACTCTAATCTCTTTAGTGTCTTATTGTTATTTGGAGTTCCACATCTTTCTTATAAGAACATTTAATCTTAATTTAAGAAATCTGACATTCAAGTTTACACACATAATTTTGTGGTTTGAGGAAAACAGATTTTTTAAAATCATGATAAACCTAATTTTTTTTTTGATTCAGCTTTCAGTAACACTGACTCATGGCCCAACAGTTTTTTCCCCCAGTGAAATGAGTCATAAGAATAGTATGAACATTTTTCTTTTACTTAAAAGGAACACCTGCTGACTTGAGCATTAGCCTCAGATTATTAAAATTTGTATGTATATAAAATTTGAACTTGAAAAAATCAAAGGGCTTAGAATTTTTACAGAGAAAATGTACAAAAGAGTTCATATTCTGACTCCAGGTCTTTGTTTCATTCCTATTCCAGGTATATGGATTTTTTCCCCATTCCTTCTAATATTACCAATGATTTTCTATTTGAGAAGAGTGCCAACTATTTCCACTCAGAAGAAGCTCCCAGGAGAGCAGCATCTCTGGTTCCCAAGGCCAAGATCATCACCATTCTTATTGATCCTTCAGACCGAGCATACTCCTGGTACCAGGTATTTAAATTTTCTAAGGCTGTAAATATAAAATGCTTGTGTTTAAGAGTATTATGTAAAACAAAAGCAAATAAAAACAATAACAATCAATCAATAAAAAATAAATATATTGAACAAGTGTGTCAGGCACTGGAGTAAGTGTTAGAGATAAAAACAAAAGACAGTTGAACTTAAAATCTAATGAAAGAGACAACATACAACTAAATATATACAAAACAAGTTCTATACATAATAAATAAGAAATAATAGAGAAAGAGGAATGGAATTAAAAAAGATTGCAGAAAGCTTTATGAAAGATGTTGCAGAGGTGAAATCAACAGGTCTTGACAACCAATGAGATATGAGAGGAAGGTTAAGAGATAATGATGGGTCAAGGATGACTTCTAATTTGTGAGTTTAGGGATTGGGAAGATGGTGTTGTACTCTATAGTAATAGAAAAGATCAAAGTGGCGGGGAAAGTGTAGACAAAAGTTCTAAATTTGGCTTTGAACATTTTAAGTTCGAGATGTCTCTGGCATTCAGTATAAAATATATGAAAGCAAGATGGAGATATGAGATTAGAGAACACCTGAGAGTTTGGGGGAAGATAGAATGATTTGAGAATTATTGGCATATTGGAAATTACAGCCATGGAAGCTGATGAAATTACCAAGTAAAAATAATGTAGAGAGAGAAGAAGAGGGCAGCTAGGTAACTCAGTGGATAGAGCACCAGTCCTCAAATCAGGAGGATCTGAATTCAAATCTGGTCTCAGATTCCTCACCATGTGACCCTGAGCAAGTCACTTAATCCCAAATGCCTCAGGGAAAATAAGAGTGTAGAGGGCTAAAACTCAGACTCTTACAAGAGAGCACTTAAGGCTACCTATTTGATGTAAGATAATAGCTCTATTAGCATATATTTAGATGATGGCTCTCCTCACCATTGGTGCTTGCTGAATGTTTGTTGATGAGATAATCATAGGCAAGGATTGGAGGACTAAGGGAGAGAAGTCAGAGGCATTGGCAGCAGAACGAGGAGGAGAGAAGCTGGAGACTACGGAATCCAGAATCCAGAATACATCTTTGGTAAGCCATGTAGAAGCTTGCTTGCTTCCTTCACTTCTCCCCTAAAGACCAAGGACTTTGATTTATCCTGACTCTGGCCTTTCCTGAGGCCTGCCAGGGAGCTAGTCTGGACATTATATTTCACCATCTTTCTTTTGTTTTAGAACACAGGTGCTCACGCCCTCCCTGACTTCTCAGGGAGGTGAAAACACCAAAAAGGAGGTGATCACGCCCCCCCTGATTTCTCAGGAGAGGAGGTGAAAACACCAAAAAGGAGGTGATCAATGCCCGCCCCGACTTCTCAGCAAGGGAGGTGAAAACACTAAAAAGGAGATGATCATGTCCTCCCTGACTTCTCAGGAAGAGAGATGAAAAACACCAAAGGAAAGTAGGAAGTCAAGCCAGATATTGTTACCGGTTTCTGGGCTGAAGGGTTTTATTAGAAACAAGTATACACAAATCCATCAGTATGGGAGGTATTACACAAGCACATAGCAATATAGCACAGGCTAGTAGTAATAACTCTCCCCACAGCCAGTTCAAGCTCCATGTGGTGTAAAAAACATGAATTGTACATTCAAGCAGTGATATCATAAACAATATGAATAACATGGTATTGTAAAAGATTTTCAGAAGTCCTAGAAGGAGGGTATGTAAATGTACATACAACTCCTTCAGCAACCAAGAGATAATCCAAATCTATTGTCCATTATTTTATGTGTCAGGGAATCCAATGATTCTGCAAGTTTTTGAAGTCCTGTAACAGTCTTTTTATGTGTTAGGGAATCCAATGATTCTTGCAAATTTTGAAGTCTTGCAACAGTCTTATTATGTCTCAAGGAATCCAGTGATTCCTGGTGGTTTTCAAGTCTTACAACAATCTCATCATGTCTAAGGAATTCCAATGATTCCTGAGAATTTTGAAGTCCTGCATCAGTCTCATTAACAATTTTTGATGTCCATAAGTCATTGCCATAACTGCCATGCTCTTTCAGTGGTGGGCACAATCAGGAATGGAACCACCCAATGTTTCTGGGGTCTTCTCTTTCATTTCAAGGTCTGCTCCATCTCTCTCCAATGGACAATGCAAATATAGCTAGTTGGCACCCATCTGATTCCTTCTCCATCTGTAAAGACACAAGCAAACCCTCTCCCTCAAGCAGTTAACCTATCTGGTCCCTTCTATTCACCACTTTCTGGATCTCTTCTCATCACCTGGTGATTATCTAAAGATAGTGGAGCTGCTCGCCTGAACACTGCACTTCTGGTGGGTTATAAAACCTGTCTGGCGAAACCAATACATTTTTATCAAAAATAAAGTATGTAATTGTATAAAGAACTAAATTTAAAGTTCTCTAGGGTTACCTGTGGCTCCCCCTTTCTTTTGTTTTTGGAGGAGTGTCTTGATGTCTCCGTTTCTTCTATCTACTATTGCCTGTCCTTGAGGATGAAAGGGTATGCCAGTGGTGTGTAAAATCTTATACTGTGCACAAAAGTGTGCAAAATGTTTAGAAGTATATGCAGGTCCATTATCTGTTTTTATTGCTTGTGGCACACCCGTAATTGAAATGCTTGTATAAAGAATTCAGTGACTCTCGGACTGTCTCTTTTGCTGCTGGTACTGCAAAAGTAAATCCTGAAAAGATGTCTACTACAACATGGATAAAAGACAGATGACCAAAAGATTTATAATTTGCCAAATGTCACTGGGTCTTAAACCACAAGGAGGGAGTGTAGGAGTGTGGAAAGGAAGGCAAGCTATACAGGTTTTTACTATGCTCCTAGCTTCTTCTTTTGTTATCCCAAATTGCAAACGTAAAGCTCTACTAGCCTGATGATATTTAGAATGAGATTCTTGGGCTGGCTGAAATAAAGGAGTATTGGCCAAAACGGTTAGAAGGCAATCTGCCTTTGAACTACTATCAAAAATAGGACCTGGAAGTCCACTATGTGAGTAAACATGCAAGATATAAATCATACCTGGATGCTTTCTCTCACTTGCTCTTGAAGTTCTTTTTAAAAAACTGATATATATTAGAAGCTACAAATTTTATTTGGGCTGTGGCAATTTTTTGTACTACACCTATTGAGTAGGCCAAATCAGATATTATATTTATTTCTCCTGGGTAATAAGTAAGAGCTAGAATGACTCTTTACAATCCATTCTGCTGAGTGGAATGTAAAGGAGTTCTGACTACTCTCTTTATAGTTAAGTCACAAGAATATACAGCAAAGTGTTATGTTTGGATGCATCTGTAAAGATAGTTGGTCCTTTAAGAGGAACTTTAGAAACCTTTTCTTCAAGAATCCATTGTCAATTATGTAATAGTCAAGTTATCTTTAATGGAGACCCGTGTGTAAAATTTGGAGCCATGGCCATTAAAATTTGCCACTCTGGGATGGTTTCACAGCATACATTAATTTGTGCATTGGTATAAAAGGTATATATCTTGTCAGGTCTTGTGCCAGATAATTGTACTACTCACTTAATGGCCTTTAATAAAATTTTAGCCACAAGCCCTCAATAAGGAGTAAAGCTTTGTTCTGGTTGTGCTGGGAGGTTCACCGACTCGATCACACTATCTCCTTCATGAAGGAAGGTGCCTCTTTTGTAGCAAAAACTGATATTTCCAAGAGTTTTTGAGTAACATTTTCAACCACATTGGATAAAGCCAGTTCAACTTCTCTCAAAGCCTCTTGAGCTTCTTTTGTAAGCTGGTGTGGTGAGTTAAAAGCACTGTCTCCCCTTAAAATGTCATACAATAATTGCAATTGATAGGTAGTTAAGCCAAACACTGGACACATCTATTGGATATCGCCATCAATTTCTGAAAGTTATTTAAGGTGTTTAGCCTCTCTGTTCTTAAAAAAAGTTTTTGTACAATAAGCACCTCAGGGTATATTTCATATCCTAAATATTGAAAAGTAGCATGGCTTTAAATTTTTTCTGGAGCTATATGCAATTGGTAGTTCCTTGGTGTTTCTATGGTCTTTTGTAGACATGCTTCTAATATTTGCTCCTCAGGTGCACATCTCAATATAACATTCAGTAATATGATAACATTACTTTTGGAAATAGTATAAGAGCAGCAGCAATATACATTTAACACATAGTAGGGCTATTTTTTATTCCCTGTGGCAAAACTGTCCATTCATATCTTTTATAAGGCTCAACTAATTAACACTGGGCATTTAAAAGGCAAATCTTTTCATATCTTCCTTATCTAGAGAAATAGATTAGAAATAATCCTTAATGTATATAACCCAAAGAGGCCATTCTCTAGGCAACTTAGGATATGGAAGTCCAAGCTGAAGAGTTCCCGTATTTTCCATCTGTTCATTTACTTTTCTTAAATCAGTCAACATCCTCCATTTTCCAGATTTTTTTCTTACAACAAATACAGGGGAATTCCAAGGACTTGGAGAATGTTGTAAGTGTCCTTGGTCAAGCTGCTCCTGTACTATATCTAATAAGACCTGAATTTGATCACTAGCTAAGGACCACCATTCTATACACACTGGTGTATCAGTTTTCCATTGAGTAGGAACAGATGAGAGTGTTGTCAGGCCTTCAACAGCAGCCCTGCCTAAAAAACCAAAGTACTCATTTGTTAATCTAACTGTTGTAAAATGTCTTTCCCCCACAGATTGATGGGGATTTTTTCAATTATAAAAGGAGTAAAAATTCCTGTTTTGCCTTCAAATGTCCATCTAAAAGGGGTAGCACTAACTTCAGCTGCTATTGATCCTCCTATACCAGACATATAGGTGTCTATCTTAATCTTTGGCCAGTGACTGGGCCAGTTGGCACCTCTAATGCTGTATGATCTGCACCTGTGTCTACCAATCCTTCTAATGATATGCCATTTATATAGATAGTGAGCATAGGATGGTCAGTTGTCACAGCTGCTGTTTAGAACATTCCTGGATTCTGCTGCTTGGAGTCAGAATCTGGGTTAACTATCACCAGATTGTCTATTAGGAGTCTGTATCAGTAAACCTGATGCTACTACTTCTCCTGGTTGATAAGTCACACATTGTCTAGCTGTATTAGTGACTGGGATATTATCTACACATTCCCCAGTTTCCCACATCAGTATATCAATGAACACTGTTTTGTAAGTACTCTCAGGAGTTGAAAGGGTCAAGCCTACTGTACCTCAAGGCAAGGGATCCATGGGTTGGAGAAGAACAGATTTCACCTTTTCAGGGAATATCTCAGTAGTCCCAGCTGCATACAACTCTATTGTCCCCAATTGTAATCCCTTTCTCACATCAGGTTGCTTCCTACCAGATTGATTATGTAATCCCTTTTTCCCATCAGATTGCTTCTTTGCTGATCAGTCATGTCTGAGTACTGAATTTCTAAAGACTCTCTGGGTGTAGCATCGGCTACCATTATGCCCCAAGTATTTTTTGCTTTGGGCCCTCCATTCCATTTCCTTGAATCAATCTACATTCTGATGCCCAATGGAAGCCTCTGTTGCATTTTGGACATGGGGTTTTAGATCTTGTTCTCCCACCCTGTTTTCTCACTCTATCTTTATGTCAGCATTGAGCTTCCAAATGCCCTACTTTACCACATTGAAAGCATTGATGAATCTCTCTGGAAGGCTTTTGCTAAAAGGGACTCTGTCTTCCCTTGTTCTGATCTTGAAAAGTCTGCGTCATAGCCTGGGTATAAAAAGTATTTGTGCCCACTGTGGCACAGCATCTTATGATCTCCTCTGAAGTAGCATTCTTGTTTAGTTCTAGTATAATTCTTTTACCAACCTCATTAGCATTTTCTTTAGCAAATTGCCTCATCATAATTTCTGTTGCTGCATTTTCACCAATAGCTCATATGACAGCTGTCTGCAGATGTTCCACAAAATCAGTAAAGGGTTCATTTGGACCTTATGCTATTTTCATGAAAGCTTTTCCTCTGTCTTGTTTACCTGGGATAAAGCTCCCTGCTTTGATAGCAGCAGAAACAACTATCTTATATGCTGTTATGGGGTAATTAATTTGTGCTGAAGTGTCTGCATAAGAATCTACACCTGTTAGTTGGTCACAGGTGATTGGAGTATTAATTCCAGTTTGCCTATTTTGTTGCACTTGTATCCTAAAGAGTTCACTATATTCAGAAAGCCACGAGTTTTGTCCAGGTTCTAAGCATGTCCTTGCTATAGATTTCTAGTCACTACAACTTAAAATTTAATAAGCCAAATTTTGTAATAACATCTTAACATAAGACGATGTAGCCCCATAAAGAGTGCAAGCCTTTTTCAGATCTTTGGTAATTTCCAGTTTAAAAAGAGGCTATCTTCTCCTTTCTTGACCTGAAAAGTTAAGCTGTTCAATCCCAGGATAAATTTCTATTCTCAAATTGGCTATATTCTGTCCTTCCTCTTTGGCTTTAAGTATTACCTTTTGCAATCTAGTCATAGGAGGGGGTAATTGCTGGGGGAGTAGGTGCTGGTGATATCATTGCCCTTCTCATTCCTCCTCCTCCTCCCTCCAGCCAGGAAGGTGAAGTTGATGGAGAAGGGAGAGTCAAGAGCCTGCTTCGAATGTAGGTGGAGGTGAAGCTGGGTTGTGAGAGTGAGAATCACTACATCCTTTAAGTTCCATATGCCTTTCAGCTATTTTATCAGTATCCTCCCCCTTCTCTTCCTCTTTCTCCACAGGCTTCCTTGCTTAACTGTTTTCTTTAGAACTTTTCTTTTTTCTAGAACTTGCAGGATTCTTTAAGGCCAATCGTTTTATGTTGTAAATATAAAATATTTCTTAGAAATTGAATCAGGACCATTATCATTATAATGTTCACATAGTTGATCTACTAGTTTCCAATTATCTGCCTCTATGTCTTCTTCCTTGAAGAACCAAGGGGAGATGCATTCTAATGTTTCCAAGAGTCCCACCAATCGGCTCCCAAGTTACAAGCAAACCTTGCCTCTTTATTAGTCTAAGTATGCTTTCTATAGAGCTCCTTTGGGGTGGGGGTGGGGGTGGGGGTGATTCTTTTCTTAATATCTGCTCCATTTCAGCTATAAAATGAAAGTTAATAGTTTAGCTCAAGTGAGATAATAAAATTATTATCTCACATCAAATAGGTAGCCTTAAGTGTTTTCTTGGATGATTCAGAGTTTCAGCCCTTTACAAAAGAGAGAGAGAAAGAAGAGAACCCTAAGGGACATCTGTGTTTAATTACTATGATCTAGCTAAGGATCCAGCAAGGATACTAAGGAGTGGCTAGATAGTTAAAAGAATAATGTCCCAAAAACCTAGACAGAAGAGAATGTCAAGAAAAATAAATAAATAATACCATTAAAGGCTAAAGAGAGAAGGAAGATTGAGAAAAAAGTCCTTGGATTTAGAAAGTAGGAAGTCACTGGAAAGAGCAGTTTCAATGAAATGAGATGGTAAGAATTGTATTGTATGGGGGCAGTTAGATGGCACAGTGCATTAAAGTCAGAGACCTGGCGTCAAGAGGAACTGATTTGAAATTTGACATCAGACACTTATACTTCCTAACTGTGTGACCCCAAGCAAATCACTTAATCCCAATTGCCTTTCAAAAAGAGAAAGAAAGAGAGAAACTGTACTGTAAGGAATTAAGGAGGGAATACAAGGTGAGAAAAAATGGAAGTACCTTTTTGAAATACGACTTTTTCAAGGAGTTAACTACAAAAAGAAGAGATGTAGGATGATACTGAAGATGGAAGGATCAAGCGTCTTTTCAGAATATAATAAAAAACATGAAGATATTTGTAGGCAGTAGAAAATGAGTCAATAGCCAGGGAAAGACTGAAAATAAGTAAAAGAATGGGAAAGGCAAAGTAGATAATCTCTTGGCAAAGATGGGATGGTCCTCAATTTTTCCTTAAATACAGTATATACATTTTACATGCTAAACAATTTGAACACTCTGCTCCTTTTTAGTTAAATGATCAATGTTATGAAACTAACTTCTCTAAGCCTCAGATGTCTGAAGGACTTTCTGATATAAGAAATAAATTAAAACTGTCCAGTTTTCTTTTATCTGTAAACACATTAGGTGGTCTTATGAAAATGTATGAAAGTCTGTAGGAAATTGAAATTGTAGGAAAATTAAATATTACAAGTGTCTGTTAGTTTTAAGAAAGTATCAAAATAAGTATTGTGGGAGAGGTTGAAGATTACTGAAGTTATTTTTGCTGAGCAATTGTATGACCAGTGTCATAATGGAACAACCATATCAGAATCAGGAGATCTAGATACAAATCTTAGCTCCATTACTAACCTTGGAAACTTGAACAAGTCCTTTCCCTGTTAAATGTTAATAATCAGCCAAGAAAATTTTAATAAGTGCTTAGTACGTCAGCCACTGTGCTTGTGTGAATACCAACACAAAAACAAACAATTCCCTTCCGAAATTTATATTCTATTGGGAGAGACAACATGCATCCAAACTTGTAGGTGTAAAATACATAAGTAAATTCAAGATAATTTTAAAAAGAAATTCAATCATATGAATGTAATATGTAATGTGTAATGTGCCACTGGAACTGAACTTTGAAAGAAACTAGCAAATCTAAAAGTAATGATAAAAGATATTTTTGTTGTCTTTCATGACAATTTTAAAGTACAATTGTATATATCAAATATGTGGAAATACTTTGAAAAAAATAAATCATAGAAATTCAATATATTATTTTTAATTCAATTGCACTACTCATGTGGAAATTTCACGGTAAAATACAACTTTTCATTTTTAATAGTTATTATATTTGTCTCTTTAAGATATCTTATTCAGCCATATTGTTAGTTCTCATTCCCTCATTTGGTCTTGTTGCTAGAAACACAGAATAACTTGAATATTTTGTGATGTAATAGAGCAGTTGTGCTCTATACTCTGTGTGTGGTCTCTCAAGGAATGGGTTGCTTAAGCTACAAGACTGGGTTAGAACTTTCAGGGATCTCTATAAAATTAACCACTACCCATAAGCATGGGCACAGTAGTTTACCTCATCCTTTCCTCTGCTCTGTCTACTGGACAGAGCTTTGGAAGAGAAAGTGAGGCTGGTAACTTTGTACATCCCTCCCTCACTTAAATACAATTCACTTGCATATCATGACATCACCTTCCTTATGTCATAGCAGTTATCCTCTTCCAACTGCTCCCATCAGATAGATTCAGCTATCTTTATAGACGCTCCCTACTAAAGTACTAAAAAGTACTTTCCTATATTGGCTGTGAAGTAGATGATTATAATTATCATTCCAGTTTTTATTGGTAAAGAACTGAGGCCAAGGAAAATAGAGCAATGTGCCCTTGGAATCACAGATTAATTAAATAGTAAATGTCCAATTCAAATCAAAGTCTTCTGTTTGTAGTGCAAATGACTTTCCAAATCATAATGAATTTTATTTATACTAAGGTCACTGATAGAGTCAGGTCGCTGATAAAACTCAAAATGTCACTGCTTTAGGGTCAATTTGAATTTTAACAGGGGATAACAGATCAAACCAAATAAATTATTCTAATAGAATTTCACATATCAATAAGACAACTGGGAGGTATTCTGGACCTATGGAATCTTCTCAACAATTCTGTTATATCACAGAGGGAACTAAATTATAATAATAAAAATAATTAATCAGAATAATAATAATGCAATAATCTACATGGTTATGTAAGAATGAAAGGTGCATTTTGAAAATTTAGCTTTCTTCAATTGTTAACAATGGAAAGGTGGGGTGACTGAGAAGCCATGAAAGCATGGGATTGGTATACACATTTGGTAATGTGGCCCAGGACAAGAATTTGACTTTCCAAGGTTTTAAGCAACTCTCTTGTAAGACTAGATATTGCAGAAAACATGCCAAATTGTATTGGTAATTTTCACTCTGGAGCATGGCCTATACCAATGAAATCATAGTCCCTATTCCTCTGCTTCAGCAGCAATAAGATATATTACAACTAGCAGAACTACCACTAAAACTAGTAAGAATTGGATTCAGGTCCTTCTTCTATAATGACTGTGTGATCCTAGACAAGTCACTTAACTTCTCAATGTCCCCAGGTGTCTCCCTCTAACACTAGATAGGGCAATGCACATACTGGTCTATGCTTGATAGGAAAAGCTTCCTCATCAAAAACAACAAAGTTAGAATCTCACTGCCAAATTTGTAAATGCATACAAATTGCTTCATTCTATTTTATAATTATATTTTTAAAAGATTTTTACACTATCCATACAAAAAAAAAGATCACCTCTCAATTATCTCTTCTCATAAAAATGATATTATTCTATCATTAACAGATAATTTAGAAACCCCTTTTCATCCAATTGTTTAAATCTCTTTTCCTTTCCTCCTGGGATCATCTAACCCATAAAAAAGATTACTTGTTACAATTTCTCAGTCTCCAGGTTTTTGGTGGAGTTGTTAAATTTCATCATGTGTTTCTCAGAATCTAAACAGCAATCCATAGGAAAAGATTAAAGGAAGGTGGGTAATCCCCAGACTTGATAAATAGCTCTCATAAATTGAGCTGGCCACATGAGTCTTTTTCTTACTTAGCATCTTTGGTAGGTATCTGCAATGAAAGTTCTTTAAAAAGCATGGAGGACATTACGCTGTGCCTTTCAAACCATATGGCTCTCATATTTCAGAACAAGATAAGTATAGTAATCCTTGAGCCTCTGAGCTTCCAAAGCATAAGAAAACCGCTTTAAAGTCAAACCTAGAGGAACGAATTCTGGATGCTTTCATTAAAAAGGAGCAATCTTTTCTTAGGAAACTCTTTCTTACAAAAAGGTAACATTTTCTTTTTCCTGAAGAGCATTTTGAGTGAAGCAAATTAATGTATTTAAGATGTTTCTTAATAACCTGAATGAGAATGCTTTGAAGGAGATGTTTTAAACTGATAATAGTCTTCAGTGTCAAAATATGTCAGTAGCTCCATATTTTAAAATTAGTCAGCCCCAACTTGTAATATCTAGCCAATTCCTTTCTTCTCAATATATCCATTGATGAAATAAACACTGACATCAATCTTTATAATGAGCCAAATTAAGATTCTATAAAGGTAAAGTTCCTTTAAACTACTCACCTGAATTATTTCACTTCTTTTTAAAAGGGATAATTAGGTGGCACAATTAATAGAGTAGAGGGCTTGGAGTTGGGAATACCAGAGTTCAAATTTTACTTCAGGTGCTTATTTACTATATGACCCTGTGCAAATCATTTACTTTCTCAGTTTCTTTATTTGCAAAGTGGGGATAATAATAACACCATGTGACAGTATTATTGTGAGGTTTAAATGTACAAACTTTCAAGTACTATAAGTACTTCAAGTACTATAATACTAGCCATGACATGCCAATTTCCTGATTCATTTTTATGGAAGAAAGTTGTTTTTCTTAACTTTACATTGAAATTGTTCAAAGCGATATAAAACAGAATTAGTGCTTAATTCTGTTTTCTGTGCATCTTCCATGATAAACCCTCTATTAGTATTTGTACCTTAGTCAATTTTCAAAAATTTTTAATTTTTTTTATCATTCCAGGATGTAGAAAGTTAAGAATCTTTGAATGATCATATAGCTATATGTTTATTGATATTTGTTTGTACTATCTGGGTCATCTGTCACTTCCACCATCAGGATCACTGTATTTCTTATGTGAAGAGGTGATATGATATAATGGGATAGCGAGCTGACTTCTGAGTCAGAAAGACCTGAGTTTAAATCTTATCTCTGACATGTGACAAATCCTAGGCACTAGGGAGTTCTTTCATGAATAAAATCATAGATTCAAACCATACATGTGTATATGCATATATATGATATACATAAAACACACATAAAATATATATGCATACATATATGTATATGTTACCAAAAGTACACAGTACAGTGCATTTCCATACAAGATGCTCAGCAAATACTGCACTAATGGAGAGAAACTGTGATATAGAAAACCCAAAATCTGTCAAATCAATATCTTTTCTACTACCTAACCTACCATAATCAATGCTACTACTGCGTAATATCCATCTATCCTTTTTCATTCACCTCTTTCTGTATCTACTTTATACCTAACCATTCTATTATCCATTTTCACATATAAATAAAATACCTTTCATGCCTGGGCTGATTGACAGTTTGAGGTAAGGAGCTCAAAGTCACACTAGTAGCACATGTTGGAACTACAGGATTTCAAAATTAGAAGACACCTCAGAAGTAAGATCATAGCTTTATTGATGGAAATGACTTTAGAAATAAGCTAGTTTAATACCCTCATTTGAAAAAATGAGGAAACTGAGGTTCAGAGAAATAAAGTAACATGCCAAGTCACTCAAGTGACAAGGGAGAATAATTAGCATTCGAACTAGGTTATTCAACTCCAAAAGTAATCATTCTTCTATACCATTTTACCTTAGAAGGAGAAAGAATTACTGAATAAGCACTTAGAATTAGTGAATTATTTTATTGTTGCTATCATTTCAGTCATTTCAGTCATGTCCAACTCTTTGTGATCCCGTTTGGGGTTTTCTAAGTAAAGATACTGAACTGGTTTGCCATGTTCTTCTTACAAATGAGAAATCTGAGGCTAACAGAATGAAATGACTTGCCCAGACTCAGATCTGAACTCAAGTTCTCCTGGCTCCAGAAGTGACAATGAGTCATCTAATTGCCCAGGAATCAGGAGGATCTATATTTTAATTTCTCTTCACATATTTACAATCTGTGATCCTTAAAAAAAAAAATATTTAACTTTTCTGTCAATTTTATTTTATGTAAAAAGAGGGGTTGAACTCAACAATCTCTAAGGTCTACTTAAATCCATAGTTGAACTGCATATATGAATAAAAATCCCTTTCACAACATCTTTAAAATGTAATCATTATGGGGGAGAGCCAAAATGGTGGAAAGTAGACATACCTTTATCTGAGCTCTTCCTAGTGTCCCTCAGATCAACACCAGATCAGGCCCAGGGATTTTGGAGTGATAGAACCCACAAATATTTGGAGCATAACAAATTTCCAGCAGAAGATACTTTGGAAGAACTTCAAAAAAGATCTGTTTCAATTGGACACAGGAGGAAGCGGCCAAGTGTAAACTCAACACAGAAAGCCAGGGTGTTGTACCAGCGAATCTAATAGGAGGCTATTAGGTAAAATACACCTTCATTGGCTACTCTGTCCTGATTACAAGCCAGTGGATCAGCAAGTTAGCTGTGAGACATCCAATGCAAATACAAAAGATAAATAGTGAGCCTTTGAACACCAGAAAAACTCAGGACCCAGCTACACCTATGCAGCATCAGAAATCAGTCACCAGCACTAGCTCCAAGGCAACCTAAAGCAACTGTCACCAGCTGAGAAAGCTTTAGACAATCTCCTCTTTGCCCTAAGAGCAAACCTCAACCTTTAAAAAAAATGAGTGAAAAAGCAAAAAGAACTTTGACCATAGATAGCTTTTATGGAGAAAGAGAAGAACAGACCTCAAACTCTTAGGATCCTAAAGACAAATCATCTCCATATGAAGCCCCAGAGGGTGATATAAGGTGGTCCCCATCTCACAAGGCTCTCTTGGAAGAATTCAAAAAAGATCTTCAAAGAGAATTAGAAGAAAAATGTAGAAAGGAAATGAGAACTTTGCAAGAGAGTTTAGAAAAGGAAAAACAAATTATCTGAAGAAAACTCCTTAAAAATAGATCTGATGAAATGGAAAAAGCATACAACTCCTTGCAAAATAGATATGAAAAGAAATCAATTTGTTAAAAAAAAAAAAAAAACAGAATTTGTGAAATGGGGAAAAAATCTAATAAACAAAACACCTCATTTAAAAGTTCAATTGGTCAAATGCAAAAGGAGGTAAAAATGCTAACTAAAGGAGAAAATAATTCACTAAAAATTGGAATTGAACAAATGGAAATGAATGACTAAATGAGACTTCAAGAATTAGTCAAATAAAACCAAAAAAATGAAAAAATAGAAGAAAATGTAAAATACCCTATTAGAAAAACAAATAACCTGGAAAATAAATCTAAGAATTATTGTACTTCCTGAAAACCTAGACATCCTCTTTCAGGAAATCATCAAGGAAAACTACCTTGGTGTTCTAGAATCAGAGGGTAAAATAGCCATTGAAAGAAATGACCAATCACTTCCTGAAAGAGACCCCAAAATGAAAATTCCAAGAAGCATCATAGCTAAATTTCAGAATTATCAGAACAAGGAGAAAATATTGCAAGCAGCCCAAATGAAACAATTAAAATATCAAGGAGCCACAATCAGGACTACCCAGAACCTAATAGATTCTACTTTAAAGGATCAAAGGGCAAAGAATCTGATATTCAAAAAACAAAGGAACTTAGGTTGTGCCAAAATTGAGCATTATCTCATGGACATTAATGATACAGGTGAATTTCATCTATTTCTGATGAAAAGACCAGAGCTGAACAGAAAATTTGATCTTCAAATATAGAACTCAGAAGAAGCATAAAAAGGAAAAAGGAAAGAAAAATAACTTTCTTTAAAAAGTTTATATATCATAGGAAGATGATATGTTTAACTCTTGAGATCTGTATCTCTATTATGGGTATCCTTAGAGGGTGCAGATATAAATTGATTTTATTGTGATGATATAAAAATAAACTAGAAGAAAAAAGATGATTCTACTGGAAGAAGAGGGAAATGGAGTTAAAATGGAGTAAATTACATCTCATGAAAAGGCAAAAAAGACCTATTAAAATTGAGGGAAAGAAAGGAGGGGGATGAACATTGTGTAAATTTTGCTTTCATAAGGTTTGGCTCAAAAAGTGAATATCAGACACATTTAATTTCACAAAGAAGCTTCTCTTAACCTATAGGGAAGTAGGAGGGAGAAGGGAAAAAGAAAGAAGGATAATAAGAGAAGGGAAAACAGAAGTAAAAATGGAAAGTTATAAGAAAAGGGGAGGAGCTGTTAAAGAAGAGGGCTAATTGAAGGAGGGGGTAGTCAGAAGCAAAATACTGGGGAGCAAGGAAAGGGGAAAAATAAAGAGAAAAATATAATTGAGGGAAAACAAGATGGCAGGAAATACAGAGTTAGTAATTTTAACTGTGAAATGTGAATGGGATGAACTCTCCCATAAAATGGAAAGGGGTAGCAGACTGGATTAAAAGCCAGAATCCTATAATTTATTGTTTACAACAGTTTAAAAACAGCAAATTAAATTAACAAATTTAAAACATTTACAATGAATTAAAACATTTAAAGAGAGTGATACATTCAGAGTAAAAGTAAAAGGCTCAAGAAGAATCTAATATGCTTCAGCTGAAGTAAAAAAAAAAAAAAAGCAGGGGTAGCAATCCTGATCTTAGATCAAGCAAAAACAAAAATTGATCTAATTAAAAGAGATAAGGAAGGCAACTCATCCTACCATAAATAATGAAATAATATCAATACTAAACATAGTGCACCAAGAAATATAGAATCCAAATTTCTAGAGAAGTTAAGAGAGCTGCAAGAAGAATTAAACAGCAAAATTATACTGGTGGGAGATCTCAATATTGATCTCTCAGAACTAGATAAATCAAACCACACAATAAAGAAGAAAGAAGTTGAGGAAGTAAATAGAATTCTAGAAAATTTAAGCCTGATAGATCTTTAGAGAAAATTGAATAAAGACAGAAAGAAATATACTTTTTTCTCACCAGTACATGGAACCTATACAAAAAATGTTATGGGCCAGAACTCTGAACTTGAAACAAGAATTCTTACAAGGTGTTAAGTCAGTGGAATTGATGATATAATGGTTATCTAGTTTAGCATGGTGATTAATAGTTCTCTAAGTTTAGCATGATTAATTTAATCTTACAACAAATAATGGTTTCCTAGTGATATAATGATTGGTTTACACTCAGTGTAGAGTATATAAGCTGGGAGGGAGAGACAGATTCATTCCATTGTCTACCTTTATGTTGGCTGAAGACTGAAGCACAGACCATTGAACTCAGACTTAATCCATCTCACACCACCATGGTGTGTCCTCCTGCATTTTCTCCATAAAACCAAGTCCCCTCTGAAGGCCCTCCAGAAAACTAGCCGAGCCCCAAGTAAAGGAGATAGGACTTTGAAGGAGATAGTAAAGAATTTTCACTTTAACAGCTGGCTATTCTGTGGTGATTACTCTAACTGAAATGAAGGTGGCTCCCAAGACCTCCAGAAAACTGAACTAAGAACATTACAAAAAAATGACAATGTATTAGGGCATAAAGACCTCAAAATCAAATGCTGAAAGGCAAAAATAGTAAATGTATTATATTCAGATCATAATACAATAAAAATGACTTGCAATAAATGGCCAGGGGAATATGGACCAAAAATTAATTGGAAACTAATTAATCTAACTAAAGAATGAGTGGGTGAAACAATAAATCATAGGCAAAATCAATAATTTCATCCAAGAGAATGACAATTATGAAAAAACATACCAAAATTTGTGGGATGAAATCAAAGTGGTAATAAGGGGAAATTTTATAACTCTACATTCTTACCTGCAAAAGCAGGTAAAGCTTATAAAATAGAGAAAGAAAAGATCAATAATTAGGTTTGCAATTTAAAAAGCCAGGGAAAAAATTAAAAACCACCAATTAAATTACAAATTTGAAATTCTAAAAATAAAAGGGGAGATTAATAAAATTGAAAATAAGAAAATTACTGAATTTATAAACAAAACTAAGAGTTGGTTTTGTAAAAGAACCAACAAAATAAGTAAATCTTTAGTTAATTAGATTAGAAAGAGAAAAGATGAAAATCAAATTGTTAATATCAAAAATGCAAAGGAAGAACTTTCCACCAATGAAGAGCAAATTAGAGCAATAATTAGGAGTTGTTTTAGTCAATTAGATGTCAATAAATCTGATGATCTAAGTGAAACAGAAGAATACTTACAAAAAATATATAGATTGTCCAGATTAACAGAAGAGGAAATAAAATACTTAAATAGTCCCATTTTAGAAAAAAAAAATTGAACAAGCTATTAATCAATTTTCTCTTTTTTTAATTATAACTTTTTATTGGTAGAACATATGCATGGGTAATTTTTACAACATTGTCCCTTGCTCTCACTTCTGTTTCAACTTTTCCCTTCCCTTCCTCCACCCCCTCCCCCAGAGGGCAGGCAGTCTTATATGTATAAGACTGTTAAACATGTTAAAGTTAAACATATATATATATATGCATATATATATATATATACACACACAAGAGAACTGTATTTATATATATATATATATATATATATACACAAGAGAACTGTACGGATATGCACATATATATATGTGCATATCCGTACAGTTCTCTTGTTGCACAAGAAAAGTTGGATTCTGAAGGTAAAAATAACCTGGGAAGAAAAACAAAAAGGCAAGTAGGCCACATTCATTTCCCAGTGTTCCTTCTCTGGGTGTAGCTGACTCTGTCCATCATTGATCAATTGGAACTGAATTGAATCTTCTCTTTGTCAAAGACGGCCACTTCCATCAGAATACATTTTCATACAGTATTGTTGTGAAATGTATAATGATCTCCTGGTTCTGCTCATTTCACTTAGCATCAGTTCATGTAAGTCTCTCCAAGCCTCTCTGTATTCATCTTGCTGGTCATTTCTTACAGAACAATAATATTCCATAACATTCATATACCACAATCTACCCACCCATTCTCCAATTGATGGGCATCCATTCAATTTCCAGTTTCTAGCCACTATAAACAGGACTGCCACAAACATTTTTTGCACATACAGGTCCCTTTCCCTTCTTTAATATCTCTTTGGGAAATAAGGAGTTGTAACACTGCTGGATCAAAGGCTATGCACAGTTTGATAACTTTTTGAGCATAATTCCAAATTGCTCTCTAGAATAGTTGGATCTATTCACAACTCCACCAACAATGCATCAGTGTCCCAGTTTTCCTGCATCCCCTCCAACATTCATCATTATCTTTTCCTGTCATCTTAGCCAATTTGACAGTGTGTAGTGCTTTCTCAGAGTTGACTTAATTTGCATTTATCTGATCAATAGTGATTTGGAACACCCTTTCAAATGAGTAGAAATAATTTCACTTTTATCATCTGAAAATTGTCTGTTCATATCCTTTGACCATTTATCAATTGGAGATGCCTTGATTTCTTATAAATTAGAGTTAATTCTCCATATATTTTGGAAATGAGGCCTTTATCAGAACCTTTAACTGTAAAAATGTTTTCCCAATTTGTTGCGTCCCTTCTAATCTTGTTTCCATTAGTTTTGTTTGTACAAATTTTTTTTAATTTGATATAATCAAAATTTTCTATTTTGTGATCAATAATGATCTCTAGTTCTTCTTTGGTCACAAATTCCTTTTTCCTCCACAGGTCTGAGAGGTAAACGATCCTATGTTTTTCTAATATATTTATAATCTCATTCTTTATGCCTAGATCATTAACCCATTTTAACCTTATCTTGGTGTACAGTCTTAAGTATGGGTCTATGCCTAGTTTCTGCCATACTTATTTCCAGTTTTCCCAGCATTTTTGTCAAAAAGTGAATTCTTATCCCAAAAGTTGGGATCTTTGGGTTTGTCAAACATTAGATTGTTATAATTATTGACTATTTTGTCCTGTGACCCTAATCTATTCCACTAGTCTATTCAACTTGTCTATTTCTTAGCCAATAACCAAATGGTTTTGGTGACTGCTGCTTCACGATATAGTTTTAGATCAGGAACAGCTAGGCCACCTTCATTTGATTTTTTTTTATTAGTTCCCTTGAAAGTTTTGACCTTTTGTTCTTCCAGATGAATTTTGTTGTTATTATTTTCTAGGTCATTAAAATAGTTTCTTGGGAGTCTGATTAGTATAGCACTAGATAAAAAGATTAATTTAGATAGTATTGTCATCTTTATTATATTCACTTGATCTATCCAAGAGTACTTAATATTTTTCCTATTGTTTAGATTTGACTTTATTTGTGTGAAAAGTGTTTTGTAGTTTTGCTCATATAGTTCCTGACTTTCCTTTGGCAGATAGATTCCCAAATATTTTTTTACTATTGGTATTTTGAATGGAATTTCTCTTTGTATCTCTAGCTGTTAGGTTTTGTTGGTGATGTATAAAAATGCTGAGGTTTATATGGATTTATTTTGTATCCTGCAACTTTGCTAAAGTTATGAATTATTTCTAATAGCTTTTTATTAGAATCTCTGAAGTTTTCTAAGTATACCATCATATCATCTGCAAAGAGTGATAATTTGGTTTCCTCATTACTCTAATTCCTTTGATCTCTTTCTCAACTCTTATTTCCAAAGCTAGCATTTCTAATACAATATTAAATAGTAATGGTGATAGGAGGCAGCCTTGCTGCCAATCTTCTCTGCTGATCTTACTAGGAATGGTTCCAGTTTATCCCCATTACATATGATGTTTACTGATGGTTTTGAATACATGCTATTGACTATTTTAAGGAAAAGTACATGTATTCCTGTACTCTCAGGTGTTTTTATTAGGAATGGGATTTTATCAAATGCTTTTTCTGCATTTATTGAGATGATCACATGGTTTTTGTTAATTTGGTTATTGATATAGTCAATTATGCTAATAGTTTTCCTAATATTGAATCAATCATGCATTCCCAGTATAAATCCTACTTGGTCATGGTGTATTATCCTGGGGATGATTTTCTGTAATCTTTTTGCTAATATTTTATTTATGATTTGTGCATCAATATTCATTAGGGAGATTGGT
The DNA here is from genome assembly GCF_016432865.1 of Antechinus flavipes. Lineage (NCBI taxonomy): Eukaryota > Metazoa > Chordata > Mammalia > Dasyuromorphia > Dasyuridae > Antechinus > Antechinus flavipes. Next base: position 126,978,730 of record NC_067403.1, read on the forward strand.
CTATAATTTTCTTTCTCTTGTTTTCAACCTACCTGGTTTAGGTATCAGTACCATGTCTGTGTCATAAAAGGAATTGGGAAGGACTCCTCCAATCCCTATTTTTTCAAATAGTTTATATAGCATTGGAGTTAATTGTTCTTTAAATGTTTGCTAGAATTCACATGTAAATTCAAATGGTCCTGGGGATTTTTTTCTTAGGGAGGTGATTAATAGCTTGTTCTATTTCTTTTTCAAAAATGGGACTGTTTAACCAATTTACTTCTTCCTCTGTTAATCTGGGCAAGTTATATTTTTGAAGGTATTATACCATTTCATTTAAGTTATCGAATTTATTGGCATAAAGTTAGGCAAAGTAACTCCTAATTATTGCTCTAATTTCCTCTTCATTAGTGCTGAGTTCTCCCTTCTCATTTTTTAGACTAACAATTTGATTTTCCTCTTTCCTTTTTTTAATCAGATTTACTATGGGTATATCTATTTTGTTGTTTTTTCATAGAACCAACTCTTAAGTTTTATTTATTAATGCAATAGTTTTTTTTCTTTCAATTTTATTAATCTCCCCTTTAATTTTAGGCCTACTTACATAAAATAGAGAAAGAGAAGGTCAATGAATTGGTCTTGCAACTGAAAAAGCTATAACAGAAACAAAGTAAAAACACCTAGTCAAATATTAAACTTGAAATTCTAAAAATAAAAGTATTCTGAGAGCAAGAAAGATCTTAGATAGATGTATGTGTCCTTTCTGCCATCTTGGTCAGAAGTCCTATTAATCAATTTTCTAAGAAAAAATCCCCAGGGTCAGATAGATTTATATGTGAATTCTGCCAAACATTTAAAGAATGATTAATTCCAATAGTATGCAAAGTATTTGAAAGAATAGGGAAAGAAGGAGTCCTACCAAATTCCTTTTTTGACATAGATATGATACTGATATCTAAACCAGGTTGGATCAAAATAGAGAAAAAAAATTATATACCAATCTCCCTAATGAACATTGATGCAAAAATCTTAAATAAAATATTAACAAAAAGATTACAGAAAACCATCCCCAGGATAATATGCCATGACCAAGTAGGATTTATGCTAGGAATGCAGGGCTGGTTCAATATTAGAAAAACTATTAGCATAATTGACTATATCAATAACCAAACTAACAAAAACCATATGATTATCTCAATAGATGCAGAAAAAGCATTTGATAAAATCCAACACCCATTCCTATTAAAAACACTAGAGAGTATAGAAATAAATAGACTTTTCCTTAAAATGATCAATGGCATCTATTTAAAATCATCAGCAAGCATCATATGTAATGGGGATAAACTAGAATCAGTCCCATTTTATTCAATATTGTATTGGAGATGTTAGCTTTGGCAATAAGAGAAGAAAAAGAGATTAAAGGAATTTGCATAGGTAATAAGGAAACCAAATTATCATTCTTTGCAGATGATATGATGGCCTAAGTAGAGATTGCTAGCAACTAAAAACTACAAAAAATAATTCACAACTTTAGCAAAGTTGCAGGATACAAAATAAATCCACATAAATCGTCAGCATTTTTATATATTACCAACAAAGTCCAGCAGAAAGACATATAAAGAAAAATTCCATTTAAAATAACTGTAAATAATATAAAATATTTGGGAGTCTATCTGCTAAGGCAAAGTCAGGAACTATGAACACAATTATAAAACAATTACTTTCCACACAAATAAAATCAGATCTAGTCAATTGGAAAAATATCAAATGCTCATGGTTAGGCTGAGTCAATATAATAAAAGTGACAATGCTATCTAAATTAATCTACTTATTCAATAGTGCCATACAAATCAAGTATGAGAGAACAAAAGGTCAAGAATTTCAAAGGAATTAATGGAAAAATACAAATGAAGGTGGTCTAACTACTAGATCTAAAACTATATTATAAAGCTGCAGTCCTCAAAATCATTTGGTACTGAATGAGAAATATATTTGATCAATGGAATAGGTTAGGTCCATATGACAAAATATTCAATAACTATAGTAATCTATTATTTGAGAAACACAGAGACCCCAGCTTTTGAAATAAAAACTCGCTAATTAATAACAACTGCTGGGAAAATTGAAAATTAGTCTGACAGAAACTAGACATTGACTCACATCTAACACCATATACAAAGATATGGTCAAAATGAGTTCCCGATTTAGACAAAAAGAGTTAAATTATATGGTCAAAGGATATGAACAGACAATTTTTTCAGATTAAGAAATTAAAAGCATTTTTAGTCATAAAATACTCTAAGTCATTATTGATCAGAGAAATGCAAATTAAGACATCTCAGATACCAATACATGCCTCTCAGATTGGCTAAGATGACATGAAAAGATAATGATGAATGTTGGAGGGGATGGAGTTGGGAACTGATCCAACTATTCTGAAGAGCAATTTGGAATTATGCCCAATGGGCTAACAAACTGTGCACATCCTTTGATCCAGCAGTATCTCTACTGGGCCTGTATCCCAGAGAGATCCCAGAGAGAGAGAGGGAAAGCAAACCACATATGCAAAAAATGTTTGTGGCAGCCTTTTTTGTAATGGCTAGAAACTAGAAAGTAAGTGGATGGCCATCAGTTGGAGAATGGATAAATAAGTTATGTTATATGAATGTTATGAAATATTATTGTTTTATAAGAAACAATCAGCAGGATGATTTCAGATAGTCTTGGAGAGACTTAATATGAACTGAAGCCTAGTGAAATGAGTAGATCCAAGAGATCATTGTACATGTCAACAAGAAGATTATATGGAGATCAATTCTGATGGACATGGCTATTTTCAATAGTGAGATGATTCAGGATAATTCCCAATATCTTGTAATGAAGAGAGCTATCTTCAGCCTGAGAGAGGACTGTGGGAACTGGGTGTGGATCACAACATAGCATTTTCAATCTTTTTGTAACAATAAAAGTGTTTGCTTGCATTTTGTTTTCTTTCTCATTTTTTCCTTTTTCATATGATTTTTCTTGTGTAGCACAATAATTGTAGAAATATGCATAGAAGAATTGCACAAGTTTAACATATATTGAATTACTTGACATCTAGGGGAAAGGATTGGGGGAACAAGGAAGAAATTTGGAACACAGAGTTTTGCAAGGGTCAATGTCAAAAAGTTATGTATGCATATGTTTTGAAAATAAAAAACTTTAATAAAATTTTTAAAAGTAATTATGAGTATTTTCAGCAATGGAATATCCCTTGTCAACCCTTTCAACTTATGACCAACTTGGATTGTTCAGAATTTTTTTCCTGTATCAACTCAAAATCTACCTATTTGAAAGTTCCACCTGTAACTCATAATTTTGACCCCTGGACTAATAAGAAAAGTCTTAAATTTCTACCTGACAACCCTACAAAAAATTTTAAGAAGTGTCCTAAATATGCAGGAGAAATCAAAATCTTCTTCCCTTCATAAATCTGTCTTTTCCTTCTAAGATTCATTGGCAACATGGAGGAAAAAAATGTGTTTTCAACTAAGATCTAGAATCTATTTCCTAATGTTTGAAATTTCTTAGGCTACTCACCAAAAGTTGCATTTGTTGCCACTACCCAGATTTCTCTCCTAGTTATACTCAGTTCATTTAACTAATATTTATATGACAGTCTCCAGACTAACAATTTTGCTCACCTTACCTCTCCATCCCTCTACAGAAAAGTTTCTTAAACTGTGAGCTGTGACTACATAGGGGATCAAGAATGTGGAGGCCAAGAAATTATGATTTATTATAAGAAAATGTTGATTTGTAAACCTGTTTTATATACCAATATATCTGGGGTAGTATAAAAATTTCTCAGGAGGAAAAGGGTGGTAAAAATGGAAAAAAAAATTAAGAAGCTGTCATATACAATGTATCAGTGTACTACCTAAAACCTTTTTCTTCTTGCTTTTTGGGATGTCTGGAATATACTCTCTGACAAAATTATTTTTTCTCCTCTTTCTGTTGTCCTCCATAATGCTTCCTGCTTCTCATTTATGGATTTTTTTTCATGTGACTTTATCTAATCCATCCTTTTTAAAAATATATCCTCCTGTACCATCTATTTCAATTATATTCCAGTCACCTGGAATGTGACTTCACACCTCAATAATATTTTGGAAATCAAATTTACCTCTATGAATTTCTAATCCAACTCTTGCATTAATCATATTACTACATTTACAACAGATATATGAGACCACAAGTCTCATTATTGTTTTAATATTTTCTTCTGGAAAATTACTGCATCTTTCTATTTATATTCCTCTTCTTTTGTCATGCTTGGTACTTTCTCTTGCTTCTGACTTGTGGATTAAATATCTGTAGTTTTCCCCTTGCTTCTTTATCTTCAGGTTTGTCTTGATCAGATTTTCAAGTTTCCAAGTAAATTACACACTTACATATGCACAGAGATATATCTGTGTACACATAGATATAAATCCCCTAAAAACTTATATAGTCAAATAATATATGGATTGTAGATTAAAAACTCCAGGTATATAGTAAATTTACTCCTCCTTGGATTTTTCCTAATTTTATTAGATAGGGGACTACTCTGTTATTTTCTCTGGTGTATTTGATTTGCAATTAGTAAATTATTGCCAATACTCAAATATAAACTAACTTTGTGATATTTTCTAACTCTTTATGTTAGTGTGTGATTTCTAGTATGATTTCTAACTCTTTAATATTTGTTCACTATCCTCTATTTGTCTATTTATCCAGATCAATTTTACCTTGTCTTTTTGACATTTTTAGGTAACTAGAACTGGACCTAAATGCTATAAAGAACAGGAGAAGTGAAATAGAATACCTTCATGTATTCTGAAATATATGACAGCTAGTTACTAGCAACTTTGTCATTCTGCATTCCTGTCTCTCCTGTTCCTTGCCCACTTGCTTTACAAATGGTTCTTGCAGTAGAACCACTAGGAGAGATATACCCTTCCCATAGAAATTGTAGCTGTATTTGATTCCCTACACAGGAAGCCAGTCAATAAGTATTTAAATCAGGTATCATTCTAAATTATGGGAAATATGGGAAAGAAAAGAAAAAAAATAACCCTTGCTGTTCTACAGTCCCAAGTAGTTTATATTCTGTTGGGAGATGCAACAAAATATAGACAGGTAGATGGAAAGTAATTTCAGGGGAAAGAAGGCCAGTAAAGACATATTGAATAAGGCAGAATTTTAGCTGATATTTGAAGAAAACTATGAAAGCTGTGCTAATGCCCATTATCATATTCATTGTTATGCATCATTGTCAGCTTGTCTGATATCATTCAGATGGTATCTCTGCTTTGTATGAAAATGTTATTTAAAGTGGAAAACAATCATGAATTTATCTAACTTGTTTGAACTAACATTGCTTAGTATATATTGTAAAAAATATTTTAAAATAAATAACTAAATCTTGTTCTAAATTTCCGATCAGAACCTGTGTTTAATGCCATATTTATTTGTTTTGGACTCCTGTTATAGATGACATATTTTTCTGCTACAGAAACTCATTTTGTGGTTAACTTCTTTGTTTAAGCACCAGCGATCTCATGAGGATCCAGCTGCCTTGAGATTTAATTTCTATGAAGTTGTTACAACAGGACATTGGGCCCCCTCTGAATTAAAAACACTACAGAAGAGATGCCTGACCCCTGGATGGTATGCGGTCCACATAGAGAGGTGGCTAACTTATTTCTCTACTTCTCAGGTAATATTGAATTTGTTTAACCATTTCCTACTAATGTAGTTCTCAAAGTGTGATTCAGAGATCCTTAAGCATTCCAGTTACCTCATTCAGAGGGTCTAGGATGCTAAAACTATTTTATAATAATCTAAAGATTTTTCAAAATTTCTAATACAATAAAATATAAAAAGATATAACCAACATAAATAAAAGCTTTTAGGGAGACTTGAGTCCTTATTAATTTTGAGTATCAAGCATTCTTGAGAGCAAAATATTTCAACCTAGATAAAGATTATGTCTCTTTGATCACCAGAGAAATTGAATTAATATGATAAGCTAGTATGGATTTTAAAATCCCAAGTTAGGAGTTAGGAAAGAAAGAAAGAAAGAAAGAAAGAAAGAAAGAAAGAAAGAAAGAAAGAAAGAAAGAAAGAAAGAAAAGAAAGAAAGAAGAAGGAAGGAAGGAAGGAAGGAAGGAAGGAAGGAAGGAAGGAAGGAAGGAAGGAAGGAAAGAAAAAGAGAGAAAGAGAAAGAAAGAAAGAAAAGAAAAGAAAAAGAGAGAGAGAAAGAAAGAAAGAAAGAAAGAAAGAAAGAAAAGAAAGAAAGAAAGAAAGAAAGAAAGAAAGAAAGAAAGAAGGAAGGAAGGAAGGAAGGAAGGAAGGAAGGAAGGAGGAAGGAAGGAAGGAAAGAAAAAGAGAGAAAGAGAAAGAAAGAAAGAAAAAGAGAGAGAAAGAAAGAAGGGAAGAAAGAAAGAAAGAAAGAAAGAAAGAAAGAAAGAAAGAAAGAAAGAAAGAAAGAAGGAAGGAAGGAAGGAAGGAAGGAAGGAAGAAGGAGAGAGAAAAAGAAAAAAGGAAGGAAGAGAAAGAAAAGGCAGGAAAGAGGGAGGGAGGAAGGAAAGAAGGAAGAAGGAGAGAGAAAAAGAAAAAAGAGAGAGAGAAAGGAAAGAAAGAAAGAAGGGAGAGAAGGAGGAAAGGAGGCAGGGAAGGAGGGAGGGAAACAAGGAAAAAGGAAGGGAGGAAGGGGGAAGGGAGGGAAGGGAAAGAGAGGAAAGAAGGAAGGAATGAAGGAAGGTAAGAAGGACAAAAGGAGGGAAGGAGATTGTTATTTATGCACAGAATATGAATGTTAGAGTATGAATAGATTGTGAGAGAAATAAGAAAATAAAGTACTATATTCTCCAAAGCCTTCCTCAGGACATAGCCCCTGAACAAGAGTAGAGTCAGCATGGTACTATGGGAACAGGTTGAGAATCTGAGGATCTAGCTTCAATTTCTGTATAATCTTAGAAAAGTCATTTAACCTCTCTTATCCTGTATTTCTTTAACTGCAAAATAAAGAATTGGGACCAGATAGACTCTTAAGGATTATTTCAGCATTATATTTACATTCCTACATGATTGTGGAATTGTGAGAATGGAAGAAGAGAAGAATTATTCTTTGTTTAATACTTTCATCTACCTCTAATTCAGCTTCAATGTGAGATCTTGAAATTCTGGAATAAGATATTTAATCTCAAAGTAGAAATACTAACCTTAACAGTTTAAAAAGTTGGCTTTTTAGATGGTGTACATCCCCTTTCTTTTGATCCCTCAATGACTTATTTTTGTCTCATGGTTTTGTCTCATTACAAAAAAAGTGTCTAAGATTGTATTCTTAAAATTACTATTTTGGGTTTTTTAGTTGCTGATTATTGATGGACAACAATTGAGATCTGACCCAGCTGCTGTGATGGATGAAGTGCAGAAGTTTCTGGGAGTTACTCCTCATTACAATTACTCAGAAGCTCTAACGTAAGTCTATTCCTGTGAACAGTTACATTTATTATTTGAGAACATAAATTATCACTAGTAGATGTGAATATAACATCATTAATAATGGTCAGAAATTCATAGATACTAAAAAGTATCGATTTCCACTGTTAGTTTAGCATCTTCCCTTGGAATAAAAAATGGTTTCCAATGGGTTGCTATTCATTTCCTTGGAATAATAACAATAGCAATAATAATAATTTTCTTTACACATCACTTTAAGTTTTGTACACAGTATTGAATTTTATCCTTAGAGCAGCCAAATGAGCTATGTTGTATATATATTGTTATCCTTATTTTACAAATGATGAAACTCAGAGTGAAAATGGTTAAGTGTCTTTCCTAGGATGTTACAACTAATAAGTTTATTAAATAGGATTTTTTGTTCAAGTCTTCCCAACTCCAAGTTCACCACTTTAACTATCCCACCACAAATATAACTATGTAACAGGAATATCTTCCCTAAGTCCTGTTCTGATGTCTCACGGGAGTATAAAAATAACTTTGGATTCTAGGATAAACTAATGGAGTACAAATTTTGGCAGGTTGTATCAATATGAAAAAGCTTTGAATAAGAAAACAGAAAGGGGCCTTAAAAGAAAAATCGAACATTTTAGATTCTTGATCCTGGAGTTCCGGGAACCACAGGAGTTTATTGTAAAAAGATTGATCCTGGAACTAATAGAGGGCTATAATAGTTTATGAAGACAATCTGCCAGATCTGCATGAATGGAGAAAAAACTCCTTTCATGAAAATATGGATTTATTCCAATCTTAAACCAAGCATTTATTAAGCATTTATTTTTTGCAAAGCACTAGTGTATAATATCAAAAATTATCTCTGTTCTCAAGAAGCTTGCATTTTATTCAGGGGATAGACATATGAAAAAGAATCAGTAGTGATATAAGAGAGAAACAAGTCAAGAAAATCACAAAAGAAGTCTTATAAAGAGGAGATCCACTCTTGGTTTAGAGAGATCAAGAAAGATGGTGACTATAAAAGACATCAGATTTAAAAATAGAATAAAAATTCATAGAAGCAATATCAGTTGAGTGGTGAGGTCAGATGGCAGATGATGAGACTGAGAAATACATGACAGAGAAGAAGTAGAGGAAAGAAAGTAGATTAAAGGGAAAAGATATAGGACTTTGCTTGAATGGATAGAAGGATCAAATGAAATTTGTTGTTTCATTTGTTTTATTTTAAGTTTTAGGGTTCTATTACTGTTGATTTTTCATATTTGACTCTTCATGATCCCATTTGGCTGTTTCTTGACAAAGATCCTGGAGTGATTTGCCATTTCTTTCTCCATTTTACAGATGAAGATACTAAGACACACAGGATTAAGTGACCTGTCCAAGGTCACACAGACAGTTTATGTCTGAGACAGATTTGAACTTGGGAAGATGAGTATTCCTAACTTTAAGCCCATCAATCTATTCACTACATCAAACAACTGGCCTCAAAGTAGGGAGACTTAGGTGTAATTTTTAGCAAAAGGGAAAATAGATGGTAGACTGAATGCTTAAAAATCTGTCCTCTATACCTGGAACAATCTCTCTCATCTATGTTCCAACTACTGATCTCCTGATTTTCTTTTAAGTCCTAATTAAAATTTCACCTTTTACAGGAAACCTTTCACCAACCCCTCTTAATTTCAACAATTTTCCTCTTGGGAAAGGGGTTAATGATTTCTTGTTTGTCCTATTTATATTTCAAATAGATTTTAAAAGATTTATTCTATTTATATTGCTTGCTTTGTATATATTTGCTTGCATGTTGTCTCCCATAATAGATTGTAGGCTTTTTTAGAACAAGTATTTGTCTTTTGCCTCTTTTTTGTATCACCAGTCTTATTACAGTGTCTGGCTTATACTAAGTTCTTAATAAATGTTACATACATATATATATATATGTATAAGTATATATAAGCTTCTGCTAGAAGAGAAAGAAGGAAAGTTTTTGTTTTTGTTTTGTTTGATTTTTTTAGGCCATTACATTCTTCGAAAAAGAAAAAAAAAAAAGGATTCATTGGTTCTTCACATAGTTAGCATTTCCTTCATGAATAATTTCCCTACATGAATAGGGTTAGAATGCATGGTTACACTAATCTGGCAGGTCCTTAGCAAAACATTCTCAGTAATTTTTTCAAAAAACATCTGAGTTATTAATTTATGCCTGGACACTTGCCTTTCCTCATTTGCAATACTTTGGGCACTTTGTGGTTTTTTTTTTTAATATATCCATCGTCTTTACTATAAATAATGATTTGATATTCAATAAATGTGTACAATCAAAATAATTTAATGGAAAAAACCTTGTTTTCATGTCTCTCCTGTTTAAAAATTAATCAATAATGATATAGAAGATAATCCAGATAGACTTCCCTCCATCATCACATTTTTATTCTTGTCAAAAATATGTATTTTGGAAAGATTCTAGTCCTTGATTTACTTAACATCTTATTAAAATCATAATTATGAAGCAATGAATTAACAAATCTTTCTTAATTTCCCATTCCCCTGAGAGAATGTAAGCTCTTTAAGTGTAGAAACTTTTATTTTTATCTTTGTATGTGCATTGCCTACCATCATAGCAAATGGCACTGAGTAAATGATTACTAAATGCATATTGATTGACTAATTTTTTCCCAGTATTTTAAGGGAAATAAAGCCATTAAGACAGTGTGAAATTTAGTTCATGACAATCTCATCCTCCAAAAAGACTTCTGCCAGTTAGGTTAACCTTCCATCTTTAGGTATTTTTGCTATTTTAAACTTTGGCTCAGAGCAGCTGTTACAAAGAGCAGTTAATGATCACATTCTTTCCTGAGATCTCCATAATACCTAAGTGCAAGGGACACATTTTCCATCTATGTGTCATTTTCCTTGCTTTGTTTCCAGTGCCATAGTTTTACCTTAATTCAGTTAAATATACTCATCCTAAGGTAGAAAAACGCTGTTTAAGAGCATTATTCTGCAATGCTTTGCTTCTTGTGCATGCTGGATTGTTTCTCCTCTTGGGAAATTAATGAAAGGGAAGGCAATGCATATATCAAGGAAGAGATTGAAAAATCCAGGTTGGAAATGACTCCACTATGAATTTATCCATTTAATTAGTGATTTATTTAATTTTAATTGATAACAAATTCTAGGGCAACCTATACTACAAAGATTAGGTCTCTGATAGTAGACTGAATAAAAAACTATGAAGAAAATTTCCCTCTTCTCCTAAATGAGTTAACATATGGGCTGTAACAAATTGCAGGTGCACTCATATTATAAAAATGGGCCCAAGGTAACAAAATATTCTGCAACTAATTAACTTTACATCCCAGGCAATTATACTTCATCCTTCTAAAACATCTGCTGAGAACCAAAAACTCAAACCCTTTTGATGTTTTATGCATGGAGCAAGTCCCAAAAGCAATAAATTCAAAACTTACCTTCTGATTTGGGTTCTGCTTTTCTTTTTGCTTTACCTTTGTTTTTTGTCTTAACGTGTCTGGGATTTAGATGAGATAATCAGGCCACATAAGTAAGAAAGTAAGATTCTTTCCTTTTTGATATTGAGTATACATTTTGAAACAAAATGAACATTGGACACATCTGCATAAAACAGAGTGAAGTAAAATTTTGGAATCTAAAGTATGAAGTTTAGTTCTTTCTGTCAAACAAACCAAATGTCAAACTTTATTTTTTGTTAGGTAAAAAGATTTCTAGGTATGGAAAGAGGAGGATCACTGTCAGAAATCATGGAATATGTGGAGAGAGAGTGAGCATTGTGCAGATTCCAACTTGTCTACATATTATCCTATTCAATTCTTGTCCAGATTCTCTAATAAATCCTTTGCAAGTAATGAATACTCTTATTGTTAAGTGAAAGCCCATTTTCCTAGTCACCCAAGGCCACAGAGTCACACTCTATTCCTGAGTGACCACATATCCAATTTGTTGCCAAGGTCTGTCATTCTGACTTTACAATATCTTTCTCACATGTTTCTTTCTCTCCATGCACACAGGAGAATGACTAAATCATTTTGGTTGGTCTCTGCCCCAATTCTTTCCCTTTATTCCAGTCAATTCTCAACTCAAAGTCATCTTCCTTAAGTGCAGTTCTGACTATATCATGTTATTGTTGAATCATTTCAGTTATGTTTGACTCTTTGTGATCGTATTTGGGGGTTTTTTGGCAAAGAGATTGGAGTAGAATTGCTATTTTCTTCTCCAATTCATTTTACAAAGAAGGAAATGAAGGCAAACAGGATTAAGTGACTTTACCAGAATCTCACAAGTAGTAAGTGTCTGAAGCAGAATTGGAACTTAAGAAAATGAATCTTTCTGATTCTAAGTCCAGTGCTTTATCCATTGCAGCCATTATCCCTCTACTGAATAAGCTCTTTATTACCTCCAGGATCACACAAGCATAAAATTCTCTATTTATGGCTTTAAAAGCCCATAATATCATAGACCCTTTCTACCTTTTCAATCTTCTTACACTTTAATCCTTTTCACACACAATTCACAACAGTGACCTCCTTTGATGTTCTACCATAATATTCTTTATCTCCATTCTCTGTGTCTTTGATGCTCTCCATCTTTTTTTTCCATGTTCTGGTTTTCTTCATGACAGTGTTAATCTTCCTGGTCTCCCCTCTAGTTTTCCCTGTGAGATTATCTTCTATTTATATATAATTTATATGTACATAATTGTTCGCTTATTGTCTTCCTCCCAGGCCTGTGAATTTTTTGAGAATAGAGACTTTTTTTTCTTTTTGTCTTTATTTTCCAGTGCATCACAAAATGCTTGGAACATGATAAGAAATAAACAAATCCTTATTTACTGACTGGTGATGAAATTTTGGCCATAATAACTCATGAAACAAAAAAAATACAAAATAGCCTTTTGCAATGACTGACTGGAGTGGCAGAAAAGAAGGGAAAGAGTCCTAAAAATTACAATTTGATCAGATTACCTACTCTTATCCAGAATTAGTAGAAGAATTAATTTTATCAATCTTAACATTCTTGCTATAAGTGAAACTAGAAGACAAAAGAAATTACTGCCATGTGGGAAAAATGGTTCCCAGTTTCTCCTTGGAGAAGCAAATGAAGGCAACGCAATCTTTACAAAATATTTATGAGACATTCACAGCGAAGACATCATAATCAAAGTGTAAGAATGGTAAAAGCAATAGTTGGCAAAAAAATTCCATTTGTTTAGCATTTTTACAGTCCCACATTTGATATGAAAATAGCAAGTCCAATTTGCTTATTTTTATTTACTTAAACAAATTTGACTCAGTAAAGCAAACTACCATCTTAAAGTTTTTCTTCCAAAATTCTCATTTGCATGTTAAAACCATACAAAAGTCCTTCCAAGATCTAAAAGATGTTTGAATTTGACAATGAAGAGTTAATTGATATCAAGTTAGGCATAAAATAGAGAGATTTCTATTCACTAAAAATGTTAGCCTCCATAATGGGAAAGAACCTGATATGAAATCCAAATCAAAGACAAATTTCCTGTAGATAGCATATATTTGTTTGTAAGAAAAAAAGCCCATAATTATTAAAAAATTAATTTAGTTATATTAAGACATAATGGGACATTACACAACCTCACATGAGATTCATGATCACTCAAAAAAGTGTAATTGAGCCATTAGTTCTGCTGTTGCCTTACTTCCACACCTAGAATTAAGATATTAGAAAGACCTGGCTTTAAATCTAGTCTCAAATATTTACTAGCTATATGATCTTGGGCAAATCACTTAACTTGTTATGCCTCCCTCCCACAATAGTTATGAAGATCAAATGAGATATTTTTTGTAAAATGCTTCAGAACTTTAAAGTACTACTTAAGTGTTGATGTTGTTGTTATCCATGCTTTTTTGATTGGACTTGTAGAAACCACGCTCCTTGTCTCTGGAAAGAATTCATTTTTTGAAGTTCTATCTTGTGTATGAGGTACCTTGACTGGTAAATGAATGACAAAGTGCAAAAATGCCAGACTGCTACTTTTAGTCAGCTTCAAATGAAACCAATTTCCCATATTATTTAGACCATCTTTTAATAAGTCTTTCCCCATTCCCTGCTCTCCCTGCACTTCTTACATCCTGTTTACTGGCATGGTAATCAAATCAAGAATACATTGCTAGATGGCAGAGAGGACGCATGCATCTATCTAAGCTCTACTTTACCCTCAAACTAATTTTTTTTAAAATGAAATTCAGCCTTGGAATAAGTGCTTGACTGTCAAAACCTATGAATACTGGGAGTAGAACACATTACCAACACGAGATAATCTCAAAATTCACCAGAAATGGTTTGTTTTTGCTCACGAATGGGACACTTAAGCCAGGTGCAGAATCAGTCAAGTAGGCAGTGAGAACATGGAAAACAGCTCATGCTGAGCAGACTGAAGTGGGGTGGGCTGTGGACTTCACAGGCTAAAAATTTGCCAGGAGAACTTTACCACAGTGTCAGCTGCTCTGGCAGCAAGCCAGTAGATCAACAGAAAAGCTGTAGACACAGTGGGTAAAGACTATAACCCCAAAAGACTAGAATCTCTCTAGACCTGGCTATACCCACTTAGCACCAGGAGAGACTCAGCATGATCTCAGCATGCAAACACTGATCCCAACACAGATGTATAGGTGGTAATCCCAGCTCAGACTCTCATCCCAGCACAGCCATTGCACTTTCACTGCTGCTTCACTGCTCCTTCCTGTTGTCTGTTGAGGAAGCTTGGTAACACCACACTGCCCCCACAGCAGACTGCAGTTTTGTTTTGTTTTGTTTTGTTTGTCAAAATGAGTAAAAGGGCAAAATGGGATTTAACTATAGATAGCTTCTCTATTGAAAGAGAACAGACTTCAAATCCTGAGGAGACTAAAAGCAGATTGTCTCCAGATGAAGCCTCAACTAGTGATATAACCTGGTCCCCATTACACAAGACTCTCATAGAAGAAATTAAAAAGGCTCCTAAAAAGATAACTAGAAGAAAAATGGGGAAAGGAAAGGGAAGCTTGGCAAGAGGGTCTGAATAAGTCATGTTACTCATTAAAAGATACAGTGGATAAAAAAAATCAACTCCCTGAAAAACAGAATTAGTGAAGTGGAAAAAGAAAATGGCTCCTTAAAAAAATAAAATTGTCAAAATTGAAAAAAAAAATTCCATAGGAAACAACAACTCATTTAAAAACTCAATTGGACAATTACAAAAAGAAATAAAAAAGTAAATGAAGAAAATAATTCATTAAAAATTAGAATTGAATGAAGGGAAATGAATGACTTGAGGAGACTCCAAGAATCAATCAAGCAAAACCAAAAAAATGAAAAATTAGAAAAAATGTTAAACATCTACTTGGGAAAACAACAGATCTGGAAAATACATTTAAGAGAGATAATCTAAGGATTATTGGATTCTCTGAAAATCATGATGATAAAAAGAACCTAGGCACTATTTTTCAGGAAATCATCAAAGAGAACTGCCCAGGTATTATAGAAACAGAAGGTAAAATCAACATTGAAAGAATTCATTGATCATCTACTGAAACAGACCCCAAAATCAAAACTCAAAGAAATATTATGGCTAAATTCCAGAACTATCAGACCAAGGAAAAAATACTACCAGCAATTCAAACACAGAGAAGTCACAATAAGGATTATTAAGATCTAGCAGCGTCTACATTAAAGGATAGAAGGGCCTGGAATCTGATATTCCAAAAGGCTAAGTAAGTTGGTATGAAGCCAAGAATAACTTACCCAGCCAAACTGGGCATCTTCTTCCAGGGAAGAAGATGGACATTCAATGAAATAGGTGAAATTCCATTTATTTCTGACAAAAAAAAACAGAACTAAGCAAAAAGTTTGATCTCCAAATATAGAACTCAAGAGAAACATAAAAAGGTAAAAAGAACTCTTGGGAACTATATTTCTTTTATGTATATACATAAAGAGTACATGTATAATTTGGTTTTACTATTATAACATAAAAAAGAATGCATAGGTGAAAAGGAAATTATACCAGAAAAAGGGAAAAGTGGAGGTAATACATCTCACAAAAAGGCAAAGGAAACCTATTATATCTGAGGGAAAACCGGAGGGGGATAAACATAGTATGAATCTTATTCTTATCAGAATTGACTCAAAAAGAAAATATTAGATGTATTCGATTTACAGAGAAACTTCTCCCACCTTATTGAAAAGTGGGAGGGGAAAAGCAAAAAGGGAAGGAGTAGGCTAAATAGAAGGGAACACAGAAATTGTAAGGGAAAGTTTTAAGAAAAGGGGAAGGACTCTAAGTGGGGGAGACATCCTAAAGAGGGAGGCTGCATGAGGCAAATGGTGCTCACAAGACTAATGCTGGGGAGAGGAGTAAGGGGAAAAGAAAACAAGATGACAGAAAATACAGAATTAGTAATTTTAACCATAAATGTAAAAGGGCTAAACTCCCCCATAAAATAGAGGCAGATGGCAGACTGGATTGAAAGCCACAATCCTATAATATGTTGTTTACAGGAAACACACTTGAAGCAGGGCAACACATACAGAATAAAAAGTAAAAGGCTGGAGCAGAATCTACTATGCTTCAGGTAAAGTCAAAAAAGTAGGGTAGCCATTCTTATCTCAGAGCAAGCAAAAGCAAAAATTAATCTAATTAAAAGAGATAAGGAAGGGCACTATATTTGCTAAATGGTAATATAGATAATAAAGCAATATCGGTATTAAACATATATGCATCAAATGGTGTAGCATCTAAATTTCTAAAGGAGAAATTAAGAGAGCTGCAAAAAGAAATAGACAGCAAAACAATAATAGTGGGAAATATCAACCTTGTACTCTCAGAACTAGAAAAATCAAACCACAAAATAAATAAGAAAGACGTTAAAAAGTAAATAGAAAACTAGAAATTTTAGATATGATAGATTTTTGGAAAAAACTAAATGGAGACAGAAAGGAGTACACTTTCTTTTCGGCATGGAACCCATACAAAAATTTACCATATATTAGGACAGAAAAATTTCAAATTCAAAGGCAGAAAGGCAGAAATAGTAAATGTATCCTTTTCAGATTAAAATGCAATAAAAATTACATGCAATAAAAATTACATTCAATAAAAAGCCAGGGGAAAATACATCAAAAAGTAATTGGAAGCTAAATAATCTCATCCTAAAGAATGATTGAGTGAAACAGCAAATCATAGACACAATTCATAATTTCACCCAAGAGAATGACAATAATGAGACATCATACCAAAATGTGTGGGATGCAGCCAAAGTGGCAATAAAAGGAAATTTTATATCTCTAGAGGCCTACTTGCATAAAATAGAGAAAGAGAAAATCAATGAATTAGGCTTCCAACTAAAAAAGCTAGAAAAAGAACAAATTAAAAATCCTGAATCAAACACTAAACTTGAAATTCTAAAAATAAAAGGAGAGATTAATAAAATTGAAAGTAAAAAAAAAAAACTATTGAATTAATAAATAAAACTAAGAGTTGATTCTATGAAAAAAGCAACAAAATAGATAAACCCTTGGTAAATTTGATTAGAAAAAGAAATGAGGAAAATCAAATTGTTAGTCTTAAAAATGAAAATTGAGAACTTGCTGCTAATGAAGAGGAAATTAGAGCAATAATTAGGAGTTACTATGCCTAATTTTATGCCAATAAATTTGATAAATGAAATGGATGAATACCTTCAAAAATATAGCTTGCCCAGATTAACAGAGGAAGAAGTAAATTGGTTAAATAAGTACCATTTTAGAAAAAGAAATAGAACAAGCTATTAATCAACTCCCTAAGAAAAAATTCCCAGGACCAGATGGATTTACATGTGAATTCTACCAAACATTTAAAGAACAATTAACTACAATGCTATATAAACTATTTGAAAAAATAGGGAATGTAGGAGTCCTATCAAATTCCTTTTATGACACAGATATAGTACCGGCACCTAAAACAGCTAGGACGAAAACAGAGAAAGAAAATTATAGACCAATCTTCCTAATGAATATTGATGCAAAAATCTTAAATAAAATATTAGCAAAGAGATTATAGGAAATCATCCCCAGGATAATACACCATGACCTAGTAGGATTTATACCAGGAAAATAGGGCTGGTTCAATATTAGGAAAACTATTAGCATAACTGACTATATCAATAATCAAATTAACAAAAATCATTTAATCATCTCAATAGATGCAAAGAAAAAAAAGCATTTGATAAAATCCAACACCCATTCCTATTAAAAAACATTTGAGAGTATAGGAATAAATTGCCTTTTCCTTAAAATAGTCAGTACCATCTATTTAAAACTGTCAGTAAGCATCATATGTAATGAGGATAAATTGGAACCATTCCCAATAATATCAGCAGTGCAACAAGGTTGCCCACTATCACCATTACTATTCAATATTATATTAGAAACACTAGCTTTGGAAATAAGAGTTGAGAAAGAGATCAAAGGAATTAGAGTAGGTAATGAGGAAACCAAATTATCACTCTTTGCAGATGATATGATGGTATACTTAGAAAAGCCCAGAGAGTCTAATAAAAAGATATAATTCATAACTTTAGCAAAGTTTCTTTTTTTTTTAATAACTTTTTATTGATAGAACCCATGGCAGGGTAATTTTTTACAGCATTATCCCTTGCATTCACTTCTGTTACGGTTTTTCCACTCCCTCCCTCCACTCCCTCCCCCAGATGGCAAGCAGTCCTTTACAGGTTGAATAGGTTACAGTATATCCTAGATACAATATATGTGTGCAAAACCGAACAGTTTTCTTGTTGCACAAGGAGAATTGAATTCAGAAGGTATAAATAACCTGGGAAGAAAAACAAAAATGCAAGCAGTTTATATTCATTTCCCAGTGTTCTTTCTTTGGGTGTAGCTGCTTCTGTCCATCTTTGATCAATTAAAGCTCTCTTTATCGAAGAGATCCACTTCCATCAGAATACATCCTCAAACAGTATCATTGTTGAGCTATATAATGATCTCCTGGTTTTGCTCGTTTCACTTAGCATCAGTTCATATAAGTCTCGCCAGTCCTCTCTGTATTCATCTTGCTGGTCATTCCTTACAGAACAATAATATTCCATAACATTCATATACCACAATTTACTCAACCATTCTCCAACTCATGGGCATCCTTTCATTTTCCAGCTTCTAGCCACTACAAGCAGGACTGCCACAAACATTATGGCACATACAGGTCCCTTTCCTTTCTTTAGTATCTCTTTGGGGTATAAGCCCAGTAGAAACACTGCTGGATCAAAGGGTATGCACAGTTTGATAACTTTTTGAGCATAGTTCCAAATTGCTCTCCAGAATGGCTGGATGTGTTCACAATTCCACCAACAATGTATCAGTGTCCCTGTTTTCCTACATCCCCTCCAACATTCCCCATTATCTTTCCCTGTCATTCTAGCCAATCTGACAGGTGTGTAGTGGTATCTCAAAGTTGTCTTAATTTGCATTTCTCTGATTAATAATGATTTGGAGCATATTTTCATATGTCTATACATAGTTTCAATTTCTTCATCTGAGAATTGTCTCTTCATATCCTTTGACCATTTATCAATTGGAGAATGGTTTGATTTCTTATAGCTTAGAGTCAGTTCTCTATATATTTTGGAAATGAGGCCTTTATCAGAACCTTTGATTGTAAAAATGTTTTTCCAGTTTATTGTTTCCCTTCCAATCTTTGTCTGTATTTGTTTTGTTTGTACAAAAACTTTTCAATTTAATATAATCAGAATTTTCTATTTTGTGGTCAACAGTGATCTCTAGTTCTTTGGTCATAAATTCCTCCCTCTTCCACAGGTCTGACAGGCAAACTATCCTATGCTCTTCCAATTTATTTATAATCTCATTTTTTATGACTAGGTCATGAAACCATTTTGACCTTATCTTGGTGTACGGTGTTAAGTGTGGGTCAATGCCTAGTTTCTGCCATACTGATTTCCAATTTTCCCAGCAATTTTTGTCAAATAATGCATTCTTATCCCAGAAACTGGTGTCTTTTGGTTTGTCAAAAACTATATTATTAAAGTTATTGGCTGTTTTGTCCTTTGAACCTAACCTATTCCATTCATCAACTAGTCTATTTCTTAGCCAATACCAGATAGTTTTAGTAACTGCTGCTTTATAATATAATTTTAGATCTGGTACAGCTAGGCTACCTTCATTTGATTTTTTTTCATTAATTCCCTTGAAATTCTTGACCTTTTGTTTTTCCATATGAACTTTGTTGTTATTTTTTCTAATTCATCAAAGTAGTTTTTTGGGAGTCTGATTGGTATAGCGCTAAATAAGTAGATTAATTTAGGTAGTATTGTCATCTTTATTATATTTACTCGCCCAATCCAAGAGCATTTAATATTTTTCCAGTTGGTTAGATCAGACTTAATTTGTGTGGAAAGTGTTTTGTAGTTTTGCTCATAAAGTTTCTGATTTTCCCTTGGCAGATAGAATCCTAAATATTTTATACAATCAGTAGTTACTTTAAGTGGAATTTCTTTTTGTAACTCTAACTGTTGGGTTTTGTTAGTGATATATAAGAATGCTGATGATTTATATGAGTTTATTTTATATCCTGCAACTTTGCTGAAGGTGTGGATTGTTTCTAATAACTTTTTGGTAGAGTCTCTGGGGTTCTCTAAGTATACCATCATATCATCAGCAAAGAGTGATAATTTGGTTTCCTCATTGCCTATTCTTATTCCTTTAATCTCTTTCTCAACTCTTATTGCCAAAGCTAGCATTTCTAATACAATATTAAATAGTAATGGTGATAGTGGGCATCCTTGTTTTACTCCTGATCTTATTGGGAATGGTTGCAGTTTGTCCCCGTTACATATGATGCTTATTGTTGGTTTTAAATAGATACTACTGATTATTTTAAAGAAAAGTCCATTTATTCCTATACTCTCAAGAGTTTTTTAATAGGAATGGATGTTGGATTTTATCAAATGCTTTTTCTGCATCTATTGAGATGATCATATGGTTTTTGTTAATTTGATTATTAATATGGCCAATTATACTGATAGTTTTCCTAATATTGAACCAGCCCTGCATTCCTGGAATAAATCCTACTTGATCATGGTGTATTATCCTGGGGATGATTTTCTGTAGTCTTTTTGCTAATATCTTATTTAAGATTTTAGCACCAATATTCATTAGGGAGATTGGTCTATAATTTTCTTTCTCTGTTTTCAACCTCCCTTGTTTAGGTATCAGTGCCATGTCTGTGTCATAAAAGGAGTTTGGTAGGACTCCTTCATTCCATATTTTTTCAAATAGTTTATAAAGCACTGGGGCTAATTGTTCTTTGAATGTTTGGTAGAATTCACATGTAAATCCATCTGGTCCTGGGGATTTTTTTTTTAGAGTTGATTAATAGCTTGTTCTATTTCTTTTTCTGAAATGGGACTATTTAGGCAATTTACTTCCTCCTCTGATAATCTGGGAAGCCTATATTTTTGTAGGTAGTCATCCATTTTGCTTAGGTTATTAAATTTATTGGCATAAAGTTGGGCAAAGTAACCCCTTATTATTTCTTTAATTTCCTCTTCATCAGTGGAAAGTTCTCCGTTTTCATTTTTAAGACTGCCAATTTGATTTACCTCTCTCCTTTTTCTAATCAGGTTTACCAAAGGTTTATCAATTTTCTTGGTTTTTTCATAAAACCAACTCTTAGTTTTATTTATTAGTTCAATAGTTTTTTTTTTACTTTCTATATTATTAATTTCTCCTTTTAATTTTAGAATTTCAAGTTTAGTAATTGATTGGGGGTTTTTAATTTGGTCTTTTTCTAACTTTTTAAGTTCCAGGCCCCATTCGTTGATCTTCTCTTTTTCTATTTTATTCAAGTAAGCCTCTAAGGATATAAAATTTCCCCTTATACTGCTTTGGCTGTATCCCATAAATTTTGATATGATGTCTCATCATTGTCATTATCTTGAGTGAAATTATTAATTGTGTCTATAATTTGCTGTTTCACCCAATCATTCTTTAAGATGAGATTATTTAGTTTCCAATTACTTTTTGGTCTATTTATACCTAACTTTTTGTTGAATGTAGTTTTTATTGCATTGTGATCTGAAAAGAAAGCATTTACTATTTCTACCTTCCTGCATTTAATTTTGAGGTCTTTATGTCCTAATATATGGTCAATTTTTGTGTAGGTTACATGAACTGCTGAGAAGAAAGTATACTCCTTTCTGTCACCATTCAGTTTTCTCCAGAGATCTATCATACCTAATTTTTCTAATATTCTATTTACCTCTTTAATTTCTTTCTTATTTGTTTTGTGATTTGATTTATCTAAATCTGAGAATGCAAGATTGAGATCTTCCACTATTATAGTTTTGCTATCTATTTCTTCTCCCAACTCCCTTAACTTCTCTTTAAGGAAGTTAGATGCTATACCACTTGGTGCATATATGTTTAATACTGATACTGCTTCATTGTCTATAGTACCCTTAAGCAAGATATAGTTTCCTTCCTTATCTCTTTTAATTAGATCAACCTTTGCTTTTGCTTGATCTGAGATAAGGATGGCCACCCCTGCTTTTTTAACTTCACCTGAAGCATAATAGATTCTGCTCCAGCCTTTTACCTTTACTCTGTATGTATCTACCTGTTTTAAATGTGTTTCCTGTAAACAACAGATTGTAGAGTTCTGACTTTTGATCCAGTCTGCTATCCGCCTCCTCTTTATGGGAGAGTTCATCCCATTCACATTTGCGGTTAAAATAACCAATTCTGTATTTCCTGCCATCCTAATATCCCCAGATTATACTTTTCTTTTTCTTGCCCTCCTTCCCTTCTTCCCTAGTATTAAACTTATTGGTCCCACTAACGTCGCACAGTTCTCCCTCTTTAGTATCCCTCTCTCCTCCCTTTGAATCCCTTCCCCTTTCTTGTACCCTTCCCTTATTACTCTTTTTCCTTCCCCCTTTTCCTCTCCCACTTTTTAATGAAGTGAGGGAAGAATCTCTGTAAAACAAATAGGTCAATTGTTTCCTCTTTGAGCCAACTCTGATGAGAGTAGGATTCACACAATGTTCCTCCCCCTCTCTAAATTCCCTCATATATGATAGATTTCCTTTGCCTCATTGTCGCATGTAGTTTCCCTCTTTTTATCTCCCTTCTTCCCTTTTTCTGACACTATCCCCTTTCCATTTCTACTTCCCTTTTTAATGTTATATCAGTAAAATCAAATTATACATATGGTTTTTATGTATATTCACAACAGAAATACAGTTCTCAAGAGTTCCTTTTACCTTTTTCTACTTCTCTTGATTCCTGTTGTTGAAGATCAAATTTTTTGTTTAAGTCTGGTTTTTTCCTTAGAAACAGATGGAATCCTCTATTTCCTTAAATGTCTATCTTCTTCCATGGAAAAAAATACTCAGCTTAGCTGGGTAGTTTATTCTTGGCTGCATTCCAAGCTCTTTTGCCTTTCAGAATATATGATTCCAGGCCCTTCAATCCTTTAATGTTGAGGCAGCCAGATCTTGCGTGACCTTTATTGTGGCATCTCGGTATTTGAACTGTTTTTTTCCTGGCTGCTTGTAAAATTTTTTCTTTAGTCTGAAAATTCTGAAGTTTGGCCACAATATTCCTTGGAGTCTTTATTTTAGGGTCTTTTTGAGAAGGTGTTCGATGAATTCTTTCAATTTTCCTCCCTTCCGGTTCTATTACTTCTGGGCAGTTCTCTTTGATGATTTCCTGTAAAATAGCATCTAGGCTCTTTTTTTCATCATAATTTTCTGGCAGTCCAATGATCCTTAGGTTATCTCTCCTAGATCTATTTTCCAGGTCTGTTGTTTTTCCAAGTAAATATTTGACATTTTTTCCCAATCTTTCATTTTTTTGGTTTTACTTGACTGATTCTTGATGTCTCAATGAATCAGTCATTTCTATTTGTTCAATTCTAATTTTTAGTGAGTTATTTTCTTCATTAGCTTTTTTTACTTCTTTTTGTATATGTCCAATTAAGTTGTTTTGCTCTATGGAATTTTTTTCCATTTCACTAATTTTTTTTTTTTTTTTTTTTTTTTTTTTTTAGTGAGTCATTTTCTTTTTCCAATTCGCAAATTCTGTTTCCCTGCACTTCTTGGGAGTTTTTTTTACCTTTTCCAATTCACATTTCAGGAAGTTGTTTTCTTTTTCCACTTTATCAAATTTTTTCTTTTAGTGAGTTGTGTGTCTTTCCCCATTTCTCTTCTAGCTCTCTTTTAAGGTTTTTA
Organism: Antechinus flavipes; assembly: GCF_016432865.1. Lineage (NCBI taxonomy): Eukaryota > Metazoa > Chordata > Mammalia > Dasyuromorphia > Dasyuridae > Antechinus > Antechinus flavipes. The sequence goes on from NC_067403.1 coordinate 127,002,504, forward strand.
ATAATCTCTTCTAGGAGAGCCTTTTGTATTGGAGACCAACAATCGTCTGGAGACTGTCTGCTATTAGTCTCTTCAGGGTTGAAAAGCTGTTCTCTTTCTGTGTAGAAACTATCAATCATTCTTTTGATTTTTTTACTCATTTTGTTAAAGCCTGTAAGGTCTGCCTTCAGAGCCAGGAGGTTACCAGCTTCCTCTGCAGAGCACCCATATGGATGGGTAGCTGTTCTGCCAACCGACTACAAAAAGCAGCAAGGTACTGGAGTGCTCTGGAAAGAGTTCCCCACCCGAAAGTAACTCAGGCCTGCAGGGCCAAGCTGGGAAAGTGCCCTTCAAAGAACCCTGGCTGTGTGAGATAATAACTGCCCTGGGGCTAGACACTTAGCAGTGAGAGTTTCACTTCCCAAGCCAAACCCTGCCCTGGGGCTGTGGGTATTAGCAGCTGAGCAGTGAATGGATTTGCAGGGACCGGAAGTGTCTGCCTGGGAAGCACAGTCAGCTGGGAAGGTTCTATTGCCCCAGGCTGAGCCTCCCACTGTGCCGATTAGAGGCTGCCCAGGCTGTGCCCCCTTGCCGTACAGATTAGTAACTGCCCCCGCAAAAGCCCCGAACTGTGGGATGTGGCCGCAGGCTGTGGTAAAGTCTGCCTGAGTCACTTCCGGGTTTGAGGGGTTACAGCCAGATCTTGTTAGGTTCTGGCGTTTTTTAGAGGACCCTCTGTTTTAGGCTTTAATTTCTCTGCCAGTTTACTGCTTTGTAGTCAAAGCAGGACAGTTAGCCGATAGCAGAGTGGTCCCTATAACTTCTCTAGCCACAGAGATCACTCCCACCCCGTCTGCTCAGGACACTAGCCTCTCCCTGCCTGTGATCTTCCAAATTGACTTCAGCTGGTAAGTTGTAGTGCTTCTAATCTTCATGAATTTAAGCAGTGAAGAGTTATTTTTGAGGCTGGATTAAACAGTTGGTTATGAGGGGAATGAGAGGAGTTTAGAGAGTCGTGTGTGCCTGCTCCACCATCTTGGCTCTGTATCTTCACAAAGTTTCAGGATACAAAATAAATCCACATAAATCTTCAGCATTTTTATACATCACCAACAAAACCCAACATCAAGAGATACAAAGAGAAATTACATTCTAAAGTAACTGTCAATAATAAAAATATTTGGGAATCTATCTGCCAAAGGAAAGTCAGGAACTATGTGAGCAAAACTACAAAACACTTTCCACACAAATAAAGTCAAATCTAATCAATTGGAAAAATGTTAAGTGCTCTTGGATATGTCAAGCAAATATAATAAAGATGACAATACCAGCTAAACTAATCTATTTATTTAGTGCTATACCAATCAGATTCCCAAGAAACTATTTTAATGACCTAGAAAATAATAACAAAATTCATCTGGAAGAAAAAAGGTCAAGACTTTCAAGGGAACTAATAAAAACAAATCAAGATGGCCTATCTCTACCTGATCTAAAACTATATTTTAAAGCAGCAGTCATCAAAACAATTTAGTATTGGCTAAGAAATAGATTAGTTGATCAGTGGAATAGGTTAGGTTCACAGGACAAAATAGTCAATAACTATAGCAATTTAGTATTTGACAAACCCCAAAATCCCAATTTTGGGGATAAGAATTCACTATTTGACAAAAACTGCTGGGAAAATTGGAAATTAATAGGGCAGAAATTAGGCACGGACCCACACTTAACACTGTACACTAAGATAAGATCAAAATGGGTTCATGATTTAGGCAGAAAGAATGAGATTATAAATAAATTAGAGGAACATAGGATAGTTTACCTCTCAGACTTGTGGAGGAAGAAGGAATTTGTGATCAAAGAAGAAGTAGAGATCATTATTGTTCACAAAATAGAAAATTTTGTTTATATAAAGTTTAAAAACTGTTGTATAAACAAAACTAACACAGACAAGATTAGAAGAGAAGCAATAAACCGGAAAAACCTTTTTACAATTAAACATTCTTATAAAGGTCTCATTTCCAAAATATATAATTGACTCTGATTTATAAGAAATCAAGATATTCTCCAATTGATAAATGGTTAACAAATACGAACAGTTTTCAGATGATGAAAGTGAAATTATTTCTATTCATATTAAGGGGTGTTCCAAATCATTATTGATCAGAGAAATGCAAATGAAGACAACTCTGAGATACCACTACACACCCACCAGATTGGTTAAGATGACAGGAAAAGATAATGAATGTTGGAGGGGATGCAGGAAAACTGGGACACTGATGCATTGTTGGTGGAGTTGTGAACAGATTCAACTATTCTAGAGAGCAATTTGGAATTATGCTCAAAAAGCTATGAAACTGTGCATACCCTCTGATCCAGAAGTGTTACAAATGGGCTTATATCCCAAAGAGATATTAAAGAAGGGAAAGGGACTTGTATGTGCAAAAATATTTGTGGCAGCCCTTTTTGTAGTGGCTAGAAACTGGAAATTGAATGGATGATGATCAATTGGAGAATGGCTGAGTAAATTATGATATATGGATATTATGGGATATTATTGTTCTGTAAGAAATGACCAGCAGCATGAATGCAGAGAAGCTTGGAGAGACTTACATGAACTAATGCTAGTGAAATGAGCAGAACTAGGAGAACTTCAATAACAATACTATATGAGGATTAATTCAGATGGAAGTGGCTATTTTCGGCAATGAGAGGATCCAATTCACTTCCAATTGATCAATGATGATCAGCTACACCCAGCAAAAGAACACTGGGAAATGAGTGTGGACCACAACATAGCATTTGCACTCTTTCTGTTGTTGTTTGCTTGAATTTTTGTTTTTTTCCCAAGTTATTTTTACCTTTCTAAATCTGATTTTTCTTGTGCAACAAGAGAACTGTATAAATATGTACACATATGTATTATATTTAACATATACTTTCACATGTTTAACATGTATGGGATTGCCTGCCATCTAGGGGAGGGGTTGGAGGGAAGGAGGGGAAAAGGTGCAACAAAAATGTTTGCAAGGGTCAATGTTGAAAAATTATCCATGCATATATTTTGTCAATAAAAAGCTATAATAATAATAATAAAATTGCATTGCTTTTGGAAAGATTGTTTGAATTAAGTGTCTTCTGCCTATCTCATGATTTCTATTACTCCCTAGATCAAATCTCTCTTCTCTGGGTGCCATTGCTTTTCTTGCATAGCCTTCCTCTAGTAGAATATAAATTCCTTGGGATCAAGGATTGTCTCATTTTTCTGTTTGTATTACAAGCACTTTTTTTTTCATTCAATCATTCATCTGAAAAACCAAGTTTTCTCATAAGAAAATTCCTATGAGAATATATGAATAATGAACAATTAATCCACCATAATATAATAATATTATCTTGGACAGTAGCTTACCAATGGAAAATAAGCTGGGTCCAGAGGTGAACAGGAAGTGGAGAATGAATATCCCAATTCCTCTCTGAGAATCAAATACATCAAATACCCATTATTTTAACAATAATAATCTTCTGTTGATGTTGTTTCATTCCTAGTTTTAAACAGGATATTCCTTGAAGAAGTGAAAGGGCAACATAGAGGCAATAGAGATACATGTAGTAGATATTAGCAGGCTGCAACAAATGATAAACAGGATTTACAGGGCATCATCAAAATTTATAAGATGTCATCAGAAAGATATATGTGTACTCAGCTTGTATATACTCTAGTACCAGCAACATCAAAAGATCTATCGGAAGATCCTGGTCACTTTAGGTAGACCTGCTTGCAAAATTCAAGAAAGACCATGGGCAAAGGCAGATAAGCGATGGGTTGTTACGTGCAGCAATGTAGAAAATATCCACCTCAAGAAATCACAAATCTGTCCAATAGGCAATTTAATATTAAATAACTTTTGAATTATATCAAATAAATTAACATGTATAATAGATTTTACATACCTTAACCTTCTATAGAAATACTAGCATACTATATAGAAATATTAATAATTACTATGACAAGAGCAAGAGGCAAGAGACAAGGCCTCTAAACCTTCAACCTGCTTTGTTTTCAGACATACTTTCCAGTATATTACTTGCTGCCTTCCTCTTTTCCCACTTTGAATTCAACTGCAGCTTTCTTCCATCTTCTACTTTCATTTATAGCAACAACATTCTCTAGATGTACATCTGTTTCAGGGGTTGCCAAATTATATCCTTCAGACCAAATCTGCTCACGTTGTTATTCAACTGCAAGCAAAGAGTAAATTTTTTTTAACATTTATAAATAGTTTTATTGTATTTTAAATTATAAAAACCATTCTTAACTCTCAGACTGCACAAAAAAAACCTGGTGGCCAGCTGGATTTGACTCTTAGGCAAGAGTATGTGGAGTTCTGGTCTATTTGTTCAGACTGGCTATGAACCTCACCTTTAGAGCAGTCATAGTTAATCATTATAGGCAATTTAAAAACAATATGGTATCTAACACACATTTTCAGCCATCACTAACAAAGAGGAACTATACAAGACTTAACTATGGCCAAAGAATTAATTGCCTGGTAGGCAGCCACTGATGATGATCCTCTAAATGCTGATCCCTAGAAAGTAGACATACCTCCTTACTAGGGCTATGCTTGAAGCCTTTTTCAGTGTGATAAAACTTGCTGGTACTCATGTTCTACTTAAGTGACTTTCAAGTCATCTTTATTTAAAAAGGTAGTAGGGCCTAGCAGAGAGAGTTCTAGAAAACGGGAGTATAAAATCTTTCTTCCAGTTTACTGTCTCGGTGACTTATGCCACTTAACCTCTCTTGGCCTCATTTCCTCATCTGTAAAATGAATGGGTTAAACTCTTTCTTGAAGGTCTTTTCTAGTTGGGAATCTGTCACCATAATCTACATCAAAATATAACATCAGATGGACTTGTTGAACATTATGATAACTCATTTTTATTATAACTTCATGATAATTATTTAAAATGTATATAAAAATGTGTAAACTTTAAGAAAAATGACTGCTCTAAAATTAAATTCAGCTAAATTAAATATACATTAAGTACTTGCTATATGAAAACATTAAACTAGGTGTTTAGCATACAAAAATAGATTAAAAATAATAACTACAGAGCATTTACTATGTATTAAGAGATTTAAAGTTATCTCATTTAATCCTCATAGTGACCCTGGAAGGATGGTACTATTATCCCCATTTTACAGATAAGGAAACTGTGATGTGGTACAACAGATGTGATGCAAGCCCTGACAAAAACAAACATTAAATCCCTGGGAAAAAAACACATATAAATGACATGATAGTAGAATGTTAAGAACATTCCTACCATAAATTCATTCTTTAATCTCAAAAAGTTAGGGAAAATAATAATTACATGTATTCTTTATAGAGGGATAGCATAATCTAATAGATGTATGTCAAACCTTGAAGACAGGAAAACTTCCTAGATTCAAAGCATACTTTTAATATATATGAACAAGGGCAACTCACAAAAACTTTAGGTCATTTTCCCAGAGAAAAACAACTTATAGCAGATGAAAAAAACTGTGTGATTTTGGGTAAGTTACTTGTTTATCCTCCCTGGAACTCAGTTTCTTCACCAGAAAAAATGAGGACATAGAATAAATTGTTTCAGTTTCACTTTCCAGAGTAACAAATGGGTTATGGATCATAAACTGAGAGCTAGGAAGAACCTTAGAAATCATATAGGCCAAGCCCTTCATTTTACAAATGATCTCAATTGATAGAGACTATTTTCAAACAGATTCCCTGTATTGATGATAGCATAGTTCTGGACCAAATAACATGACAACAGATATAGCAAGAGACTTCTGACTATCTGGCCCCATATATATGTGTTATATATATATGTGTGTGTGTGTGTGTGTGTGTGTGTGTGTGTGTGTGTATGTGTGTGTGTTTTTATATTTAAATATATATATACTTAATTGAGAGATACCTTGATATAAAATTAGGATTAAAAACCTAAGGATCTTTTATTAGAGTAGACATACTCAAACACACTTAGCTTCCATGATTTAATATCAGACACCATTTTGTATGTAGTAAGTAAATTAGGTAAGTAAGAAAAGTGTTAATACTTCAATGACCTAAAATATTCTTAGAATCTCACTAATGACAGTCTGCCTAAATTATATAATTTGGAATATTTGCTGGTTTAACCCTTTATAGGTTTGACCCTCAAAAGGGCTTTTGGTGTCAGCTACTAGAAGGAGGAAAAACCAAATGCCTTGGGAAGAGTAAAGGGAGAAAATATCCATCAATGGATCTAGAGGTACTGGTTTGGTTTTGGTTTTGGTTTTGTTTTTCCTCCAGCTTTTGAATTATTTTCTTTTTTAAAAAATCCCCAAGCAAAAGATGCTACAAAAATATAGTAATTTTCCTGTTACATAATCAATTTCAATAATTTTCTAGATTTAAAGAATACTTAACAATAATTTTCTAACTTATTGTTGAAATTAATTATGCCACAAATACTGTACACACTTAAATATTTTCTTTTAAGTTATATAAAACTATGACTCTCCAATTGTCTAGGCATTTGCCAAATAGGCTGAATTTAGAATGAAGCATAGAAATATTATCAAGTCCCTATACTCTTCCTAAAACCTTATATTTTTCAGGAAGACTTCAGGAGTTTTGTCAATTAACTAATATGTTTCAAGTCCTCTGTTGGATCTTTGGGGATAAAAGAGATATCTAAAATATTTTCTGCCTCTAAAATTTTTGCAATATAATTGAAAAGGCAAATATAATTAATCTACTAGAGAAAAATAAAAGGCTAGATTTAATAAAACTAAATTGTATGAAGCTAGACAAGAAATACAAGAAGAGTATAGAGAAGAATGAGAGCTATAGATGCCAAAATAGTCAGGAAAGGCTTCAAGGAAGTTGGAGACTTTGACTGAACCCTGTAGAAACTGAAGTATTCACATAGAGCCAGGCATTTTAATCATTTTTGTGTCTGCCATTCTGGTAAAGCCTAGGGAATCCATCTCAGAATGAAAATTTTAAATTTATAAAGTATATAAAATGTATACTTTAAATATATAAAATAAAATATATTCTACTTTAAAGCCCAGCTTCTTAAAGTATGATTCATGATAATATATGGGATCTTATCACTGAATGCAGGAGTAATGAAATTATGATTTATTTTCAGTGTTTGATATGTATGCTATTTATATACCTATATATCTTGGATTATGTAAAAATTTTTTGAATGAAAAGGAGTTATGAAGTGAAAAAAGTTTAAGAAACCCTACTATAAAGGAAACCAAATATATTGAAATAGAATTATAAATAAATATTAAGCCCAAGTGTAAATAAATATTAAGCCCAAATCCATGGAATCCCCATTAAGAACCACCAAATTATAGGAATTATTCAAGGTAATTAGTTGCCTGCTTAGTTTGATGAATTTGAAACTTTTGAAATTCCTAAAAAAAGACATGGATATGTCCACTGGTACTTTAATGAAAGAATTAGACATATGATTGAGTCTTGGTATTTGGGCTTCTCTAAAGGTAAATGGTTGGCTTGGTTTGGGGGAGGAATGGATTTCACATTTTGATATTATTAACCAAGATGAGTTAATTGGTACAGACTCTTGAGAAGATGGATACCTTTGAGAAGAGCCACTCTTTTATGGCTACTAATAAAGGTAGCCCACAAACCTGCTTAATGTTCCTACTTTCTCTTTTGCATTTTTTTAAACTAGAGAAGCACTAAGAATAGAACAGGGAAAGGGGGTCAGAGAACAGGAACAGGAACCAAAGAAGGAATGTATATAGGAAGAAGGAAGCCATAAATGGTTGCTTTGGGAACTATTAGACTCTGACATCATCCAGATGTCTAGACAATAAGAATTCTTCAGGAATTCTTGAGAACTCTCAATGGCAGTTTCTCTACCAATTCTTGTCATTGAGACTTATGAAGTGATATTAGTTCTTTCATTAAGTTTCTGGAGGAAAATCCATACTCTTTTTGGAGACATGTTATCAAAAGTTTAGTGTTATCAACTATTAGCTCCCCATTAGACTAAAAGTACATCAAAATGATCTAGGAGAATCCTTGACCTATCATTAAGCCATTTAACTCAGGGGAGATTCCATTCCTATTTCCTTTTCTATAACCACATACTCCTTTATGGCAAAATGTCAATCACAATAAAAATGAGAAAACCAAGAAAGTGATAAACTATCAAATACAAAGACCAAAATATTTGGGCAAAGAATCTATGTTAATATGACTTTGGTGACATTAATACATGCTATCATTTCATTTTCCAACTCCCTTATCTAAAAAGAGAAGCTAAGCAATTAATCAAGCTGGAATAAGACAAGATTGAAAAATTAAGAGACAATCTACAGAAATGAGATAAAGCTGTAGATAGAATGAGAAAGAAAAATATGGTGTCATAAAACCAAGCAAGACTTCCCCTACTCCTTTAATATTTCAAATTGCTTTAGGTCACTGGTTGCATTCTTCTTTAATAGCTTAAACATAATATTTTCACTCTGTGTTGTACTATTGTTAATTACTATTTCCCAAAGACATGCAAGTTTTCTCCATTCTTTTCACTAGTTTCCTTTCCAATCAGATTCCTTCCACACTCAATCCTAGTCCTGCTCATACACAAGGCCCATAGAGAAGTTTTTACATAGGAACTGCCTTATTGTCATGGTCCTTGAAAAATTGTTCATGGACTAATTGTGCTGTCAATTGACTCATTAAGGAATCACTAGATATTGTTGACTACAAAAGTAGATAATTTAGCTTATTGTGGGATGTTAAACACTTATGCTAGTGAGGGAATTTTCTTAAAACACCAAACACATACATACATACAATGTGCAGGAAAACAAAGGGAAAAGATGGGCTGAAGTGCGGGGAGGCATTTGGAACAGCAAAATTATAGGGAAGGTAGGAATAAAATAACCACATAGTGATTTGGAGATTTCTAGAACTTCCATAAAAATATAGTCTATTACCTAACTAATAACTTTGTTTTTATATTACTTTGTATGTTTCCTTATCATTCAGTCTAGAGCATTCCTCTCCAGTTACTACCGAGATCATAATGTGGAACTGTCCAAACTTCTGCACAGACTGGGGCAACCTCTGCCATCGTGGCTGAGACAGGAACTGCAGAAAGTAAGATAGCACTGGAAAGAAGGATCAGCTTTATATGACAATTACCTTTATAAAAATAAATCTACACAAGAGGTGTATGCACTTGTGATTGTCAATAGAGGGCTTTGTGCATAACTTTCTCTCTGTTCTCAAAAGAACTAAAAGAAGACAAGAAGAAATATGAAGAGAAAAGAAAAGGAAAATTTACTATATATGCACATACTGATTAATACTGATTAATCTCTGAGTCAATTTTTGAGAAACAATGCAAAATGCATTATTTGACATTCAATATGACTCATTATATTCTATTTTCTGTTAAACAGAAAATTTCCAAAACTGAATGTACAATCAACAACCTTTACCATTTTAAAAAGTCCAATTGCAATTTGTCAGACTAAGAGCAAGGGCCTGAAATGTCTATCTATATATTTTGAGATTGAGAATAACCCCATGTTTGAATTCAGTGACTCACTGTTTTTTCCTTTCATATTATCTACTTAATTTTGATATAATTTATTTTTTAAAAATTAAATCTCACACTCCATTTATTTTATTTAAACTTTCATGACTTATGGTCATTAGTCTCCCTAGTACTTTGCATTTCTTCCAGTGTTGCTTGAGACCCTCAATAAATTCTTCTGATTTACTAAAGAATGTGAAGTGAATTTATGTTAATTACATCCAGAACACAAAGACCTTTCTCCTTTTACTTTTGGAGGAAGTAGGCTGATCAAAAACTATATAAATTTTGCTGAAATTCCTGCAGTTTTTGCTGTTTATCTTTTGTCTGCCACTCTGGAAAAGGTCTTTCGGCATGGTTGTGTAAACCCCCTGCCCATGATTGTGTTTTGAGAGAGTTTTGCATGGAATACTTTGTCATAATGTCACTGGTGGGTATGAGACAATCATTAAAAGGGTTGCAAATCCAATCAAGCTATTAACCCAGTTATTTACACTATAATCATGGAAAATTTATGAGTGAAGTAGAGAAAAGGGCAGGAGAGAGCAGAAGTCAAATCTTGCTTTTAAAAAAAAATAGGATATTTAGATCTGTTTTAAAAGTATCATAAGACACATGCATTATCTGTCTTCTCTAAACATTGGATTTTAAAATTTGGAAACCATGGACTTCCATGGACTTCCTATGTGTTTTATTTGATTATAGTTGTTGTGAATCTATGAACAGCAGTCTTCACCAATCATATCCTTCATTGAAAAAGATCAAGATTATAAAAAGAAAAAAATATCCTATTAATTCATTTTGTCCTTTTAAAAATTATTTTCTCACCAAATACCTTGTTTCTTAGACCACTTCTTTCAAAAATTCTTTATCAATCAAATGATATTCCTCTTTCTACTTAGGATATTTCATTGTTCTTTGAAAATCCTATACTTTTCAATTCCTTTTAGTCAATTGAAGTTTAATTAATGTAGTTTGGGCAATTTGTGAAGTACTACCACAAATAAAATTATCATACACCAACAATACAGGCTTGCTTTGGTAAAATTAGCCATCAACACAGGAGTTATGCAGAAGAGTTTTGCTTTGGGCCAAAACTTTTTTAGACTGGTTGGAACTTGGCTTCATTAATTTGGTAAAATAATAATAATAATAAGTAATTTTACTTAGAACATTACTCCTTATGTAACTACTGGGAACTTGAAGGTCCAATTTTTGAGAACTCAACGTTTTTAAAATAAAAAATAAACCAGATGATTTATTAATAGGAAACAGTCAAGTTTAGTTTTTATTTTATTTTTTCCCCTCAAGGTGATGACTTTGACTCCATTTCAATGTGATTGGGGTAGGGAACAGGAAAATGTGGCTTCTTTGTTCTATGAAAACTAGTGATAGCTATGAGCTTCTGGTATTTGGGGGGAAATTCTGATGGTTTTGTTGTGGGTTTTTTTTTTAAGTTGAGCAAATACACATTGAATACCTTCTTACCATGACTAGGTACTTGCAGAGAACAAAGATGAATAAGGTATGGTCTCTACTTGTCAGGGAGATATAACCAGGAAGGAATTAGAAGATATGGAATCAGAAATCCTAGACCTATAACTGGAAGGGAACTTAAAGGCCAGTAGGCCCAAACCTCTTATTTTTTAAAAATAGGCAAACTGAAGCCCAGAGAGGCCTGGTAACTTGCTCAATGTCACATAGATACTAAGTATCATAGATGGAACTGGAACCTTCTGGAACTACTTGTATTATTGTATTGTATTATTCTAAAGAGTTTCAACATTCATCTTTGCAAAACCTGCAAAACCAAATTTTTCTCCTTTCCTTCCCCCTCCTCTACACACAAGGAGTGTCTAATGTACAATATACATTAAATATGTACAATTCTTCTATACATATTTCCACAATCATTATGCTGCAAAAGAAAAATGAGATCAAAAAGAAAAAAATGAGAAAGAAGATAAAAAGCAAGTAAACAACAACAAAAAAGTGAAAATACTATGTTGTGATCCACACTCAATCCCCACAATCCTCTTATCAATGCAGATGGCTCTTTTCACAATACCATTGGAAGTTGCTTGAATCATCTTATGTGGTGCTCTCTTCTTTATAATATAATGGTTCTCTCGGGGAGCAGGTTTCTTGGGGAGGTTTTCTGGAGTCAGCCTTAGTTTTGGTTCTGAGTAATAATCACTCCAAATGCAGCCAGATGTTAAAAGTTCAGATCTTTTATTGCTTCCTCCAAAATAGCCCGGTTAGTTTTCTTGGTGGCCTGTCTCTCTGCTTGGTTCCAAGAGCTCCCTCCAAATGTCTCCAAATCCAAAGGTTTGTCCTTCAGCCTCCAGCCAGCACAAAGGTGGAAAATGGAATGAATCTGACTCTACCTCTGAAAGTGGGCTTGTGGGTTTCCTCCCAGAGTGCTCTGTCAGCTTCAGCTTCTCTTCTTCCAAATATCTCCAGCCAACACCAAGGTGAAAGTTGGAATGAATCTATCTTGCCTCCGAGAGAGAGCTTCTGGCTCTCAATCTCCCAGAGTGCTCTGTGTCTGTCCCAGAGTGCTCTCACACTAAATTAGATAATTATTTTCTCTATCAACTCTAATGAGTTAACAATTTGTAAGTATTACAACAATCTCACTTTTGAAAAGAGTTATCCACCTCCATCAGAACTGGTCTTTGTATAATCTTACTGTTGCTGTGTACAATGATCTCCTAGTTCTATTCTCTTTACTTAGCATCACTTCATGAAAGTCTCTTCAGGCCTTTCTGAAATCATCCTGCTAATCATTTCTTATATAACAATAAAATTCCATAGTATTTACATGCCATAACTTGTTCAGCCATTCTCCAAATGATGGGTATCCACTCACTTTCCAGTTCCTTGCCACTATAAAAGGGATTGCTACAAACATTTTTGCACATGTGGGTCCTTTTCTGGTTTTTTTTTTATTTATTTGGGATATAGGCCCAGTAGAGACACAGCTAGATCAAAGGATGTGCGCAGTTTGATAGCCCTTTGGGCATAATTCCAAATTGCTCTCCAGAATAGTTGGAACAGTTCACAATTCCACCAACAATGTATTAGTGTTCCACATTCCTTCCAACATCTTAGACAATCTGAGAGGTGTATAGTGGTACCTCAAAATTGTCTTAATTTGCATTTCTCTGATCAATAATGATTTTAAAGCATTTTTATGTGACTAGAAATAGTTTTAATTTCTTCATCTAAAAAGTGTCTGTTCATATCCTTTGACCATTTATCAATTGGAGAATGGCTTGTATTCTTATAAATTTGAGTCAATTTTCTATATATTTTTAAAATGAGGCCTTTATTAGAACCCTTGGATATAAATTTTTCCATTTTCTTCTTCCTTTCTAATCTTGTCTGCATTGATTTTGTTTGTATAAAAACCTTTTAACTTAATATCAAAATTATCAATTTTGCATTTCATTATGTACTCTAGTTCTTCTTTGGCCATAAATTCCTTCTTTCTGAGATAGACTAACCTTTCTTCTTCTAATTTGCTTATAATAATACTCTTTATTTCTAAGTCATGAACCCATTTCAACCTTATCTTGCTAGAGGATGGTATATGTTGGTCAGTGCCTAGTTTCTGCTACACTAATTTCCACTTTCCCCACCAATTTTTGTCAAATAGTGAGTTCTTATCCCAGAAGCTGGGAACTTTGAGTTTACCAGATGCTAGATTACTGTAGTCATTGACTACTGGGTCTTGTGAATCTAACTTATTCTATTCTTATTAACTACTCTATTTCTTAGACAGTACCAAATGATTTTGATGAGCACTATTTTATAATATAGTTTTAGGTCTGGTATAGTTAGACCACCTTCATTTGCATTTTTTTCATTAAAATTCTTGACCTTTTAGTCTTCTTTTTATTATTATTTCTAGCTTTGTAATTTCTTGGAAGTTTGATTAGTGTGGTACTGAATAAACAGATTAATTTAGGTAGAATTGTCATTTTTATCATATTAGTTCAACCTACTCAGAAGCGCTTGATATTCTAATTGTGTAAATCTGATTCTATTTGTGTGGAAAGGGTTTTGTAATTGTGTTCATAGAGTTACTGACTTTGTCTTAGCAGGTAGACTCCCAAATATTTTATATTATCTACAGTTATTTTAAATGGATTTTTTTTTATCTCCCATTGGTAACATAGAGAAAGGCTGATGGTTTTTGTGGATTTATTTTTTATCCTGCAATTTTGCTAACATTCTTAATCATTTCAATTGATTCTCTAGGATTCTGTAAATATACCATCATTTCATCTGCAAAGAGTAATAATTTTGTTTCCTCATTACCTACTTTAATTCCTTTCATTTCTTTTTCTTCTTTTACAGCTAAAGCTAACATTTCCAGTACAAAATTGAATAGTAATAGTAATGGTGGGCAATCTTGTTTCATCCCTGATCTTACTGGGAATGTTATATTGTTTTAACTGAAAAGCAAGTACCTAGCAGGACTCTGCTACTTTCTGTTGCATGTATTTCTTCTTTCACATTTCTAGGATTAAATGAACTAATTTGTCAGTCAACTCTATTTTCAGTCTTGTTATTTTTTTATTCTTTATTTTTTCCCATGTGGGAAAAAGGTATAGTCTAGATTATTGCAATAATATTATTGCAATAAGGGAGGAAGAAGAAGTGTTGATATATACACAAAAATATGTACGTGTATATGTAAACATATATATGCATTTATATGGTGTACATTTTTCATTTAACTCAATAACTTCAACTCATTATCAGTTTCAGGATATAAATCACTCTAATTCTGTGGGATTTTTTATTTAAAAATTATGCATAAAAATAATTCATATATGAAATCTAAAAAAAAAATGCCTCCCCTTATCACTATATCATTTCAGAAAGTTTCTAGATTTAAATATATGCATAAGTATACATATATAAATATGCCTGCATGTGTGTATATACATGTTTGTATATGTGTATATGTAAAAAGATGTGTACATATATGCATCCCATTTGGTAATTAAAAAATCAAAACAAATTTTGTCAGTATTGTATATAGATTCTGAAAATAACGTTTTACATTTATCTATAACTTAAAAGCCCACACAACTTTGTGAAATAGGCTATACCAATATTATTACCATTCTCTTAAAAAAGCACTTACAGAAGTTATATTGTTCCCAAGATGGTTAATAACCAGTATTTGAATTTACCCCAACAGATATTCCCAACTCTGTCAAATATGCATCATAGCCTTCATCTGATTTGTTACAGGATTAAAAGTAATTAAAAGTTCAATTAATCAGATATTTAAAAATTTCAGAACACTATAATTTTGCCCACTGGGTATTTCAGAAGTGCAAAGTCAAAGTGAAATTTGACTGATTATTAATATTTTAAATAAGCCTTAGTCCATTTCCTTGATTCAATTATAGTTACATTCCAGAGAAAATCAACCAACCAACCAAAATCAACCTCATGCAGTCTTGATTATTCTTCTTCATATATGCTATTAATTTAAAAAAAAACTTGAAAGGGGAAAAAAATGTGTGGGAAAATGGTGATAGTATTCCCAATCAAATATATAATGGTCTAACTCCAAATTCTTAAAGACCCCTCTGAGGCATCACATGATGCTATCATGTAAATGCCAAATTTTATGGTTAAAAGCACCCTCTCTCTCTTCTATTGTTCAAGTAGCTTCAGGAAAAGACAAAAACAGGAGGGGGGGGGAAACAACTTGTGTGAATAGTTCCTTTTTTGTTTTGTTTTGATATAAGCAGATCATTTGCCTGTTTGGAAATGATTAATTGATTTTATTTTGTTTTGTTTTGTTTTTCTTTCAGTTTCCTCTTGTATTTTCAGTCCGTTATTTCAAAGTGTCCATAAGTATCTAAACCATTTATCATAAGGATTGATTATATGTATGTGTGTGTGTGTGTGTGTGTGTGTGTGTGTGTGTGTGTAGTTCCCTTATAGAATTTAGTTTCTTGTATAGGTTTAACATATATGTGAATATAATGTTTATATCATATGTATATAATATATGAAACAGAATTTATAATTTGTTTTCATATGTGTGTATATATGCATATATAAAAATACATACATATACATATAAAACCAAATCGTATAAGGAACAAAATATCACAAGTTCATTGTCCCAGGGGTTGAACATTTTATGAAATCCAGGCAGCACCATTTGTAAGTTCCTTAAATATAGTGCCAAGCAAAGATTCTAGACATGAATTAACAGGTTTCCTACAAGATTTTCTATTGACTATGGAAATGCAGTTTAATGTTAAGAATATCTAGGCCTATTCACAGTATGTATGTACATATGCAGATATATGGATGTACACATATAAAGTGTCTAATTTGATCACTCGTGGGACGGAATCTGTATTTAATGAAAATGTCTAAAATAATTGATGTATTCTATAAACTTATTACTGGTTCTCACTTCTTCAGAATAAACACTTATACTAATATGTCATTTATTGATTTTTCTCTTTCAAGTTGTTACTAGATGAAATTTTATTTAATGAGCAGATATTTCTTTAGTTCTAAATACCTGACTTAGACATCTTTCATACATATTCAGTGCAGAATGTCTTTCTTTTGCTGCCTATTCAGAAATTGTTTCAAGAATTAACTGAACTGATTTGGTAGGATAATGTCACTTTATAGCCACCAAAAATGGCTGTGGAACAAGGTTTTATCCTTAGTGCCTTCTTTCTTTTCCCTTTGAGAAAACAGATTGAATTTCGCTCAATTATATTTCTTCATTTTTCTTATCATTCTATCATCATCATCATCATCATCATTATTGCTATGTTCATTTTTCTCATCTTTTTCACAGAAAAGTACACATTCTCTGTTTTCCTTGTTCTTCCTTCTCTCTCCCCAGTACTCTGCCTATTTCTTTGTTTTCTCTGTTTTTCTCTATCTTCTCTTTCTGTTTTGCCTCCCTATGAAATTTCTAAGTCCCTGAACCAGTAAAAGTAAAAATAGCCTTAATCACTTTTTATTTGAGGGCTGGAGAACAGGTGTATCTAGACCTGTTATTTTATTTCTAGAGGGAACTCTTAATTTTAGTAATTATTCTTAGCTTACTGTCTTAGAATTATCTAGGAAAGAAAGATGTAGATAGGGGTCTTTATAGACACTCTTACTATAGGTGAATTCTTCTTTTATGGGATTATATTACAATAAGGGAAAGTATTTGAAAGAGGAGAAGGAGGAAGCAGGGAGATAGAGAGGAGTATAAGTTTCAAATAAAGAGTTAGCATTGAGGAAACGGTGACTTTTGTGATCTCTGAAAAAGAAGAGCCTATAAGGAAGTGGGTGAGGAAGAGAGAGGAAGACTTAAATAGGGAGGAGGAAGGAGGGCTTACTTTAGATATGGAAATGTATTTTTCTGACAAATGTTACTATGAATGACAGAAGAAAGGATTAAACTGTATGAGGCTTGGAGATTTGGTCCATGAAAAGTCTACTTGTCCTGGGAGGGGAAAGGTGGGAAATTGAAATACCTGGAGACAACTAGTACCTTGAATAGTGGGAGAGCATGAACAAAAGAGATTTTTCAGGCAAATGTAGAAAAAAAGAATAAAGATAAACAAGAAAATTTCTAGATGGGAGAGGGAGGAGTGAGGATTCAAGAGGAATAGTATGGGTCAATGTCTTCTCTGACAACTGTACTAATCAGCATTATTTGGGAGAAAAAAGTAAAGAAAGGAGTAATTCACAGGGTAAGCCTTTTTAAGGCAAAACGAGAATTAGCACTTAAAAGGCAGAGTCTAGAATGGAAACCTTGGAATCTTTGATTATATAAATAATAGAGAGAAAAGGAAAAGAACCATATAATTATAGAGGGCATGAAATGGAGAATGAAGGTCTACAGTAAACAGAAAGATGAATAATGAAAAGAATGAGAAAAATCCTTTTTGAAAGGGAAGGAAAAAAATGGGGAAAAAAACAACTAAGGTCTAGTTGTTGTTGTGCCACCATTTCCTTTGATTATTCTATCTCAGTTTTCCTAATTATTCTACCTCAATTTCCCTGAATTGTTCCACCTGGTTGCAACATTGAAATAACCAATTCCCAAATTTCTTAATCATTGTTCTTAAAACTTAACAGAGCTCTTAAATAAACAAAACAGGTGAGTCACAAATCATACAGACATAGACTGTACAGTTACAACATTAAACAAAGCAGTTAATACATAAAACCAGATAAGATACCCAAAACAGAGGGTATCATCCAGCATCCTGGAATGATACCATTCTCAGAATTTAATGCCTGTCAGCATTTTATTATTCTGAGAATTCAGATGCTAGCACAGACAAATTTCTAGAACAGGAAAATTTAAACCTAATACCAATGCAATAGAATGGAAAAGAGCAACAAATTGGATAAGAAACATATTTATAAAACAAAGAGAAACACAAAATAAAACTAAGGGACTGGAAATATTTAATTATGCATCAAATAGATCTAAAAATTAAATGTTATTATCAAGCTATCAGAGTAAAAATAAACATTCAAAAAATAAAAAGGAACATCAAGGAAAGGAACAAAGAAAGAAATCAGAAAACTGAAAGAAATGAGAGACACCAAATGACAGGGACCAATATCAGTAATAAACTTATATTCTTCAAATCAAATTCATAAGGTAAACATTTGAAACTCAAGAAGATGTAGATACTAATTCAATAGTGACAGGAGATTTTAATATTCATCTATCGGTTTTGGAAAAATCTAATAGATAAACAAAGGGAAAATATGGAAATACACAAATTGCTAGAAAAACTATAGTTAAAAACTTATGGAATCTTCTAAAAGGGACTGTAAAATACATACACACACACACACACACACACACACATATGTGTGTGTGTGTGTGTGTGTGTGTGTGTGTGTGTGTGTGTGCTACGTGGAACTTTTACAAAACTCAGCCATGAAGTAGAGCATAGAAATAATGCAAAAAAATTGCAAAAAATTGTAAAAAAAGGCAACAATAGTCAATATAACTTTTACAGATCATAATGCAATAAGAATAGAAACTGATTCAGCAGCATCATACAAAAGTAGAAACTTAACAACAAAATCTTAAATAATGAGTAGGTCAAATAACATCATAAAAATTAATTACTTTGTTTTTTATTATTCTTTCTTTTTAAAGCTTTTTATTTTCAAAACATATGAATAGATAATTTTCAACGCAAAACCTTGTATTCAAATTTTTTTTCTCCCTCTCTTTCCCTGACCTCCTCCCCAGATGGCAAGTAATCCAATGTATGTTAAACATATACAATTCTTCTATGCATATTTCCACAATTATCTATTATGCTGCACAAGAAAAATCAGATCAAGAAAGGGAAAAAATGAGAAAGAAAACAAAAGGAAACAACAAAAAAAGTGAAAATACTATGTTGTGATCTACCCTCAATCCCCACAATCCTATCGGTGCAGATGACTCTCTTTGTCATAATACCATTGGAACCAGACTGAATCATCTCACTGTTGAAGAGTTACCTTCATCAGAATTGTTCATTATATAATCTTGCTGTTGCTGTTTATAATGTTCTCCTGGTTCTACTCACTTCACTTAGCATCAGTTCATATAAGTCTCTCCAGGACTCTCTCAAATCATCCTGCAGATCGTTTCTTATATGTTAAGGACCATGCCTAAGTGAAATATAAAATTTGTAAAGGGGCAGGTCACTTCTCCGAGAGCATCCCCAACTGTGGATCATAACATCTGAAGGAGTTGCGAAGTAGTCTTTACTGACACAGGTGTTACTTGTGGACTGGGAATGAAATAAATTGGAGGCAGAGGGAAGAGGAGAGAAATCAGAGAACAGCAACTGCCTCTCAGTCTCCTTGTATTATCATCATCAACCTCTCACATAAAGAGATCAATTCTACAAGTCTTAGTTAGCCACTGGCAGGTGTCTCCTGTATCACAATACTTATAAAACAATAACATTCCATAACATTCATATATTATAACTTATTCGGCTATTCGCCAATTGATGATATCCACTCAGTTTCTAGTTGCTTACCACTACAAAAAGGGCTGTTGCAAATATTTTTGCTCATGTAAATCTTTTTCCCTTTTTTAATGATTTCTTTGGGAAACAGACCCAGTAGAGTCACCTGCTGGATCAAATGCAATGCACAAATTTGATATCCCTTTTGGACAAGTCCCAAATTGCTCTCTAGAAAGCTCACAACTTTCCTGAATCCCCTCCCACATTCATCGTGATCTTCCCCTACCATCTTAGCCAATTTGAGAGCAGTCTTAGTTTGCAATTTTCTGATCAATAGTGATTTAGAACATTTTTTCATATGACTAGAAATGGTTTTTAATTAATAACTTTGTAAAAGAAAATAATGATGAAGCAACATAACAAAATTTCTAGGATGCAGTTAAAGTAAAACTTAGCAGGGATATCAAATACTTATAATCATACATTAACAAAATAGGAAGGAGAAAATCAATGAACATTGATTGCATTTTAAATTGCATTTAAAAAATTAGAAAATAAACAAATGTAAAATAAGCACAAAAAGGGGAGACACTAAATATTAATGGAGAAATAAATTGAAAATAAAAAAACACAAATGATAACTATAAGTCAATTCTTACTAAAGACTAATGAAACTGATAAATCCTTAGCCAATATGTTTAAAAAGAAGAGAGCAGAAAATCCAACCAATAAAATAACAAATAAATAAGTGAAATCATAGAAAAACAAGAAAGGAAAAAGAAAATCAGAATAAATTATTCCATTTACATATTAAACAAAACAGAAAACACAAAAGGAATAAAGAAATATTTTCAAAAATAAAAGACTTACAAAGTAACAGACACACAGAGAAAGTCATCAATAAGAAAAAGAAAATGAAGTCCCCATAAGCTCCCAAATATTTATAGCAGCACCTTTTGTAATTATCTAAGAACTAAAAACTAAGTAGATGCCCATCAATTCTGCTACTATATTCCAATTTTCAGTAAAATGTAGGTCCCCTTTTCCAATTTGTACTTTGACCCAAAAGACTACCCTAACATATCACTGTTTTTAAACTTCAGGATTTCAGCGGTCAAATACATGTGGGTATTTGCTCCAGAAATGTAGATTATAACTCAGTCTTGCCTTATCCTATTCATTGTTGGTAATAAATAGGCTGCACTAGCCCTGTTTGTACTGGCTAGAAACTGGAAATTGAATAGATGCCCATCAACTGGAGAATGGCTGGGTAAATTGTGGTATATGAATGTTATGGAATATTATTGTTCTGTAAGAAATGACCAGCAGGATGAATACAGAGAGGCTTGGCGAGACTTACATGAACTGATGCTAAGTGAAATGAGCAGAACCAGGAGATCATTATACACTTCGACAATGATATTATATGAGGATGTATGCTGATGGAAATAGACTTCTTTGACAAAGAGACCTAACTGATGGACAGAAGCAGCTACACCCAAAGAAAGAACACTGGGAAACGAAGGTGAACTATCTACATCTTTGTTTTTCTTCCCGGGTTATTTTTACCTTCTGAATCCAATTCTCCCTGTACAACAAGAGAACTGTTCGGTTCTGCAAACATATATTGTATCTAGGATATACTGCAACATATCTAACATATATAGGATTGCTTGCCATCTAGGGGAGGGGGTGGAGGGAGGGAGGGGAAAAATCGGAACAGAAGCAAGTGCAAGGGATAATGTAAAAAAATTACCCTGGCATGGATTCTGTCAATATAAAGTTATTATTAAATAAAATTTTTAAAAAATAGGCTGCACTGCAAATTCAATTCTTTAAAAATGTGGTGTTCCATAATTTGCTGCTATATAATACCACTAGAAGAATATTACTGTTTAAAAAGATAGTTTTCACTCAAAAAGGTATGCTGTGATAATATCATATAATATTATAATATTAAATCATGTTATAAAATAAAATATTTATAAGATATAAAATTATATTATATACATGTAAAATAATGTTTTTCCCAAAAGAAGAAATATGAGGAGGTCCCTTTTTTCATCACTCCTTCTGCCACTCCATTTTTTCACCTCTCTTTTCTGTATGTAGGGATCCTAAAATCAAAACACCAAGGAATATAGTGGCCAAATGCCAGAACCCTCAGGCAAAGGAAAAAATACTGCAAGCAGCTAGAAAAACCCAATTCAAGTATCAAGGAGCCACAATAAGGATCACCCAGGATCTGGCAGCATCCACATTAAAGGATCGAAGGGCCTGGAATATGATATTCCGAAAGGCTAAGGAACTTGGTATGCAACCAAAAATAACTTACCCAGCGAGACTGAGCATCTTTTTCCAGGGAAGAAGATGGACATTCAACGAAATAAGCGAATTTCATCTATTTCTGATGAAAAAGCCAGAACTTAACAAAAAATTTGATCTACAAGCACAGAACTCAAGAGAAATCTAAAAAGGTAAAGATTAATCTTGGGAACTATATTTCAGCTATAAAGATGTATAAAGAATACATGTATACCTTGTTCTAGAAACTAGATGTGGAAAGGACATTGTACCAGAAAAAAGGGAAAGTGGGGGTACTACATTTC
The DNA here is from genome assembly GCF_016432865.1 of Antechinus flavipes. Lineage (NCBI taxonomy): Eukaryota > Metazoa > Chordata > Mammalia > Dasyuromorphia > Dasyuridae > Antechinus > Antechinus flavipes. Next base: position 127,024,708 of record NC_067403.1, read on the forward strand.
ATGAAGAGGCAAAGAAAACCTAGTATATCTGAGAGAAAGAATGGAGAGGGATGAATATAGTGAGTATTTTACTGCTTTCAGAATTGGCATTAAGAGAAGAATTTTAGACATATTCAATCTATGGTGAAACTTCTCCCACCTCATTGATAAGTGAGAAGGGAAAAGTGAAAAAGGAAGGAATAAGCTAAGTGGAAGGGAATACGGTAACTGGGAGGGAAAGGGGCAAGTTGGGGGGGGAACTCTAAGGGGGAGGGAGGGATACTAAAAAAGGGAGGGCTGTGAGAAGCAAGTGGTGCTCACAAGCTTAATACTGGGAAGGGGGGTAAGGGAGTAAGAAGGGAGAAAAGCATAAACCGGGGTTAACAAGATGGCAAGTAATACAGAATTGGTCATTTTAACCATAAATGTGAACGGGGTAAACTCCTCTATAAAGAGGAAGCGGTTAGCAGAATGGATTAAAAGCCAGAATCCTACAATATGTTGTATACAGGAAACACACCTGAAGCGGGGTGATACATGCAGGTTAAAGGTAAAAGGTTGGAGCAAAACCTACTATGCTTCAGGTGAAGCCAAAAAAGCAGGGGTAGCCATCCTGATCTCAGATCAAGCTAAAGCAAAAATTGATCTAATCAAAAGAGATAAGGAAGGGCACTATATCTTGCTAAAGGGTAGAATGAATAATGAAGAAGTATCTATATTAAACATATATGCACCAAGTAGTGTAGCATCTAAATTCTTAAAAGAGAAATTAAGAGAGCTGCAAGAAGAAATAGACAGTAAAACTATAATAGTGGGAGATCTCAACCTTGCACTCTCAGAATTAGATAAATCAAACCACAAAATAAATAAGAAAGAAGTCAAAGAGATAAATAGAATACTAGAAAAATTAGATATGATAGATCTCTGGAGAAAATGTAATGGGGACAGAAAGGAGTACACCTTCTTTTCAGCAGTTCATGGAACTTATACAAAAATTGACCATATATTAGGACATAAAAACCTCAAACTCAAATGCAGTAAGGCAGAAATAGTGAATGCATCCTTTTCAGACCATGATGCATTGAAAATTACATTCAATAAAAAGCCACAGGAAAGTAGACCAAAAAATAATTGGAAACTAAATAATCTCATACTAAAGAATGATTGGGTGAAACAGCAAATTATAGACATAATTAATAACTTCATCCAAGAAAATGATAATAATGAGACATTATACCAAAATGTATGGGATGCAGCCAAAGCGATAATAAGGGGAAATCTCATATCTCTAGAGGCCTATTTGTATAAAATAGAGAAAGAGAAGGTCAATGAATTGGGCTTGCAACTAAAAATGCTAGAAAAGGAACAAATTAAAAACCCCCAGTCAAACACTAAACTTGAAATTCAAAAAATAAAAGGAGAGATCAATAAAATTGAAAGTAAAAAAACTATTGAATTAATTAATAAAACTAAGAGTTGGTTCTATGAAAAAACCAACAAAATAGACAAACCCTTAGTAAATCTGATTAAAAAAAGGAAAGAGGAAAATCAAATTGTTAGTCTTAAAAATGAAAAGGGAGAACTCACCACTAACGAAGAGGAAATTAGAGCAATAATTAGGAGTTACTTTGCCCAACTTTATGCCAATAAATTCGACAACTTAAATGAAATAGAAGAATACCTCCAAAAATATAGCTTGCCTAAACTAACAGAGGAAGAAGTAAATATCCTAAACACTCCTATCTCAGAAAAAGAAATAGAACAAACTATCAATCAACTCCCTAAGAAAAAAACCCCAGGACCAGATGGATTTACATCTGAATTCTATCAAACATTTAAAGATCAATTAACTCCAATGCTAAATAAACTATTTGAAGAAGTAGGGATTGAAGGAGTCCTACCAAACTCCTTTTATGACACAGATATGGTACTGATACCTAAACCAGGTAGGCTGAAAACAGAGAAAGAAAATTATAGACCAATCTCCCTAATGAATATTGATGCTAAAATCTTAAATAAAATATTAGCAAAAAGATTACAGAAAATCATCCCCAGGATAATACACTATGACCAAGTAGGATTTATACCAGGAATGCAGGGCTGGTTCAATATTAGGAAAACTATTAACATAATTGACTATATCAACAACCAACCAAACAAAAACCATATGATCATCTCAATAGATGCAGAAAAAGCATTTGATAAAATCCAACGGCCATTCCAAATAAAAACACTTGAGAGCATAGGAATAAAAAGACTTTTCCTTAAAATAGTTAGGAGCATATATTTTAAATCTTCAGTAAGCATCATATGCAATGGGGAAAAACTGGAACCTTTCCCGGTAAGATCTGGAGTGAAGCAAGGTTGCCCACTATCACCATTATTATTAAATATTGTATTAGAAACACTGGCCTCTGCAATAAGAGTCGAGAAAGAGATTAAAGGAATTAGAGTAGGCAATGAGGAAACCAAACTATCACTCTTTGCAGATGATATGATGGTATACCTAGAAAACCCCAGAGATTCTACTAAAAAGCTATTAGAAATAATTCATAATTTTAGCAAAGTAGCAGGATACAAAATAAATCCCCATAAATCCTCAACATTCTTATACACCACCAACAAAATCCAAGAGCAAGAGATACAAAGAGAAATTCCATTCAAAATAACTGTTGATAGCATAAAATATTTGGGAATCTACCTACCAAAAGAAAGTCAGGAATTATATGAGCAAAATTACAAAAAAGTTTTCACACAAATAAAGTCAGACTTAAATAATTGGAAAAATATTAAGTGCTCTTGGATAGGCCGAGCAAATATAATAAAGATGACAATACTCCCTAAACTAATCTATTTATTTAGTGCTATACCAATCAGACTTCCAAGAAAATATTTTAATGATTTAGAAAAAATAACAACAAAATTCATATGGAACAATAAAAAGTCGAGAATCTCAAGGGAATTAATGAAAAAAAAATCAAATGAAGGTGGTCTAGCTGTACCTGATCTAAAATTATATTATAAAGCAGCAGTCACCAAAACCATTTGGTATTGGCTTAGAAATAGATTAGTTGATCAGTGGAAAAGGTTAGGTTCACAAGACAGAATAGTCAACTATAGCAATCTAGTGTTTGACAAACCCAAAGATTCTAAATTTTGGGATAAGATTTCATTATTTGATAAAAACTGCTGGGATAACTGGAAATTAGTATGGCAGAAATTAGGCAAGGACCCACACTTAACACCACATACCAAGATAAGATCAAAATGGGTCCATGGCCTAGGCATAAAGAACGAGATTATAAATAAATTAGAGGAACATAGGATAGTTTATCTCTCAGACTTGTGGAGGAGAAAGAAATTTGTGACCAAAGATGAACTAGAGACCATTACCGATCACAAAATAGAAAATTTTGATTATATCAAATTAAAAAGCCTTTGTACAAACAGAACGAATGCAAACAAGATTAGTAGGGAAGTAACAAACTGGGAAAACATCTTTACAATTAAAGGTTTTGATAAAGGCCTCATTTCCAAAATATATAGAGAACTGACTCAAATTTATAAAAAATCAAGCCATTCTCCAATTGATAAATGGTCAAAGGATATGAACAGACAATTTTCAGATGAAGAAATTGAAACTATTACCACTCACATGAAAGAGTGTTCCAAATCACTTTTGATCAGAGAAATGCAAATTAAGACAACTCTGAGATATCACTACACACCTGTCAGATTGGCTAAGATGACAGGAAAAAATAATGATGAATGTTGGAGGGGATGCGGGAAAACGGGGACACTGATGCATTGTTGGTGGAGTTGTAAACGAATCCAGCCATTCTGGAGAGCGATCTGGAATTATGCCCAAAAAGTTATCAAACTGTGCATACCCTTTGATCCAGCAGTGTTTCTATTGGGCTTATACCCCAAAGAGATACTAAAAAAGGGAAGGGGACCTGTATGTGCCAAAATGTTTGTAGCAGCCCTGTTTGTAGTGGCTAGAAACTGGAAAATGAATGGATGCCCATCAATTGGAGAATGGCTGGATAAATTGTGGTATATGAATGTTATGGAATATTATTGCTCTGTAAGGAATGACCAGCAGGATGAATACAGAGAGGCTTGGAGAGACCTACATGGACTAATGCTAAGTGAGATGAGCAGAACCAGGAGATCATTATACACTTCGACAACGATATTGTATGAGGATGTATTCTGATGGAAGTGGATTTCTCTGACAAAGAGACTTAACTGAGTTTAATTGGAGAAATGATGGACAGAAACAGCTACACCCAAAGAAGGAATACTGGGAAATGAATGTGAACTATTTGCATTTTTGATTTTCTTCCCGAGTTATTTTTACCTTCTGAATCCAATTCTCCCTGTGTAGCGGGAGAACTGTTCAGTTCTGCAAGTATGTATTGTGTCTGGGATATACTGCAACATATTTAACATATATAGGACTGGGAGGGGGGGAGGAGGGAGGGAGGGAGGGGAAAAAACGAAACATAAGTGATTGCAAGGGATAATGTTGTGTAGGAATTATCCTGGCATGGATTCTGTCAATACAAAGTTATTATTAAATAAAATTAAATTAAAAAAAAAATCCACTCCCATCAGAATACATCCTCATACAGTATCATTGTTGAAGTATATAATGATCTCCTAGTTCTGCTCATTTCACTTAGTATCAGTTCATGTAAGTCCCTCCAAGCCTCTCTGTATTCATCCTGCTGGTCATTTCTTACAGAACAATAATATTCCATAATATTCATATACTACAATTTACCCAATCATTCTCCAATTGATGAGCATCCATTCATTTTCCAGTTTCTAGCCACTATAAATAGGACTGCCACAAACATTTTGGCACATACAGGTCCCTTTCTCTTCTTTAGTATCTCTTGGAGTATAAGCCCAGTAGTAGCACTGCTGGATCAAAGGGTATGCACAGTTTGATAACTTTTTGGGCATAATTCCAGATTGCTCTCCAGAATGGTTGGATTTGTTCACAGCTCCACCAACAATGCATCAGTGTCCCAGTTTTCCCGCATCCCCTCGAACATTCATCATTATTTTTTCCTGTCATCTTAACCAATCTGACAGGTATGTAGTGGTATCTCAGAGTTGTCTTAATTAGCATTTCTCTGATCAATAATGATTTGGAACACCCTTTCATATGAGTGGAAATAGTTTCAATTTCATCATCTGAAAATTGGCTGTTCCTATCCTTTGACCATCTATCAATTGGAGAATGGTTTGATTTCTTATAAATTAGAGTCAATTCTCAATATATTTTGGAAATGAGGCCTTTATCAGAACCTTTAACTGTGAAGATGTTTTCCCAGTTTGTTGCTTCCCTTCTAATCTTGTTTGCATTAGTTTTGTTTGTACAAAGGCTTTTTAATTTGATGTAATCAAAATTTTCTATTTTGTGATCAGTAATGGTCTCTAGTTCATCTCTGGTCACAAATTTCTTCCTCCTCCACAAGTCTGAGAGGTAAACTATTCTATGTTCCTCTAATTTGTTTATAATCTCATTCTTTTTGCCTAAATTATGGACCCATTTTGATCTTATCTTGGTATATGGTGTTAAGTGTGGGTCCATGCCTAATTTCTGCCATAATAATTTCCAGTTATCTAGCAATTTTTGTCAAATAATGAATTTTTATCCCAAAAGTTAGGCTCTTTGGGTTTGTCAAACACTAGATTGCAATAGTTGACTATTTTGTCTTGTAAACCCAACCTATTCCACCGACCAACTGATCTAATTCTTAACCAATACCAATGGTTTTGGTGACTGCTGCTTTATAATATAGTTTTAGATCAGGTACAGCTAGGCCATCTTCATTTGATTTTTTTTATTAGTTCCCTTGAAATTCGCAATCTTTTGTTCTTCCAGATGAATTTTGTTGTTATTTTTTCTAGCTCATTAAAATATGTTCTTGGAAGTCTGATTGGCATAGCACTAAATAAATAGATTAGTTTAGGGAGTATTGTCATCTTTATTATATTTGTTCGGCCTGTCCAAGAGCACTTAATATGTTTCCAATTATTTAAGTCTGATTTTATTTGTATTGAAAGTTTTTTGTAATTTTGGTCATATAATTCCTGACTTTCCTTTGGTAGATAGATTCCCAAATATTTTATGCTGTTGACAGTTATTTTGAATGGAATATCTCTTTGTATCTCTTGCTGTTGGATTTTGTTAGTGATGTATAAAAGTGCTGAGGATTTAGGGGATTTATTTTGTATCCTGCAACTTTGCTAAAGTTATGAATTATTTCTAATAGCTTTTTAGTAGAATCTTTGGGGTTCTCTAAGTATACCATCCTATTGTCTGCAAAGAGTGATAGTTTGGTTTCCTCATTGCCTACTCTAATTCCTTTAATCTCTTTCTTGACTCTTATTGCAGAGGCTAGTGTTTCTAATACAATATTGAATAACAATGGTGATAGTGGGCAACCTAGCTTTACTCCAGATCTTACTGGGAAAGGTTCCAGTTTTTCCCCATTGCATATGATGCTTACTGATGGTTTTCAATATATGCTCCTGACTATTTTAAGGAAAAATAACAATAAGGAAAGTTATTGATATAGTCAATTATGCTAATAGTTTTCCTAATATTGAATCAGCCCTGCATTCCTGGTATAAATCCTGCTTGGTCATAGTGTATTATCCTGGGGATGATGTTCTGTAATCTTTTTGCTAATATTTTATTTAATTTATTTTTAGAATTTCAAGTTTAGTGTTTGACTGGGGGGTTTTAATTTGTTCCTTTTCTAGCATTTTTAGTTGCAAGATTAGTTGTATTCCTACCCTCTCAAGCGTCTTTATTAGGAATGGATGTTGGATTTTATCAAATGTTCTTTCTGCATCTATTGAGATGATCATATGATTTTTGCTAGTTTGGTAATTGATATAGTCAATTATGCTAATAGTTTTCCTAATATTGGACCAGCCCTGCATTCCTGGTATAAATTCTGCTTAGTCATAGTGTATTATCCTGGGGATGATGTTCTGTAATCTTTTTGCTAATATTTTATTTAAGATTTTAGCATCCATATTCATTAGAGGAATTGGTCTTAATTTTCCTTCTCTGTTTTCAGCCTACCTGGTTTAAGTATCAATACCATATCTGTGTCATAAAAGGAGTTTGGTAGGACTATTTCAATCCCTATTTTTTCAAATAGTTTATATAGCATTGGAGTTAATTGTTCTTTAAATGTTTGGTAGAATTCACATGTAAATGCATCTGGTCCTGGTGATTTTTTCTTAGGAAGTTGGTTAATGGCTTTTTCTATTTCTTTTTCTAAGATGGGACTATTTAGGATATTTACTTATTCCTCTGTTAATCTGGGCAAGCTATATTTTTGAAGGTATTCTTCCATTTCATTTAAGTTGTCAAATTTATTGGCATAAAGTTGGGCAAAGTAACTCCTAATTATTGCTCTAATTTCCTCTTTGTTAGTGGTGAGTTCTCCCTTTTCATTTTTAAGACTAATAATTTATTTTCTTCTTTCCTTTTTTCAATCAGATTTACTAAGGGTTTGTCTATTTTGTTGCTTTTTTCATAGAACCAGCTCTTAGTTTTATTAATTAATTCAATAGTTTTTTTTTTACTTTCAATTTTATTGATCTCTCCTTTTATTTTTAGAATTTCAAGTTTGACTGGGGTTTTTAATTTGTTCCTTTTCTAGCATTTTTAGTTGCAAGCCCAATTCATTGACCTTTTCTTTCTCTATTTTATTCAAGTAGGCCTCTAGAGATATGAAATTTCCCCTTATTACCGCTTTGGCTGCATCCCACACATTTTGATATGATGTCTCATTATTATCATTTTCTTGGGTGAAGTTATTAATTATGTCTATAATTTGCTGTTTCATCCAATCATTCTTTAGTATGAAATTCTTTAGTTTACAATTTTTTTTTTGGTCTACTTTCCCCTGGCTTTTTATTTAATGTAATTTTCATTGCATTGTGGTCTGAAAAGGATGCTTTTACTATTTCTGCCTTACTGCAATTGAATTTGAGGTTTTTATGTCCAAATATATGGTCAATTTTTGTGTAGATTCCATGAACTGCTGAAAAGAAAGTGTACTCTTTTCTGTCTCCATTTAGTTTTCTCCAGAAATCTATCATATCTAGCTTTTCTAGTATTCTATATACCTCTTTGACTTCTTTATTTTGTGGTTTGATTTATCTAATACTGAGAGTGCAAGGTTGAGATCTCCCACTATTTTAGTTTTGCTGTCTACCTCTTCTTGCAGCTCTCTTAATTTCTCTTTTAAGAATTTAGATGCTACACCACTTGGTGCATATATGTTTAATATTGTTATTGGTTCATTATCTATGCTACTCTTTAGCAAGATATAGTGCCTTTCCTTTTCTCTGTTAATTAGATCAATTTTTGCTTTTGCTTGATCTGAAATCAGGATGGCTACCCCTGCTTTTTTGACTTCACCTGAAGCATAGAAGATTCTGCTTTAACCTTTTATCTTTACTCTGTATGTATCTCCCTACTTCAGGTGTGTTTCCTGTAAACAACATATTGTAGGATTCTGGCTTTTGATCCATTCTGCTAACCACTTCCTCTTTATGGGGGAGTTAACCCCATTCACATTTATGGTTAAAATGACCAATTCTGTATTACTTGCCATCTTGTTAACCCCTGTTTATGCTTTTCTCTCTTCTTTTCCCCTTACCTCCCTCCCCAGTATTAAACTTGTAAGGACCACTTGTTTCTCACTTTTTAGTATCCCTCCCCTGCCTTAGAGTTCCTCCCCATATCTTACTCCTTTTCCTCACAGTTTCCATATTCCCTCCTGCTTAGCTTATTCCTTCCCTTTTTATTTTTCCCTTCTCACTTTTCAATGAGATGGGAGAAGTTTCACCATAAATTGAATATGTCTAAAATTTTTCTCTTAAAGCCAATTCTGATGGCAATAAGATACCCACTATATTCATCCCCCTCCATTCTTTCTCTCAGATATAATAAGTTTCCTTTGCCTCTTTGTGAGATGTAGTACCCCCACTTTACCCTTTTTCTGGTACAATGTCCTTTCCACCTCTAGTTTCTAGAACAAGGTATACATGTATTCTTTATACATCTTTACAGCAAAAATATAGCTCCCAAGATTTCTTTTTACCTTTTTAGGTTTCCTTTGAGTTCTATATTTGTAGATCAAACATTTTCATTAAGTTCTGGTTTTTTCATCAAAAATAGGTGAAATTCACTTATTTTGTTGAATGACCATCTTCTTCCCTGGAAAACGATGCTCATTCTGGCTGGGTAAGTTATTTTTGGTTGCATACCAAGTTCCTTAGCCTTTCAGAATATCATATTCCAGGACCTTCAATCTTTTAATATGGATACTCCTAGATCCTGGGTAATCCTTATTGTGGCTCCTCTATATTTGAATTGGGTTTTTCTAGCCACTTGCAGTATTTTTTCCTTCGTCTGAGGGTTCTGGCATTTGGCCACTATATTTCTTGGTATTTTGTTTTTAGGATTCCTTTCAGTAGGTGATTGATGAATTCTTTCAATGTCTATTTTGCCCTCTGTTTCTATGACTTCTGGGCAGTTCTCTTTGATAATTTCATGGAAAATAGTGTCCAGGCTCTTTTTTTATCATATTTTTCTGGGAGCCCAATAATTCTCAGATTGTCTCTCCTAGATATATTTTCCAGGTCTGTTGTTTTCCCAAGAAGATATTTCACATTTTTTTCCATTGTTTGATTTTTTTGGTTTTGCTTGATTGATTCTTGTTGTCTCTTTGAGTCATTCAATTCCATTTGTTTGATTCTGATTTTCAATGAAGTATTTTCATTACTCACTTTTTAAATATCTTTTTCTAATTGTCCAATTGAGTTTTTAAGTGAGTTATTTTGTTCCATGGAATTTTTTTTCCATTTCGCCAATTTTATTTTTTAGAGAGCTATTTTCTTTTTCCAGTTTGCTAATCCTATTTTTTGAGGATTTGATTTCTTTATCTACTCTGTCTTTAAATGAGTGGGATGACTTCTCCAGACTCTCTTGCCAAGCCTCCCTCTCCTTTTGCCATTTTTCTTCTAGCTCTCTTGTGAGAGCCTTTTTAATTTCTTCTATGAGAGTCATCTGTGTTAAATACCAGATGATATCTTCCTTTGGGGATTCATCTGAAGACCATCTGTTTTTAATATCCTCAGGGTTTAGAGTCTGTTCTCTATCCATATAGAAGCTGTCAGTGGTTAAGGTCGGTTTCAATTTTTTGCTCATTTTATCAGAAAAGAATCAAAGACAAACTAGCAAAGAAAATAAGGAAAAAAACCCAAAAGGAATCTGTTTTCTTTTTTGGGCTGGATGGTGTTACTGAGTTTCCTCTACAGACTGGGTTGGGGGTGGGGCAGCAGCGAGGCCCTAACAGAACAGCAATGGCTGTACTGTGCCTGTTCTCTGAGACTCTAAGAGCATGCTGAGACACTGTGGGGGAGGGGTGGCCAAGTCCCAAGACACTCCAGCTGTTCAGGGTTGTATTCTTCACCCCCTGTGTTTTTACCTTCTCTGCTTGTCTGCTGGATTGCTGCCAGGGCAAAGTATCCAGTCTTCTACCAAAGCTCTCCCCACAGAAATGGCTGAGATCACTCTCCACCCACCTCCAATTTACTCAGCTGTGAGCTGCCTGCTGTGCTCTCACTGCCGCTGCCTGCCCTCAGCTTGCACCTGATTTAAAACCTTCCCTGCTCTTGAGCAAAAACGGACTTTCCTGGCAAATTTCAAGGATGTCTTCTCTTGGTAATTATTTGTGGGTGTTGTTTTTTTTTTTTTTTTTTTTTTTCCCAGTCAAGCATTAATTCAGAGTCTTGTAATGAAATGGATTCTGAGAGAAAACTTGGAACTTACATAGCTGTGTGTCTCCTCTCTGCCATCTTGTCTGGAAGTCTGACCTTTTGTTTTTCTATATGAACTTTGTTGTTATTATTTCTAGGTCATTAAAATATTTTTTGGGAGTCTGATTGGTATAGCGCTAAATAAATAGATAAAGTTAGGTAGTATTGTCATCTTTATTATATTTGCTCACCCTATCCAAGAGCATTTAATATTTTTCCAATTGGTTAGATCTGACTTTATTTGTGTGGAAAGTATTTTGGAATTTTGCTCATATAGTTCCTCATTTTCCCTTGACAGATAGATTCCTAAATATTTTATACTATTGATAGTAACTATCAATATTTAAATGGAATTTCTCTTTGTAACTCTAACTGTTAGATCTTATTCATGATATATAAGAATGCTTATGACTTCTGTGGTTTATTTTGTATCCTGTAACTTTACTAAAAGTGTGGATTATTTTGAAGAGCTTTTTAGTAGAATCTCTGGGGTTCTCTAAGTATACCATCATATCATCAGCAAAGAATGACAATTTGGTTTCCTCATTACCTACTCTAATTCTTTTAATCTCTATCTCAACTCTTATTGCCAAAGCTAGCATTTCTAATACAATATTGAATTGTAATGGTGATAGTGGGCAACCTTGTTTCACTCCTGATCTTATTGGGAATGGTTCCCGTTTATCCCCATTACATGGCATTATAAGTTCTTAATAAATTGTTGTTTCTTTCCTTCCTTCCTTCCTTCCTTCTTTCTTTCTTTTTTAATAATAACTTTTGATTTTCCAAATTCATGCAATGATAGTTTTCAAGATTCATCTTTGCAAATTCTTGTGTTCCAAATATTTCTCTCTCTTCCCTCTTCCATCTCCCCTCAAAAAAGGTGAAAATGCTCGTTGTGATCCACATTAAGTCCCCGTAATCCTCTTTATGGTTTCAGATGGTTTTCTCCATCACAAGTCTATTGGAATTGTCCTGTATCTCCTCATTGTTGAAAAAAGTCAAGTCCAAGTTGATCATCACATAATCTTATTGCTGTATAGAATGTTCTCTTGATGCTACTCACTTTAATTAGCATCAATTCATATAAGTCTCTATTTCCTTTTTATTTCATTTTCTCCTGCATTTTTCCTTCCTTCTTTTTTCCTCCTTCCTCCCTCCATCTCTTCTTTCCTTTTTTCTTAATTTATTTTCCCTCTTTTTCTTTCCTACAAGTTTCTTTGTTTTCTCCTTCCTTCTCTTCTTCCTCTCTCCCTCTTTTTCTTCCTTTCTTTTTTCTTCCCTTGTTCCTTTTTCATTCTTATGTTCATGTCTCCTTTTCTAACTTGTTCCTTCTCTTGTTTCCTTTATTCCTTCCTTTTTACCCTTTTTTCACTTCCTTCTTTCCTTTTCCCCCATTATTTCCCTCTACTTCTCTACAAAAATGAAGATCTTTGGCTACAGTTACCTTAATTTTAGATCTTTTGATTTCTTTTTCTCTTTTGTTGTATATTTTCTTACACTTTGTCATATAGAATAATTTCTTTGAGATGGGCAGAAGAACATGTTGAAAAATACAAATGATGTAAAAACCTAAGATAACTATTACAATTTTTAAAGTAGAAATAAATAAATTATGATTTTGTATATGAGAAAGAGATAGAAACAGAGACAGAGAAAAAATATAATCATTAAAATTGCCACACATCATTCCAAATGCAATCTAACTGAGATTTCTGTTCAACTGTATATCCTACAATATTACTTTTCATAAAAAAAAATAATAATGATGATGATGATAGCAGGCAAAAGCTTCATATTCCTTCTTCATAACCTGGAATTCTTCAGAGGTATTCTACTTTCTCTTTTGTAGTCTCCCTTAGAACCACTATATTCATTTTTAAGATTTGACCAGATTTGAGAGCATTATTCTCTGTGCTGTATAAAAATATCAATGAACTCAATATATTTTTATATATTCACAAACCTTGGTTCCCTACCCAATTTATTATATGCTCTAACTTAACTTGAATAATTTTCTTTGGACATCATTGGAATTGAACTTTTCTCTGTGATTCCTGCTTCATATAGTTTATAAGAATTCTTAGTAGAAGCAGATTGGATTTTTTTCCCCTTTTATAAATAGGAGAAACTCAAGAATTGACTTTCCAAAGTGTTCATAACATAGAGAAAGTACATAGTCCTGAATGAGAATAAGCTTGACACTTAGGAAAGGATAAAAGAGATTTTATTTGACATTTCACAATGGGTCCTTTTCCATATGGTGTTTTACTTTATCCCTTCTTTTGAGAGAGAATAATTCTAAATGTTTTATGATCTTCTTAAAACATGTATGTGTAGGCATTGCCAAAGGAATAATAATATGGAAATAGTTGAAATTCCAAAGAAGAGCTGGCATTTTTATATTCAGGTGGAACTAACAAAATCCTACATTGCATTTGTGTGGAATTGCATTGCTATTTTCATATTATTATCTGAAGTCTGCTTATAATATTTTCAGAAATCTCCTTAATGTTATGAAGTTTGATTTCAACCTCACCTTCCTAAATATCATCATGAATATTTGCTAGGAATTAACAAGACCTACTCATACAGAATTTTAAAGGCAGGATGACAAGAAATACTCCTTTAGATCACTTGTAAGTGATCATAAAGAAGGCAACAGGCAGCAAATGTGAAGAACTGAGAAGCAGGCAAATGAGATTAGAGAACCCAAATATTTTTGGCTCTCTTATTTTCTTGATTCTATTATTGGCCAATTTCCAGCTCTTGTGGAAAAAACTAAAATCCTTTTATGGAGAGATTAAGTACCTACACAGATGGTTCAAGAAGCAAACAATCTCTAGCCACCTACGATCTAAGACAAACTAAGGAAGATATATGAGCAAGAGTGTGCAGATAAATGTTTAAAAACAGTTTTATAAACACACATGTATACATACAGATATGTGTATGTGTGTATATGTGTGTGTTTGCATGTACAAATACATATGAAAACCTATTTTTAAACGTTTACAACTCCATACACATGAGTGCAGACACACATAGGTATATGCACATATCTATATACATATATACACATACTTTATACAATAAAATATTTTAAAGTTAGAATTGCATGTTTTCTATTGCTTCCTTAAATCTATTTATTCAATAAAACAATAAATCTAGCCCTGATTTGTTCCATTTAAATGCTCATAGTTAAAATTTTAATTTAGTTCTTAACTAGTATTAGCCAATGCACCATTGTAAATGAGGGATAGACTAGTCTATCTTTGACTTGTGGGAAACAAGCACATTTCCAAATCTGAGATTTCATAAGACGTAATGAAATATGTATTCTAACAAAATGAACTAACCAAAATTTTCTACCAAGTAATCATTTCACTAAAATTTGTAAAATGTAAGACTCAGTCTCATTTACTATATGTAATGTACTGGGGTACTTCTCTTAAGTTTGCACCATTTTCTAAATTAATTTGGCCATAAAACACTTTAGGGCTTAAAAATCAATTGATGGAAACTATAAATGCATATCTAGGGAATCTGAAAAGTAAAAGGTATGTTTTAGGGACTAAGTAAGGAGGGGGAAAGGTGAAAAAAGTCCAGGAAAATTTGAAGCAATTCCAGAAATTTGTGGGATTTTTTAGAGGAGAAAATACCATTTTCTCACACAATTCTTATTCATTTAAAATTCAAGCAACACAGCTTTGGAAATTTGTTTTAGGGCCAAAGGAATTTAAAGGTGAATGAGAAATTCAAAATCATTTTTGTTGTTATTTTGGGTTTTATTTGTTTTGTTCTTTCTCTCATGCTTCCATTAAAAGCCTATTTTGATGCTTCATCTTGGAGAGGAGAGGTGACATATATCTCTTTCTTTTTATGGCTATACAACTTAAGAAAGTTGTCACCTCTTCTCCACCTCTCTTCTGAACCCTGGGCAGCCTTGGTTCTGATCTCACCATTCAAATAAAACTTCTCTCTTACAAAAGGCAGTTTCTATCTTTCTTTTTGTCTTTCTGCCCTTTGTCCAGTGGAGGGAAATTTGGAGGTTGGTGCCAACTATATGATCAGTTACTTGAATAGTTCTAAGGACAGTCTTTAATGTCTTCTTTTTCCTCCATTATTTCCCCACATTCAAGTTTGAATACTTTAGGACCAATGCACTTAGATACAACATTGGAAAGAAATTCTTGACATCTTTTTAAGCTGTCTTGAAAAATTTTGTAGCCTGGAAACACTTTCTGCAGACTGGTCTCTTCATGACCTTCTTCACAATATCTCATGCCTGAAACAAATATTCTAAAAATGTGCTGCTTTCTAATACATATTCCTTATTTTATTCAAGTGGGATTGAAGATTAAGATAAATAACAGCTTATCTTTGCTACACTGTGGAGATGGAGTATACATAAAAATAATCATGGTGTAAAAAGGGGGTATCAATAAACCTTTTTTTATTTTTAAAAGATGTGAAAAAATTCTATTCCCCCACACAATTTTATTCTTCTATTTCTAAAGCATTTTGCCCCATCATCCCTTTACCCCTATAATACTCCACTTATATTATCTCTTCTCTGCCATCCCTAGAATGTAAGTTTCTTAAGTTCCTAAAGCCAGAGACCATATCATTATAAAAAACAATAATATTTCTATACCAAGACTTACTACAAAGTAAATTCTTAGGAAATATTTGTTTAATTCAATTCAGCAAAAAATCATTAGGCCTCTACAATGAATAAAGCAGACTATTTTGAAAAAAAAATTAAAAATAAAATTTTGGTCATAAAATTTAATCCCAAAAGTTATGGGAGGCCTAGTTCCATAGAATGGCAAAGGCAACATTCCACATGAGGAAAACTCTAGTTCTTAGTCAGTTATTCCAAGGCTGTCAAAAAAAAGTGATACAAGGACACTTTCAAGGTCTCTCTTAAGAATATTAAAATTAATTTTATGATATGGGAGATCCTGGCACAGAACTGCCCAAGTTGGTATACCCTCATCAGAGAAGGTGCTATACTCTAAACAAAATTAAATTAACTCAGAAGAAATACAAGATACACAAAGTTAGAGAAGTCTCCTTGTATGTTCATAGGAACTATTTCTGTTAGACTTTTTTGATAGCCTTGTGAATACTTGCCCTGTTTGATTTAGGAAGTATCTATTGAATACTTGTATTATTCAATCAGAATACATATTACTGCAGAATAAGACATAATAAAGGAGGTTTTGTGGTGAAGTGTAAAGAATGCAACATCTGGTGTCAGAAGAATCAGATTTTACTCTGTATAATTTATATACAATTGGGCAAGTCCCTTACCCTCTCTGGGTTTCCAGTTCCTTCTTTTGCATACAAGGGGATTTGACAATGACCAGCAGGATGAATACAGAGAGGACTGGCAAGATTTACGAATATAAACTGCCTGCATTTTTGTTTTTCTTCACGGGTTATTTATACCTTCTGAATCCAATTCTCCCTATGCAACAAGAGATCTGTTCGGTTCTGCACACATATATTGTATCTAGGATATACTGTAACTTATTTAACATGTAAAAGACTGCTTGCCATCTGGGTGGGGGAGGGGGTGGAGGAAGGGAGGGGGAAGGGGTGGAGGGAGGGAGGGGAAAAATTGGAACAGAAGTGAGTGCAAGGGATAATGTTGTAAAAAATTACCCTGGCATGGATTCTGTCAATAAAAAGTTATTTTTAAAAAAAGTGGGGGGGGGGGAGGATTTGGCTACATGACTTCTAATGCTGCTCCCAGTTTTAGAAATATGATCCTATGATAAAATAACAAGGATTTTAAAGTATTGAAGAAGATCTAATTCTAATTTTGTACTCTTTAAAGAAAAAAAATCCTAAGTTAAAACTACCTAGTGGCTTTAGTGATGCTTTAGTGAGCAAAATGAGAAGGAAAAGAAACATTACTCTTCAAATCTTCTTATGGTTAAAAAAAAGAAGTTTCCCAAAATCAGTGAGAAAGTACTTGTATGTTTTCAATAGTTTGATTTTTTTTTTTAAAGTATGGAGAGGCAACATGGTAGTGGACGGAAAGCCAATCTTAGGACCAAAAAGACCTGAGTCCAACTGGAAGGAGAAAATCTTCAATTCTATCTCAATAAGAGACTTTGCCCTATTTCTTTGTGCTTAAATGAATTTAAGTTCCAACTGCTTGAGGGGGGAATGATGCGGGGAAAGATTCCTTTCTAGATTCCCACCCTCTCCTAGTTAATAATGTAAATTGCCCTTTAACTCACAAATCCTGGTCCCTTTGCATTCCAATAGAAGATCTGACCTGTTCCCAGCCCCACCTGGATATGAGCCAACTTTGGGGCTACACCCGAAAGCCCCTCAAGCTAAGTCTCCTATTATAAAAAGGCCACACTGGGAACCCCTCTTTACAGAGATTCCAAACATGGCTACCATGTGAGGACCCTCTGTCCACTGGACCCTCTGTCCAGTGCCCTCCTTATCTCTACCTTCGCCTATACTTTAACTTTGCTTATCTAATAATAAACCTCTTTTATCAATCTAAAAAAAAAAGACCTGAGTCCAAGTTCTGTTTCTGACCCTAGGCAAATCACAGCTTCTCAGTGCCCTATAGAATTTAATTTAATGGTTCTGATTTTTTTACTTCAAGTAAGTCATTCTAGGGCATGGGGAGAGGGAGAGATGCAGGGAGTGGCAGAACAAAAAGTTGAGAAGTAGCTTGGAGGGCTGGAAACACATAATATCCCTTTGACATTTTTCTGTAACCTCAAATTCAATAAAAGTACATTAGAGACTAGATTAGTGTAATATGGACAATGCTCAACTCTCTTCTGGAAGGATTTTAATGTAGTCGGAAAGTGAAAATAGTTACTGAGGTTTTCTAGAAGAAGCTTATCATTGTTTCATAGTTTAAAGATCAATCATACTTAAGATTAAGACTTCAGTTATTAAGCTCACAAGATCATAGACTTAGAACAAAAAGAACTCTCAGAGATAACCCAACATTTTACAGATGAGAAAACTGAGACCCAGAAAAAGTTAAATGACTTGTCCAAGGTTACATAGGTGATAAGAATCATCTTTTGATGTTCTGTGTCCAAATCCAGTACTACTACAGAGATAGGATTGGGCCCTATACTCAATCAGGCTTTTAAAATTTGCAAAGTGGTTTTTAAGTATTATTCAAACTTCACAACAACCCTAAGAGATTAATGCTATTCTTACCCTGTTTTATAGATGACAAAATTGAGGTAGATGGAAGTTAAATCACTTCTTCATGTTCATACAGCTAATAAGAGAAAAAAGGTGACATTTAAACTCAGGCCTTCCTAATTCCAAGTCTGGTGTTTTACTCACAATATCACTTTGTTTTGATGCCTTATGACCCTTTTTGGGATTTCCTTGGTTAAAAAAAAAATACTGGAGTAATTTGCCATTTCCTTCTCTAGATCACTTTACAGATTAAGAAACTAAGCCAAAAAGTTAAATAATTTGCCCAGGACCACATAGTTAGTAAGTGAGGCCAGATTTTAATTCAGAATCATGATTCTTCTTGACTTCAGGCCTGGCATTCTAATCACTGTGTAACTTATTACCTAGCTACACATAACTACACTATAATACTTCTAATACTTTATACCAATTATATGATTCTGAACAAGTTACTTAATCAATCTATGCCTTACCCTACTTATATAAAAGAATGGTGTCCGATTTAGGGTTTCAGGGATGCCTAAAGTACTTTCCAACTCTAAAATCTATAATATTATGTTCTCTATTTCCTCTAACAAAATCAAATAGATGGTAAAAGAGGAAGAGGAGATGCTACTCTGACACTAACACTTTAAGCTCAAGTTCAATATTGAAAGGAAATGAAGCACCAAATATTTATAAAAGGAGTTGTACTTTCCCCTAACTGAGCAAAAATATGCAATGAGGATAGAATGGCACTAAGCTTCTCAACAAGTGTGCCCCTTTATCTCCATCTGGAAATGTGTTTGGTCAATAGGTCATCAGGGTATAGTTGAATTCTTATGGTCTTGGGCACTGACTAATTTTAAAAGGCTAGACTCCATGTGTTTGGGAATTTTTCTTTTGTTCCTTTATGATCAGGTAACTGAATAAGGGAGGTTAGGATGTGTCAAGATTCAGGGAATTTTTTTCTTCTTTTAAGTAGAATCTCCCTAGATGAAGAAAAGAAGTTACATTTAGGAAATGTTGCTCCTACCAAAGATGAGAATGAAACCAGTAAAAACACAAATTAGTTGGTAGCTGAAAAATGGACAAAATCTCCATTTTCTATGAAATTCATTGTCTAGGGATCTCCTAGCTTTTAACTTAGATGAACAGAATACAATCTTGGGGGCAATACTACAAGATCTAATTTTCTTTGACTCAAATTGTTCCTATTCAGAGATTACTCAGATATCTCTACATATGATGTCTAGATTTCATTGGATATGAATAACACCATTCCCAGTCAGCTCCTATTTAGGTATTGACGAAAACACATTTATCAGGATAGAGTAAAACCAATTATCTAGGAAAACCAAGTACAATTCTAAACCAACAATTTCATTTAGGAAGCATCTAGAGCCCCCTCAACATACTTTATGAGTCGTGTTCAATGTCTATAGAAATAAAGATGGTCATCTATAGTAATGTAGGGTGTGCAATTCATTCTCCCATGGCTTCAGTTTTCTTATTTATAAAATGAAGGGACTAGACTAGATGGTCTCTTTAGTCTCTTACAGCTCCAGACCTGATAAGCTCAAGTTGACTTGATTAATTAATTAAGAAATCCCTGGTCAATCTCTTTATGCTTAAAGTGGCTTCCCCAGCTAGGTAATTCAAAGGACAGAATGCTGAGTTGGTAGAAAGAAAGAATTGAATTCAAATCCAGCTTCAGATACTAGATGTATGATCCTGGGCAAGTCATTTAACCTTTATCTGTTTTGTTAAATTAATGAGGATGATTATAGCCCCTACCTATCAGGATGAGATGGAGATAAAATGAGATATGAATAAAGTGCTTAGCAGAGTGCCTGGCGTATAACAGATGCTTAATAAATGCTTATTCTGTTTGTTCCTCTCTTTAGTTTTTCTTCTTTCCTCCCTCTTTCTCTTCCTTTAGTCCTTCCCTCTTTTTTTCTTTCTTCCCTTCTTCCTTCTTGTCTTTCTCTCCCTGTCTCTCTCCTTCCTTCTTTACTTGCTTCCCCACATAGCTATAGTGAGTGCTCCTCCCCACAAAATACTTTTGCACATCTATTCTCTCTTAAGTACAATTAGCCAAAATTTAAGTCCAATGACAAGAACTCATCAATACAGGGTATCCAGAAAGCCTTGTTCTTTTGGTAGATATGACAAGAAAGTTTTTAAATAGTTACCTTTGCAAAGCAGTGAATAAATCTTTTTTTCTATAACCTAATTTTTATGAGCCTCCAATCTGGTTCTTCTGAGCCAAGGCTTCCTAAATGACTTGATGCATGAGGTACTATGGCATACATTTTTCCAGCAGACTTCTAATGAATTAGATACTCACAGGAAATCCAAGGAAATTGTCCAGAGACTGTTCATAAAATTTGAAGGCTGGTGCTGAAAGCCTCACAGATTTACAATATATCCTCGCTCCCCTCTCTTTCTTTCCCATCTCCAACCCCTAAACCTCCAGCAGAGGTTGCAAATTGAATTATGTGGGGACACAGCAGTGGGCTTCTTTTACACTATAAGTCTTTCTTTAAAGATAGTTTGAGGCTGTCTCCCTAACCAGATGCTCAGAAAACTGCAATGTGCCACAAAGAATAACAAGATTCTTATTGGATTAAAAATGAACAGTGGGAGAAAATGTGAGCTCAGAAAGGATCATTTGATGGAGGTGATGGGGCATATTAAGAGATTCTGTTTGTCTTCTGACCACATGCTGGTCTTAAAAACCCTGGGTACAATTAAACAAGAAGAAATAAAAGTAAGCAGTTGGGGATAGACCTTCCATGAGAATAGTCTGGGGAATCACTAGAAAGACCAGTTCTAAAATAGGAAGAAAAAAAGCCCTAGAATATAAAAGAAAAATATGTAGAGAGTGGAACAATTCTTTTGACTGTGGAGGAACTACAGAGAACTGAAAAGCAGGAGATACAAAACTGCTGTTTTCTTTTACCAACTATTAAAAACTAGAAGGGCATTGTTTTATTGTTGTTTGTTATTATTAGATAGGATCCAAAAGGGGTTTGATTGGTGCCACTGTAATTACTCACAGTCACACCAATACTGATAACTGTTTCCAGAAACATTAACTCTGCAAGGACAAGAGTTCTGTCAATATATTTCTCATAATTCAATTTAGATCAATAAGGGAGACACGTCCCCAATTAGTTCAATTCAACTGTTGGGCAAGTCCAAAATGAACCATTTAAAAATATACTACAAAGGAAAGAAGAAAAAAGTAGGTTTTGAGGCCAAAGTTCTACATGTTATAATTTATCAAGTCAAAATTTAGTAATCAATAATGCAGTTCAAATGGGCTTTAAGTTTGAGTGAGATGGGTGAAAAATACAAATAAAGAATGTTTTAAAATCATTATTTCTTCTTATTGGATTTATTTGAAGCAGTTTCTTAAAAGAAACAGCAAAGTAAACCTTAATTAGATGATTTAAGTAAAGAATCATAATTAAAATGCTAGTTGAAGAGCTCTATGATTTTTTAAAGTAATTTAAAAATAACAAATTGGGAAAATTAGGAAAAAACTTTTTAAACACACTATATTGTTGGTGATGTTATACTAATTTTAACTTTAAAAAATAATACTAGGGGGTGGAGCTAAGATAGCAGAGAAGACATACATGTCATTCTAAACTTCCCTTCTACCCTCACTACTAATTACCAAATTCAGCCTCAGAAATAGTGCTTGACTGGTGAAATACATGAATATTGGAAGTACAATAAATTACCATCTGGAGATAATCTGGAAGATGGCCAGAAAAGGTTTGTCCTGATCAGGTGGGAGCAGGCCAGCACAGGTGGGAAGGAAGGACCAGAAGCTAGCACACTGAGCCAACCAAGGTGTAGGCAGTCTCCATGGGTAGAAAATTTGCATGGAGGACTCTACCACAGGTTGGCTACTCTGCTTTAGTTGCAAAGCAGTAGATCCACAGAGAAGTTAAAGCCAAAGATAAAGTGTACTACAAAAAAACTCCAGAATCTAACAGGATCTGGCTACACCCACCCAACACCAGAAGTGACTCAGCACAGACCACAGCACAGATGTGAAGCCCCATTCTGCAGCATGAGGCTTTTCTCCAGGGCAGTCACACTTCTGATCACCAGTGGGTTCTGCCTAGGACAGCCATAAATCTGCAAAGTAGGAGGGCTCTGCCCAAAGCAATAGAACTTCCACAGAGTGGCTGTGCTTCCCAGGGCAGAAACTCTTCCAGTGCGGGGCTCTTCCCAGGACATTTCAGCAGCTTGGCGCTCATAGCAGCCAGTTTGCAGGAGAGGTATTGTCCATATATCTATCACTGTTCTGCAGAGGAAGCTGGTAACCTCCTTGCCCTAAAGGCAGACCCTAAGGACTTTTTTAAAAATGAGTAAAAAAGTCAAATGTATGCTAACTACAGATAGCTTCTATACAGAAAAAGTATAGGTTTTCAACCCCAAGGAGACTAATGGAAGACAGTCTGCAGACAAAACCCCCAAAGGGGGATGTAATCTGGCCTCCATCACACAAGGCTCTCCTAGAAGAAATTATAAAAGATCTTAAAAGAGAGTTAGAAAAATGGGGAAATGAAAGAGAAGCTATGCAAGAGAGCAAAGAAAAGGCATATAATTCACTTAAAGAAAAATTTGATAAAGTGGAAAAAGGAAACAACTTTCTGAAATGTGAACTGGAAAAAGTAAAGAACTCCCAGGGATCCAGGGATTGCAGGGAAACAGAATTTGTGAATTGGAAAATATAAAGAACTCCTAGGAAAGGAGAATTTGTGAATTGGAAAAAGAAAATGACCAAAAAAAAATAGTGAAATTGAAAATATATATATATAAAACAAAGCAACTCATTTAAAAACACAATTGGACATATACAAAAAGAAGTAAAAAAAAGTTAATGAAGAAAATAACTCATTAAAAATCAGAACTGAACAAATATAAATGAATGATTTGTTGAGACATTAAGAATCAGTCAAGCAAAACCAGAAAAATGAAAAAATAGAAAAAATGTTAAATATCTTCTTGGAAAAAATGACAGATTTGGAAAATATATCTAGGAGAGATAATCTGAGGATTATTGGACTTCCTGAAAATTATGATTAAAAAAAAAGAATCTAGACACTATTTTTCAGGAAATCATCAGAGAGAACTGCCTAGATGTCATAGAATCAGAAGGTAAAATAGACATTGAAAGAATTCATCAAACATCTTCTGAAAGAGCCCCAAGGAATATTGTGGCTAAATTTTATAACTATGAGACTAAGGAAAAAATATTACAAAGAGCCAGAAAAAAAAAAAAAAAAAAGAATTTTAATACCGAGGAGCCACAATAAGGATCATTGAGGATCTAGCTGCTTCCACATTAAAGGATCAAAGGGTCTGGAATCTGATATTCCAAAAGGCAAAAGAAGTTGGAATGCATTCAAGAATAAACTACTCAGCAAAGCTGAGCATTTTCTTCTAGGGAAGAAGATGGACATTTAATGAAACAGGTAAATTCCATTAGTTTCTAAAGGAACAAAATACAGCAAAACAAAAAATTTGACCTCCAACTATAGGACTCAAGAGAAGCAGAAAAAGGTAAAAAGAAATCTTGAGAACTGTATATAAAGAGTGGATGTATAATTAGATTTTAATGATGTAATATAAAATAGGGAAGTACAAATGGAAAGGAGATAGTATTAGAAAAAGGGAAAAGAGGAGATAAAAAGAGGAAAACTACATCCCATGAAGAGGCAAAGGAAACCTATCATATTTGAGGGAATTTAGGGAGGAGGAAGAACATTGTGTGAATTTTACTCTCATCAGATTTGGCTCAAAGAGAAAATAATTGACATATTTGGTTTACTTAGAAACTTCTCTCACTTCATAAAAACGTGGGAGAGGAAACAAGGGAAAAGGAAAAGCAAAATAAGGGAAAGGTATAAGAGAGAGGAAGAGATTCAAAGGGGGTGGGAGGGATCATAAAGAGGGTGAGCAGCATGATACAAGTGGGGCACATAAGTTTAAAACTGGGAAAGAGGGTTAGGGGGCGCAAGAAAAAGAAAAGCATAATCTGGGGATAATAAGCTGACAGGAAATACAGAATTAGTCATTTTAACCCTAAATGTGAATGGGATGAACTTTCCCATAAAGCGGAGGCGGATAGCAGACTGGATCAAAAGCCAACACCCAACAATATGTTATTTATAGGAAACATATTTAAAGCAGGGAGATACATACAAAATAAAGGTAAAAGGCTGGAGCAGAATCTATTATGCTTCAGGTGAAGTCGAAAAAGCAGGGGTAGCCATCCTTATGTCAGATCAAGCAAAAGCAAAAATTGGTCTAATTGAAAGAGATAAAGAAAGAAATTATATCATGCTAAAGGGTAGCACAGACAATGAAGTAATATCAATACTAAACATATATATACCAAATAGTATGCCATCTAACTTCCTAAAGGAGAAGTTAAGAGCGTTGCAAAAAGAAATAGACAGCAAAACTATAATACCTCAACCTTGCACTCTCAGAACTAGATAAATCAAACCATAAAACAAATAAGAAGGAAATTAAAGAGGTAAATAGAATATTAGAAAACTTAGGTATGATAGATCTTTGGAGAAAATTGAATGGAGACAGAAAGGAGTATACTTTCTTCTCAGCAGTTCATGAAACCTATAGGATATAAAGACCTCAAAATTAAATGCAGAAAGGCAGAAATAGTAAATGCTTTCTTTTCAGATCATGATGAAATAAAAATTACATTCAACAAAAAGCTAGGGGTAAATAAACCAAAAAGTAATTGGAAACTAAATAATCCTATCCTAAAGAATGAATGGGCAAAACAGCAAATCATATACACAATAATTTCCCCCAAGAAAATGACAACAAGACAACATACCAAAATTTGTGGATGCAGCCAAAGTGGTAATAAGGGGAAATTTTATATCTCTAGAGGCTTACTTGAATAAAATAGAGAAAAAGAAGATCAATGAATTGAGCTTGCAACTTAGAAACCTAGAAAAGACCAAATTAAAAACCCCCAATCAATTACTAAACTTGAAATTCTAAAATTAAAAGGAGAAATTAATAATATAGAAAGTAAAAAAACTATTGAACTAATAAATAAAACTAAGAGTTGGTTTTATGAAAAAACCAATAAAATTGATAAACCTTTGGTAAATCTGATTAGAAAAAGGAGAGAGGGAAATCAAATTGGCAGTCTTAAAAATGAAAAAGGAGAACTTACCACTGATGAAGAGGAAATTAAAGAAATAATAAGGAGTTACTTTGCCCAACTTTATGCCAATAAATTTGATAACCTAAGCGAAATGGATGACTACCTCCAAAAATATAAGCTTCCCAGATTATCAGAGGAGGAAGTAAATTGCTTAAATAGTCCCATTTCAGAAAAAGAAATGGAACAAGTTATTAATCAACTCCCTAAAAAAAAAATCCCCGGGACCAGACGGATTTACATGTGAATTCTACCAAACATTCAAAGAACAATTAGCCCAATACTTTATAAACTATTTGAAAAAATAGGGAATGAAGGAGTCCTACCAAACTCCTTTTATGACACAGACATAGTACTGATACCTAAACCAGATAGGTTGAAAACAGAGAAAGAAAATTATAGACCAATCTCCCTAATGAATATTGATGCTAAAATCTTAAATAAGATATTAGCAAAAAGACTACAGAAAATCATCCCCAGGATAATACATCATGATCAAGTAGGATTTATACCAGGAATGCGGGGCTGGTTCAATATTAAGAAAACTATCAATATAATTGGCCATATTAATAATCAAATTAACAAAAACCATATGATCATCTCAATAGATGCAGAAAAAGCATTTGATAAAATCCAACATCCATTCCAATTAAAAACTCTTGAGAGTATAGGAATAAATGGACTTTTCCTTAAAATAATCAGTAGCATCTATTTAAAACCAGCAGTAAGCATTATATGTAACGGGGACAAACTGCAACCATTCCCAATAAAATCAGGAGTAAAACAAGGTTGCCCACTATCACCATTACTATTTAATATTGTATTAGAAACGCTAGCTTTGGCAATAAGAGTTGATAAAGAGATTAAAGGAATAAGAATAGGCAATGAGGAAACCAAATTATCACTCTTTGCTGATGATATGATGGTATACTTAGAAAACCCCAGAGATTCTACCAAAAAGTTATTAGAAACAATCTACACCTTCAGTAAAGTTGCAGGATATAAAATAAACCCACATAAGTCATCAGCATTCTTATATATCACTAACAAAACCCAACAGTTAGAGTTACAAAAAGAAATTCCATTTAAAGTAACTACTGATTGTATAAAATATTTAGGAATCTATCTGCCAAGGGAAAATCAGAAACTTTATGAGCAAAACTACAAAACACTTTCCACACAAATTAAGTCTGATCTAACCAACTGGAAAAATATTAAATGCTCTTGGATTGGGCGAGTAAATATAATAAAGATGACAATACTACCTAAATTAATCTACTTATTTAGCGCTATACCAATCAGACTCCCAAAAAACTACTTTGATGAATTAGAAAAAATAACAACAAAGTTCATATGGAAAAACAAAAGGTCAAGAATTTCAAGGGAATTAATGAAAAAAAAATCAAATGAAGGTGGCCTAGCTGTACCAGATCTAAAATTATATTATAAAGCAGCAGTTACTAAAACCATCTGGTATTGGCTAAGAAATAGACTAGTTGATCAATGGAATAGGTTAGGTTCAAGGGACAAAACAGACAATAACTTTAATAATATAGTGTTGGACAAACCCAAAGACACCAGTTTCTGGGATAAGAATGCATTATTTGACAAAAATTGCTGGGAAAATTGGAAATCAGTATGGCAGAAACTAGGCATTGACCCACACTTAACACCGTACACCAAGATAAGGTCAAAATGGGTTCATGATCTAGGCATAAAGAATGAGATGATAAATAAATTGGAAGAGCATAGGATAGTTTACCTCTCAGACCTGTGGAAGAGGGAGGAATTTATGACCAAAGAAGAACTAGAGATCACTATTGACCACAACATAGAAAATTTTGATTATATCAAATTGAAAAGTTTTTGTACAAACAAAACAAATGCAAACAAGATTAGAAGGGAAACAATAAACTGGGAAAATATTTTTACAATCAAAGGTTCTGATAAAGGCCTCATTTCCAAAATATAGAGAGAATTGACTCTAATCTATAAGAAATCAAACCATTCTCCAATTGATAAATGGTCAAAGGATATGAACAGACAATTCTCAGATGAAGAAATTGAAACTATTTATAGACATATGAAAATATGCTCCAAATCATTATTAATCAGAGAAATTCAAATTAAGACAACTCTGAGATACCACTACACACCTGTCAGATTGGCTAGAATGACAGGGAAAGATAATGCAGAATGTTGGAGGGGATGTGAGAAAACAGGGACACTGATACATTGTTGGTGGAATTGTGAACACATCCAGCCATTCTGGAGAG
Organism: Antechinus flavipes; assembly: GCF_016432865.1. Taxonomy (NCBI): domain Eukaryota; kingdom Metazoa; phylum Chordata; class Mammalia; order Dasyuromorphia; family Dasyuridae; genus Antechinus; species Antechinus flavipes. The sequence goes on from NC_067403.1 coordinate 127,052,242, forward strand.
CAATTTGGAACTATGCTCAAAAAGTTATCAAACTGTGCATACCCTTTGATCCAGCAGTGTTTCTACTGGGCTTATACCCCAAAGAGATACTAAAGAAAGGAAAGGGACCTGTATGTGCCAAAATGTTTGTGGCAGCCCTGTTTGTAGTGGATAGAAGCTGGAAAATGAAAGGATGTCCATCAATTGGAGAATGGTTGAGTAAGTTGTGGTATATGAATGTTATGGAATATTACTGTTCTATAAGGAATGATCAGCAGGATGAATACAGAGAGGACTGCGAGACTTACATGAACTGATGCTGAGTGAAATGAGCAGAACCAGGAGATCATTATATACCTCAACAACGATACTGTTTGAGGATGTATTCTGATGGAAGTGGACCTCTTCGATAAAGAGAGCCTTAATTGATCAAAGATGGACAGAAGCAGCTACACCCAGAGAAAGAACACTGGGAAATGAATATAAACTGCTTGCATTTTTGTTTTTCTTCCCGGGTTATTTATACCTTCTGAATTAAATTCTCCCTGTGCAACAAGAAAACTGTTCGGTTCTGCACACATATATTGTATCTAGGATATACTGCAACCCGTTCAACATGTAAAGGACTCTTGCCATCTGGGGGAAGGGGTGGAGGGAGGGAGGGGAAAAATCGGAACAGAAGTGAATGCAAGGGATAATGCTGTAAAAAATTACCCTGGCATGCGTTCTATCAATAAAAAGTTATTTAAAAAATTTTAAAAAATAAATAAGTAAAGTTCCAGTCAGCCAAAAAAAAAAAAAAATGAAAAGGGGGAACTTTCCACCAATGAAGAAGAAATTAAAGCAATGAAATGGATGACTACCAACAAAAATGTAGGCTTCCCAGATTAACAAAGGAGGAAGTAAATTGCTTAAATAGTCCCAATTCAGAAAAAGAAATAAAACAAGCTATTACTTAACTCACTAAGAAAAAATCCCCAGGATTCACATGTGAATTCTACCAAACATTTAAAGAACAAAAAAAAAAAAAAGAACAACTGATTCCAATGTTATATAAACTATTTGAAAAAATAGAAATTGAAGGAGTCCTACCACATTCCTTTTATGACACAGACATGGTACTGATACCTAAACCAGGTAGGTTGAAAACAGAGAAAGTAAATTATAGACCAATCTCCCTAACGAATATTGATGCTAAATCTTAAATAAAATATTTGCAAAAAAATTACAGAAAATCATCCCCAGGATAATACACTCTGACCAAGTAGGATTTGTACCAGGAATGCAGGGTTGATTCAATATTAGGAAAATTATTAGTATAATTGACCATATCAATGACCAAATTAACAAAAATCATATGATCATCTCAATAGCTACAGAAAAAGCATTTGATAAAATCCAATATCCATTCCTATTAAAAACACCTGAGAGTATAGGAATAAAATAATCACTAGCATCTATTTAAAACCATCAGTAAGCATCATATATAATGTAGATAAACTGGAACCATTCCCAATAAGATCAGGAGTGAAACAAGGTTGCCCACTATCACCATTACTATTCAATATTGTATTACAAATGCTAGCTTCAGCAGTAAGAGTTGAGAAAGAGATTAAAGGAATTAGAGTAGGTAATGAGGAAACCAAATTATCACTCTTTGAAGACTATATGATGATAACAGAACCCCAGAGATTCTACTAAAAAGCTATTAGAAATAATCCACATCTTTAGCAAAGTTGCAGCATACAAAATAAACCCACATAAGTCATCAACATTTTTACATATCACTAACAAAATCTAATAAAGTTACAAAGAGGAATTCCATTTAAAGTAACTACCAATAGTATAAAATATTTGGGAATCTATCTGCCAAGGGAAAGTCAGGAACTATATGAGCAATACTACAAAACACTTTCCACACAAATGAAGTCAGATCTAAACAATTGGAAAAATATTAAATGCTCTTGGTTAGGATGAGCAAATATGATGAAGATGACAATACTATCTAAACTAATCTATTTCTTTAGTGTTATACTAATCAGACTCCCAAAAAACTATTTTAATGACCTAGAAAAAATAACAACAAAATTCATCTGGAAGAACAAAAGGTCAAGAATTTCAAGGGAACTAATAAAAAAAATCAAATGAAGGCGGCCTAGCTGTACCAGATCTTCAACTATACTATAAAGTAGTGGCTATCAAAACCATTTGATATTGGCTAAGAAATAGACTAGTTGAGGAGTGGAACAGGTTAGGTTTACAAGACAAAATAGTCAATAACTTTAATAATCTAGTATTTGACAAAGCCAAAGACCCCAGCTTTTGGAATAAGAATTCACTGTTTGACAAAAACTGCTGGGAAAATTGGAAATTAGTATGGCAGAAACTAGGCATTGACCCATACTTAACACCGTACACCAAGTTCAAAATGGGTTCGTGATCTAGGCATAAAGAATGAGCTTATAAATAAATTAGAAGAACATAGGATAGTTTATCTCTCAGACCTGTGGAGGAGCTAGGAATTTGTGAATAAGATATCACTAATTATCACAAAATAGAAAATTTTGATTATATCAAATTGAAAAGCTTTTGTACAAAGAAAATTAATGCAAACAAGATTAGAAGGGAAACAATAAACTGGGAAAACATTTTCACAGTTAAAGGTTCTGATAAAGAACCTTCTTTTCTTCATTCTAAAATTCTAAAAAGCTAAAAATGGCTTCATTTCTAAAATATATAGAAAATAGACTCTAATTTATAAGAAGTCAAGCCATTCTCCAATTGATAAAGAATCAAAGGATATGAACAGACAATTTTCAGGTGAAGAAATTGAAACTATTTCTGTTAATATGAAAAGATGTTCTAAATCACTATTGATCAGAGAAATGCAAATTAAGAGAACTCTGAAATACCACTACATACCTCTTTGATTGGCTAGGATGGCAGGAAAAGATAATGATGAATGTTGGAGGAAATGAGGAAAACTGGGACACTGATACATTGTTGGTGGAATTGTGAATGCATCCAACCATTCTGGAGAGCAATGTGAAACTATGCTCAAAAAGTTATCAAGCTGTGTATAACCTTTGATCCAGCAGTTTTACTACTGGGCTTATATCCCAAAGAAATTTTAAAGAAGGGAAAGGGACCTGTATGTGAAAAATGTTTGTGGCAGCCCTCTTTGTAGTGACTAGAAACTGGAAACTGAGTGGATGCCCATCAATTGGATTATGGCTGAATAAATTGTGGTATATGAATATTATGGAATGTTATTGTTCTGTAAGAAATGACCAACAGGATAATTTCAGCAGAGCCTGGAGAGCCTTATATTAACTGATGCTGAGTGAAAAGAGCAGGACCAGGAGATCATTATATACTTCAACAGCAATATCATATGATGCTCAATTCTGATGGATGTGATTCTCTTCATCAATGAGATGAACCAAATCAGTTCCGTTTGTTCAGTAACGAATAGAACCTGCTACACCCAGTGAAAGAATTCTGGAAAATGAATGTGAACCACAACATAGCATTTCCAGTCCCTATGTTTTTGTCTGCTTGAATTTTTGATTTCCTTCTCAGATTAATTTTACTTTATTTCAAAGTCCGATTCTTCCTCTGTAACAAAATAACTCTGTGTATGTGTGTGTGTGTGTATGTATTTAATATATATTTTAACATATTTAACATGTATTAAATATGAATTGGTCTACCTGCCATCTGGGGGAGGGAGTGGGGGAAAGGAGGGGAAAAATTGGAAAAGGTTTTGCAATTGTCAATGCTGAAAAATTATCCATGCATATATCTTGTAAATAAAAAGCTATAATAAAAAAAATAACACTATTTGAGCTGAAATGTATAACTAGAGATTCAAACTCTATTTCCATTTCAGGAATATTCCTACTCTTCCTTTTGGATTCACAGATCCTAAATATTAAATGGGTTAACACTGCATCAGTCCCAAGCTAAAACTGAGAATATTATCAACAATTACTACATAGAAAAGATAGTTCATTAAATAATGTGATCCTGTAACTCCAACATATGCTAATTTAATGTCCTTCCTAAGTTCATTTAACCTATAGCTGTTGAAATCCTAGTGTTAACTCAACTTGAAACAAGGTGATAACTCAAGGAAGATGTTAGAATTCTAGTGTTACCTCAATGGAATTGATACAATGCTTATTGGTTCACACCTTAGAGTGAATCCTTACAAGGTGATAAGTTGCTAATACTGATAGAAACAATGCTTGTGTTCACACCTTTAGAGAGCTCATATAAGCAAGAAATATTTAAGTACTCATTGGAGTTCACACATTTGGGAGATTTCAGGGTTTAGTATGAGATATCCGAATTCACACCTCCCTTAATCCCCGCCTCCAGAAGGAGGAGTCAGCTTTTGGGAGATCATATATAAAGAGGCTTTTAGCTTCAGGTTAGTTACTTCAGAACATTCCCAAGAGTTGGAGAGGAGAACTCTGGGAAGAAGCCCACAAGGAGCACTCTGGGAGATTGAGAGCCAGGAGTGCTCTGGGAGATGCAGAAGCCCACAATCCCAATCTTGGAGGTGAAGACAGAATCATTCCATCTTTGTGCTGGCTGGAGGCTGAAGGGAGCAGAGGCAAAGGACTAGCTGCAAGAGCTCTTGGAACCAAGCAGAGAGATAGGCCTCTAAGAAAAACTAATCGGGCTATTTTGGAGGAAGCAATAAAAGATCTGAACTTTTAACACCTGGCTGCATTTGGGTGTTTATTACTTTTAATTGAAACTAAGGCTGCCTCCAGAAAATCTCCCCGAGAAACCTGCTCCCAGAGAGAACCATCTTATTATTCTAAAGAAGAAAAACACCACATTTTACCACATATAGCTATTGTAATCATTTTGCTATAGATCTCAGACTATACTTAATTTGTTTTTTGTTTTTCTTAGTTTCTTTCTTTTATTTTTTTTTTATTTCTAATACACGTTGCTTTGTGAATCATGTTGGGGGGGTGGGGAAAGCAAAGCAAAAGGGAAAAACTATGGGAAAGATTTAAAAAAAGAAAAGAAAAAAAAAGTAAACATAGCATGTGTTGATTTACATTTAGTCTCCATAGTTCTTTTTCTGGATGCAACTGGCATTTTCTGCCCAAAGTCTACTAGGATTGCTTGGGATCACTGAACCACTGAAAAGGACCAAGTCTTTCACAGTTGTTCATCATACATTTTTTCTGTTACTATTATACTTAATTTCTAAAATTGCTCTGTCTAGCAAGATAAAATGATCAATTGACCACTCACTATACCTATAATGGTAAAAGGGAGAGTGGTTTCACCTTTCAACTTCCAATAATACAAATAGTCATTCTAACAATCCTTTTATTATGTCTGCTTATCTATAAATCACCAGACTTAAACCAAGCCTCTTCCAATAATGATAAAGACTGGTGTGGATTTCCCTCCTTCTTGCAAGTTTATCTTAGATTTTTCTTCCCTGTAAAATTGAGATATTAAGATGGTAGAAACTCTTGGAGATTCTCCTCAGAAATATATAGTAGGTTGATAAAAATCTGAATCTTTCTTCATAAAAATATGGAGCCTTTTTTCAAGCATAAGATGCTTCTCATTCATAAAGAGAATTATTATTTGAGACTCCATAACTGTGAGAGGAGGATGATGGCTTCTTCTAGCTAGCTTTGACACACCATCCATCCATATTCACTCTTTAGGAGGATGTCCCTAGAAAGAGTATAACTGACATGTAGAGAAAGCCTATAAATGAAGGTCAGGGTTAGAGGAAAAAGAATTATCTTATGGAAAATAGGGTTCCACTTGTTCAGTTATAAAAAGAGCCATCTGCTCCCAAAGAGAGGACTGTGGGAGCTGAGTATGGACCATAATATAGCATTCTTTCTCTTTCTGTTGTTGTTTGCTTGAATTTTGTTTTCTTTTCCCAGTTTTTTTTTCCTTCTTGATTCAATTTTTTTTGTGCAACAAGATAACTGTATAAATATGTATACATATATTGGATTTAACATATATTTTAACATATTTAACATGTATTGGACTACCTGCCATCCAGGGGAAGCAATGGGGAGAAAGAAGGGATAATTTGGAACAGAGGGCTTTTCAAGGGTCAATGCTGAAAATTTTTCCATGCATATGTTTTGTAAATAAAAAACTTTAATTTTTTAAAAAAAGAAAGAAAATAGAGTACCAGTAAAGGTTTGTTTGATCAAGGGATTGCTATGATCAAAAAATCTGTATCAATCAACATGTATTTATTAATCATCTATGAAAGCTATGTCTTGAAATCAACCTGGTATATGAGCAGGATGGATTAGAATTGAAAAAACAATGGAGAAAAAGAGAGAAGTTAAGAGATTATTGAACAAACAAAAGCAAAAAGGTGCTTGAACAAAAGTAATAACAGTGGAGATGGAAAGAGACAATTGAGAGACTTTCATGGTTGTCATCATCATCATTGTTTTTGTTCTCATAGAGGATCATCATGATATCAAAGTTAAAGTGTAGTGTATTTGACTGTGGCTAATCAGATCAACATGAGATTGGGATGCTCTACTACAAGTTGAACACAAATAGTCCATATGAACATTTGGAGTGGAAATATCTAAATTTGTGCATTTTGATTTCTTTTGAACTACTGCAATTGTTTGATCTTCGAGCACAGCATCTTCTTTGATATGGGTATTCCATGGCTGGCAGTCTTTTGCCAGTGTTTCCCATGTTTCTCAATTGATTCCAAATTTCTTCAAAAAAATCTTGAATGTGTCTTGGTATCACTTCTTTTGACCTCTGCATGATGGCTTATTTTGTGTGAACTCTCCACATTTTGGGAAATATACATTTGACATGCAAAGGCCAGCCTATTGGATTTACACTTTCTGTCATAGAATAGGAATGCTTGGTAGTTTAACTCAAAAAAGGATCTGTGTCTGGTATCTTGCCAGGTGATCTTCAGACCCTTCCTCAGATAATTCAAAGAGATGTGATTCATTTTCCTGTCATGTCACTAGTACACTGTCCATGTTTCATAAACATACAACAATGAGGTCAGCACAATGGCTCTGTAGACCTTCAGTTTAGCAGGTAGCCTAATACCTCTTCTCTCCCATACTTTTCTTTGGAGACTGCCAAATACTGAACTAGTTCAGGTATTGTATATGTCAACCTCATCATCTATGTGTCCATCACTGTAAAATATACTGCTAAGGTAAATGAACTTATTCACATTCAAAATTTTTCCATTTATCTAAAATCTATGGTTTCATATATGGATGGCATAGTGCTAGCTAGAGAAAAACTTTAAGAAATGAATCAATACACCTTAGGGTCAAAAAAAAAATACAATCTCCTGTATTTTAAAAACAACTTTGCCAGAAAGAATATTATTAAAATCATTCTAAATTCAAGCTTTTGTAGACTAAGAGAAAACTTTCCAAAGAGGTAAAGTTTCATTCACCACATCTCCTCTGACTTCTTTTTCAAGAAAATTAGAAGTAGTCTCAGACCTGTGGAAGAGGGAGGAATTTATGACCAAAGAAGAACTAAATATCACTATTGACCACAAAATAGAAAATTTTGATTATATCAAATTGAAAAGTTTTTGTACAAACAAAACTAATGCAGACAAGATTAGAAGGGAAACAATAAACTGGGAAAATATTTTTACAATTAAAGTTTCTGATAAAGGCCTCATTTCCAAACTATATATAGAGAATTGACTCTAATTTATAAGAAATTAAGCCATTCTCTAATTGATAAATGATCAAAGGATATGAACAGACAATTCTCAGATGAAGAAATTGAAACTATTTATAGACATATGAAAATATGCTCCAAATCATTATTAATCAGAGAAATGCAAATTAAGACAACTCTGAGGTACCACTATACACCTGTCAGATTGGCTAGAATGACAGGGAAAGATAATGCAGAATGTTGAAGGGGATGTGGGAAAACAGGGACACTGATACATTGTTGGTGGAATTGTGAACACATCCAACCATTCTGGAGAGCAATTAGGAACTATGCTTAAAAAATTATCAAACTGTGCATACTCTATGATCCAGCAGTGTTTCTACTGGGCTTATACCCCAAAGAGATACTAAAGAAGGGAAAAGGATCTGTATGTGCCAAAATGTTTGTGGCAGTCTTGTTTGTAGTGGCTAGAAGCTCTTCAATAAAGAGATCCAATTCAGTTTCAATTGATCAAGGATGGACAGAAGCAGCTACACCCAAAGAAATAACACTGGGAAATGAATATAAACTGCTTGCATTTTTGTTTTTCTTCTCGGGTTATTTATACTTTCTTTATCCAATTCTCCCTGTGCAACAAAAAAACTATTCGGTTCTGCACACATATATTGTATCTAGAATATATTATAACCTATTTAACATGTAAAGGACTGCTTGCCATCTGGGAGAGGGGGTGGAGGAAAGGAGGGGAAAAATCGGAATAGAAGTGAATGCAAGGGATAATGCTGTAAAAAATTACCCTGGCATGGGTTCTATTAATAAAAAGTTATTTTAAAAAAAAATTAAAAAAAAAAACTGGCCACCCCCCATAGTATCTCTTTTTTTTTTTACATTCTTTGTTGTTGTTGTTGTTGTTGTTGTTGTTGTTTTTGTTTTTGTTTTTGTTTTTGTTTTTTAAATAACTTTTTATCCCTCATAGTATCTCAGCATGCTCTCAGAGTGCAGGCACAGCACAGGATTGCTGTCCTGCTAGTGCCTCACTGCTGCCCCCTGCAGTCTGTAGAGGAAGCTCAGTAACACCACCAAGCCCCCCTCCTTCCTCCCAAAAAAAGATTCCATTTGTTTTTTTTGTTTGTTTGTTTATTTGTTTTTTTGTTTTGCTAGTTTGTCTTCTTTGATTCTACTCTGACAAAATGAGCAAAAAATTTAAACGGACCTTAACCATTGATAGCTTCCATACAGATAGAGAGCAGACTTTAAACCCTGAGGAGACTAAAAACAGATTGTCTCCAGATGAATCCCCAAAGGAGAATATCATCTGGTATTCAACACAGATGACTCTCATAGAAGAAATTTAAAAGGCTCTCACAAGAGATCTAGAAGAAAAATGGGAAAAGTAAAGGAAGGCTTGGCAAGAGAGTCTGGAGAAGTCATCCCACTCATTTAAAGACAGAGTGGATAAAGAAATCAAATCCTTGAAAAATAGAATTAGTGAACTGGAAAAAGAAAATAGCTCTCTAAAAAATAAAATTGGTGAAATGGAAAAAAATTCCATGGAACAAAACAATTCACTTAAAAACTCAATTGGACAATTAGAAAAAGATATTTAAAAAGTGAGTCAAGAAAATACTTCATTGAAAATCAGAATCAAACAAATGGAATTGAATGACTCGAGGAGACACCAAGAATCAGTCAAGCAAAAACAATAAAATGAAACAATGGGGAAAAATGTCAAATACCTTTTTAGGGAAACAACAGACCTGGAAAATAGATCTAGGAGAGAGAGAGAACAATTTGAGAATAATTGGAATCCCTGAAAAATATGATGAAAAAAAGAGCCTGGACACTATTTTCCATGAAATTATCAAAGAGAACTTCCCAGAAGTCATAGAAACAGAGGGTAAAATAGACAATGAAAGAATTCAGTATGTGCCAAAATGTTTGTAGCAGCCCTGTTTGTATTGGCTAGAAACTGGAAAATGAATGGATGCCCATCAATTGGAGAATGGCTGGGTAAATTGTGGTATATGAATGTTATGGAATATTATTGTTCTGTAAGGAATGACCAGCAGGATGAATACAGAGAGGCTTGGAGAGACCTACATGGACTGATGCTAAGTGAGATGAGCAGAACCAGGAGATCATTATACACTTCGACAACGATATTGTATGAGGATGTATTCTGATGGAAGTGGATTTCTCTGACAAAGAGACTTAACTGAGTTTCATTGGAGAAATGATGGACAGAAACAGCTACACCCAAAGAAGGAATACTGGGAAATGAATGTGAACTATTTGCATTTTTGATTTTCTTCCCGAGTTATTTTTACCTTCTGAATCCAATTCTCCCTGTGCAACAAGAGAACTGTTCGGTTCTGCAAATATGTATTGTATCTAGGATATACTGCAACATATTTAACATATATAGGACTGCTTGCCATCCTGGGGGGGGGGGAGGGAGGGGAAAAAACGAAACATAAGTGATTGCAAGGGATAATGTCGTGTAAAAATTATCCTGGCATGGATTCTGTCAATACAAAGTTATTATTAAATAAAATAAAACTTAAAAAAAAAAAAAAAAGAATTCATCAATCACCTACTAAAAGGGATCCTAAAATCAAAACACCAAGAAATACAGTGGCCAAATCCCAGAACTATAAGAAAAAGAAAAAAATACTGCAAGTAGCTAGAAAAAATCCCACCATCACCAGAAAGAGATGCTACAAGGAAATCCTCTAGGAATATTACAACTAAATTTTGGAATCCTCAGTTCAAATATAGAGGAGCCACAATAAGGATTACCCAGGTTCCAGCAGTGTCCACATTAAAGGATCAAAGGGCCTGGAATATGATATTTTGAAAGGCTAAGAAACTGGGTATGCAACCAAAAATAACTTACCCAGCCAGAATGAGCATCTTTTTCCAGGGAAGAAGATGGTCATTCAACAAAATAAGTGAATTTCACCTATTTTTGATGAAAAAAACAGAATTTAACAAAAAAGTTTGATCTACAAATATAGAACTCAAGAGAAACCTAAAAAGGTAAAAAAAAAAAATCTTGGGAACTATATTTCTGCTATAAAGATGTATAAAGAATACATGTATATCTTGTTCTAGAAACTAGAGGTGGAAAGAACATTGTACCAGAAAAAGGGTAAAATGAGGGTATTACATCTCACAAAGAGGCAAAGGAAACCAATTATATCAAACAGTAAAAATGGGGGAGGAGGAATATAGTGTGTATCTTACTGCCATCAGAATTGGCTTAAAGAGAAAAATTTTAGACACATTCAATTTATGGTGAAACTTCTCCTACCTCATTGAAAAGTGGGAAGGGAAAAGTGAAAAGGGAAGGAATAAGCTAAATGGAAGAGAATACAGAAATTGTGAGGAAAAGGAGTAAGATGGGGGAGGAACTCTAAGGAGAAAGATATTAAAAAGGGAGGGCTATGAGAAGCAAGTGGTTCTCACAAGTTTAATACTGGGGAGGGAGGTAAGAGGGAAGGAAGGGAGAAAAACATAAATAGGGGTTAACAAGATGGCAAGTAATACAGAATTGGTAATTTTAACCATAAATGTGAATGGGGTAAACTCCCCCATAAAGAGGAAGTGGTTAGCAGAATGGATTAAAAGCCAGAATACTACAATATATTGTTTACAGGAAACACACCTGAAACAGGGAGAGACATACAGAGTAAAGGTAAAAGGTTAAAGCAGAATCTTCTATGCTTCAGTGAAGTCAAAAAAGCAGGGATAGCCATTCTGATGTCAGATCAAGCAAAAGCAAAAATTGATCTAATTAAAAGAGATAGGAAGGGCACTATATCTTGCTAAAGGGTAGCATAGATAAGGAAGCAATATCAATATTAAACATATATGCACCAAATGGTGTAGCATCTAAGTTCTTAAAAGAGAAATTAAGAGAGGTGCAAGAAGAAATAGACAGCAAAACTATAATAGTGGGAGATCTCAACCTTGCACTCTCAGAATTAGATAAATCAAACCACAAAATAAATAAGAAAGAAGTCAAAGAGGTAAGTAGATTACTAGAAAAGTTAAATATGATAGATCTCTGCAGAAAACTAAATGGAGACAGAAAAGAATACACTTTCTTCTCAGCAGTTCATGGAACTTATACAAAAACTGACCATATATTTGGACATAAAAACCTCAAACTCAAATGCAGTAAGGCAGAAATAGTAAATGCATCCTTTTCCAACCACAATGCAATGAAAATTACATTCAATAAAAAGCCAGGGGAAAATAAAACAAAAAAAATTGGAAACTAAATAATCTCATACTAAAGAATGATTGGGTAAAACAACAAATCATAGACATAATTAATAACTTCACCCAAGAAAAATGACAATAATGAGATGCCATACCAAAATATGTGGGATGCAGCCAAAGTGGTAAGAAGGGGTAATTTCATATCTCTAGAGGTCTACTTGCATAAAATAGAGAAAGAGAAAGTCAATGAATTGGACTTGCAACTAAAAATGCTAGAAAAGAAACAAATTTTAAAACCCCAGTCAAACACTAAACTTGAAATTCTAAAAATAAAAGGAGAGATCAATAAAATTGAAAGCAAAAAAAACTATTGAATTAATTAATAGAACTAAGAGTTGGTTCTACGAAAAAAACAACAAAATAGACAAACCCTTAGTAAATCTGATTTAAAAAAAGGAAAGAGGAAAATCAAATTATTAGTCTTAAAAATGAAAAGGGAGAACTAGCCATGAATGAGGAGGAAATTAAAACAATAAGTAAGAGTTACTTTGCCCAACTTTATGCCAATAAATTTGACAACTTAAATGAAATGAAAGAATACCTCCAAAAATATAACTTGCCCAGATTAACAGAGGAAGAAGTAAATAGACTATACAGTCCCATTTTAGAAAAAGAAATAGAGCAAGCTATTAATCACCTCCCCAAGAAAAAATCCCCAGGACCAGATGGATTTACATGTGAATTCTACCAAACATTTAAAGAACAATTAACTCCAATGCTATATAAACTTTTTGAAAAAATAGGGATTGAAAGAGTCCTACCATATTACTTTTATGACACAGACATGGTACTGATACTTAAACCAGGTAGGCTGAAAACAGAGAAGGAAAATTAAGACCAATTCCTCTAATGAATATGGATGCTAAAATCTTAAATAAAATATTAGCAAAAAGATTACAGAACATCATCCCCAGGGATAATACACTATGACCAAGCAGAATTTATACCAGGAATGCAGGGCTGGTTCAATATTAGGAAAACTATTAGCATAATTGACTATATCAATAACCAAATTAACAAAAACCATATGATCATCTCAATAGATGCAAAAAAAAAAATTTGATAAAATCCAACATCCATTCCTAATAAAAACACTTAAGAGGAAAGGAATACATGGACATTTCCTTAAAATAGTCAAGAGTATATATTGAAAACCATCAGTAAGCATCATATGCAATGGGAAAAAACTGGCACCTTTCCCTGTAAGATCAGGAGTGAAATAAGGTTGCCCACTATCACCATTACTATTCAATATTGTATTAGAAACACTAGCCTCGGCAATAAGAGTTGAGAAAGAGATTAAAGGAATTAGAGTAGATAAAGAGGAAACCAAACTATCACTCGTTGCAGATGATATGATGGTATACTTAGAGAACCCCAAAGATTCTAAGAAAAAGCTATTAGAAATAATTAATAACTTTAGCAAAATTGCTGGATATAAAACAAATCCACATAAATCCTCAGCATTTTTATACATCACCAACAAAATCCAACAGCAAGAGATACAAAGAGAAATTCCATTCAAAATAACTGTCGATAGCATAAAATATTTGGGAATCTATTTACCAAAGGAAAGTCAGGAACTATATGAGCAAAATTACAAAACACTTTCCACACAAATAAAGTGGGATTTAAATAATCGGAAAAATGTTAAGTGCTCTTGGATAGGCTGAGCGAATATAATAAAGATGACAATACTCCCTAAACTAATCTATTTATTTAGTGCTATGCCAATCAGACTTCCAAGAAAATATTTTTATGATCTAGAAAAAATAACAAAATTCATCTGGAAGAACAAAAGGTCGAGAATCTCAAGGGAATTAATGAAAAAAAAATCAAATGAAGGTGGCCTAGCTGTACCTTGTCTGAAACTATATTATAAAGCAGCAGGCACTGAAACCATTTGGTATTGGCTAAGAAAAAGAGCAATTGATCAGTGGAATAGGTTAGATTCACAAGATAAATTATCAACTATAGACTCTAGTGTTTGACAAACCCAAAGATACTAACTTTTGGGATAAGAATTCATTATTTGACAAAAACTGCTGGGATAACTGGAAATTAGTATAGCAGAAATTAGGCATGGATCCACACTTAACACCATATACCAAGATAAGATCAAAATGGGTCCATGATTTAGGCATAAAGAATGAGATTATAAGTAAATTAGAGGAACATAAAATAGTTTACCTCTCGGACTTGTGGAGGAGGAAGAAATTTGTGACTAAAGATGAATTAGAGAACATTACTGATCACAAAATAGAAAATTTTGATTACATCAAATTAAAAAGCCTTTGTACAAACAAAACTAATGCAAACAAGATTAGAAGGGAAGCAACAAACTGGGAAAACATTTTCACAGTTAAAGATTCTAATAAAGACCTCATTTCCAAAATATATAGAGAATTGACTCTTATTTAAAGAAATCAAGCCATTCTCCAATTGATAAATGGCCAAAGGATATGAATAGACAATTTTCAGAAGATGAAATTGAAACTATTTCCACTCATATGAAAGGGTGTTTCAAATCACTATTGATCAGAGAAATGCAAATTAATACAACTCTGAGATACCACTACACACCTGTCAGATTGGCTAGAATGACAGGGAAAGATAATGTGGAATGTTGGAGGGGATGTGGGAAAACAGGGACACTGATACATTGTTGGTGGAATTGTGAACACATACAACCATTCTGGAGAGCAATTTGGAACTATGCTCAAAAAGTTATCAAACTGTGCATACCCTATGATCCAGCAGTGTTTCTACTGGGGTTATACCCCAAAGAGATATTAAAGAAAGGAAAGGGACCTGTATGTGCCAAAATGTTTGTGGCAGCCCTGTTTGTAGTGGCTAAAAACTGGAAAATGAATGGATGCCCATCAATTGGAGAATAGTTGGGTAAATTGTGGTATATGATGTTATGGAATTTTATTGTTCTGTAAGAAATGACTAGCAGGATGAATACATAGAGGCTTGGAGAGACTTACATGAACTGATGCTAAGTGAAATGAGCAGAACCAGGAGATCATTATATACATCAACAATGATACTGTTTGAGAATGTATTCTGATGAAAGTGGATTTCTTCAACAAAGAGAAGATCTAACTCAGTTTCAAGCGATCAGTGATGGACAGAAGCAGCTACACCCAAAGAAAGAACACTGGGAAAGGAATGTAAACTGTTTGCATTTTTTTCTTCTTCCCGGGTTATTTTTACCTTCTGAATCCAATTCTTCCTGTGAAACAAGATAATTGTTCAGTTCTGCACACATATATTGTATCTAGGATATACTGTGACATATTTAACATGTATAGGACTGCTTGCCATTTGGGGGAGGGATTGGAGGGAGGGAGGGGAAAAGTCGGAACAGAAATGAATGCAAGGGATAATGTTGTAAAAAATTACCCAGGCATGGGTTCTGTCAATATAAAGTTATAATTAAAAAAAAAAAAAAAAGAAACCCCCTATTAATTGAATGTTCATGTTTTCCCTGAAAAACGATGCCTAATTTTGGTGAGTAGTTGATTCTTGGCTGCAGTCCAGGCTCCTTTGCTCTCCAGAATATCATATTCCAAGTCCTTACATCTTTTAAAGTGGATGTTGCTAGGTCCTGTGTAATCCTGATTGTGCCTCTTTGATATTTGAATTGTTTCTTTCTGGTTGCTTGTAATATTTTCTCTTTGATTAGATAATTCTGGAATTTAGCTATGATGTTCCCTGAAGTTTTCATTTTGGTGTGTCTTTCAGGAGACGATGGATGAATTCTTTCACTGGCTATTTTACCCTTTGGTTCTGGGACATCAGGGCAGTTTTCCTTGATGATTTCTTGAAAGATGTTATGTAGGCTCTTTTTTTCATTGTGGTTTTCAGGTAGTCCAATAATTCTTAGATTGTGTCCTTTGGAACTATTTTCCAGGTTAGTTGTTTTTTCAATGAAGTATTTTACATTTTCTTTGATTTTTTTTCATTTTTTTTTGTTTTGTTTGACTGAGTCTTAATGTTTTACTGAGTCATTCACTTCCATTTGTTCAATTCTAATTTTTAGTAAATTATTTTCTTCAGTTACCTTTTTTACCTCCTTTTGCATTTGGCCAAATGAGCTTTTAAATGTATTGTCTTGCAATTTTCAAATGATGAAATTGAAACTATTACCACTCACATGAAAGAGTGTTCCAAATCACTATTGATCAGAGAAATGCAAATTAAGACAACTCTGAGATATCACTACACACCTGTCAGATTGGTTAAGATGACAGGAAAAAATAATGATGAATGTTGGAGGGGATGCGGGAAAACGGGGACACTGATGCATTGTTGGTGGAGTTGTGAACAAATCCAACCATTCTGGAGAGCAATCTGGAATTATGCCCAAAAAGTTATCAAACTGTGCATACCCTTTGATCCAGCAGTGTTTCTATTGGGCTTATACCCCAAAGAGATACTAAAAAAAGGAAAAAGACCTGTATGTGCCAAAATGTTTGTAGCAGCCCTGTTTGTAGTGGCTAGAAACTGGAAAATGAATGGATGCCCATCAATTGGAGAATGGCTGGGTAAATTGTGGTATATGAATGTTATGGAATATTATTGTTCTGTAAGAAATGACCAACAGGATGAATACAGAGAGGCTTGGAGAGACCTACATGGACTGATGCTAAGTGAGATGAGCAGAACCAGGAGATCGTTATACACTTCGACAACGATATTGTATGAGGATGTATTCTGATGGAAGTGGATTTCTATGACAAAGAGACCTAACTGAGTTTCAATGGATAAATGATGGACAGAAACAGCTACACCCAAAGAAGGAACACTGGGAAACGAATGTGAACTATTTGCATTTTTGATTTTCTTCCCGAGTTATTTTTACCTTCTGAATCCAATTCTCCCTGTGCAACAGGAGAGCTGTTTGGTTCTGCAAATATGTATTATATCTAGGATATACTGCAACATATTTAACATATATAAGACTGCTTGCCATCTTGGGGGGGTGGAGGGAGGGAGGGGAAAAAACGAAACATAAGCAAGTGCAAGGGATAATGTTGTAAAAAATTACCCTGGCATGGATTCTGTCAATACAAAGTTATTATTAAATAAAATAAAACTTAAAAATAAATAAATAAATGTATTGTCTTGTTCATTGGATTTTTTTTCCATTTCACCAATTCTAATTTTTAGGGAGTTGTTCTCTTTTTCATTTCACCAATTCTGTTTTACAAAGAATTGCTTCTTTTTTCATTTTACCAAATCTATTTTTAAGGAGTAGTTTTGTTCAGATAATTTCTGTTTTCTTTTCCAAACTCTCCTGCATAGTTCTCATTTACTTTTTCCCCATTTTTCTTCTAAATCTCTTTTAAGATCCTTTTTTAATTCATCTAAGAGAGCCTTTTGAGTTGGAAAGCAACTCACATAATTCTTTGAGGCTTCATCTGGAGGCATTTTGCTTTTAGTGTCCTCAAGGTTTGAAATCTATTCTTCCTTATCTCCATATTATTTGATGAGAGCTCTTTTTGATTTTTTGCTCTTTTTTAAAGGTTGAGGTCTTGCTCTTAAGGCAAAGGGAAGACTGTCCTAAGCTTCATCTACAGGCAACAGTGGCTTCATGCTGCTCTGGGGCTGGGGCTGCCAGCTTCCTTCCCAGGCTGGATGGGTGCAACCAAAACTCACTTGATTTGCTTGAATTCAAGAGCTCACATTATTGGCCTTCTGTAGTTGTGCTGGAGGTCTCACAGGTAATCTGATGATCCACTGGCTTTGGAACTAGGACAAAGTAGCCAATGCTGCTGTATTTTGGCTAAGAATCTTCCCAGTAGATTCTCTTGGGACATGGAGGCTTCTCTGCTCTGGACTTACCTGCACTGAGCCATGTCCTCCCCTGCCTGATTGAGATAGACCTTTCTTGAAGTTCTTCAAAAATATCATTTGCTAGGAATTTGTTACATTCCAAATCTTTGTGGCCCATTTTAGCAAGTGGCTAAATGTTATTCTTAGGTTTCATAATTTTTTATCAGCTTTGTGTTCTTCCAGATGAATTTTGTTGTTATTTTTTCTAGATCATAGAGGCCTGATCTAGTGTTGATTCTGAAGGAAGCTAGAAAGAACTCAAAGACCTTTCTACTTTCCACCATCTTGCCTCTGCCTCCAAAAAGAATTAACTTATCCCAGATATCCACAATGCATTTGTTTTTCACTTGAATTATCTACCTGTGTGTCTTATACCTAAATTACAATGATTATGTTGAACAAAAAGAACTGAATATTTTTTCCATCACAGAGAAATGTTGTAGATACAATATCTAGTTAGAGGTTGAATCTTTTCATACTATGTTGGTCAGGCATTAAAAAAAAAAAAAAAACAGATAAAATTTTATAATCCAAAAATAATTTCCCAATTGCTTAATTCAATGATTCAGTTTTTTTCCAATTCAAATGCATGTATATTCTTTCCCCCACCTCTTTTTCCTACTCTAATCCACTAAATTTATATTTTCCCATACAAACACTTCCAAAGCCTGATGTAGTTTTTAATTCTCCAAATTTAAGCCAACTTTTCAACTGTTAAAGGAAGATACCCTACTTTTCCTAAAAAGGAATTAGACTCTGATATAAATATGCACGATTCATAAACACGTTATTTAGAAACTTACACACAAGAGATTTAAATATAAAACTTTTTTAATCATGAAAGATTTTAAAGTTACCATTTGTCAGATTTTATATATTACATATATATAATACATAAACATACATGCATACATGTACACATATGCATTTGTATATTTTATATGTACTTACTTGAATACATATGTGTTTATAGATATAAATATATGTTGTTGAATTTATCATTATATATATGTATATTTTGTACACATATATCCTATATATACACATAAATATACATGTATATTTCTAAAAGGTTCTAAAAGTCTTTGTGTATTTTTATATAAATGACTAATTTATCCAACATATGCAACCTATAGAATGCTATCCTTTTCTTAGCTTTATGAGGTCCCTTAAAGTCATGTTATCTTTTATAATCCTTCCCCCTCTCCACCATATTCTAACCCTTATCTCAATGACATGTAACCAATTTAAGGCTAGGCTTTATTAGTTTTATTTTACATCCCAAGGCTAGTTCTTCTTCAGCTGAATACTGAGGTTTTTTCCTCACTACTATGAATAGTTGCTCCATTCTTAAGGGAAAAACTTACTCTCCTTCTGTATTTTAGCTTCCTTTTCTTCTTCTATTCTTCCTTCAGTTTCTAATTCACTGGGATCACTATAACCAATGAATGTACCCATTGTCGATTTATATCTCCTTGCATTCTCAGAAATCCAAAATCATCTTCCTAGAATATATATACTAGCACTTCTAAGAAGATTCTTTTTCTCTTCCCTTTGGTATTTCATGGGGATGAAGACCATACTTTCAAATCATTTCATCAATCTACATATCCTAATCTATGTATAGTCCTCTCAGAATAATTTTAGGTGTATTTTTATGAAGTAAACAAAAGTAAATGTATTCTTCATCATTTAAAAGTTAAGAAAAAGAAACAAGAGTAGAAGTGCAAATAGCACCAAGATGGTAGCTATCCTTGATGACCTTGGTATCTGTGACCAACCAGTGAGACACAAAGTAACCTGAACATTTTACAATTCCATTGAATTCAATAGACATTAATCAAAATCTTATATAGATAAGACAGTGTGCCAAAAAGTGTGAGAATATTTTTTTGAATAGCATAAGCCTTGTCTTCAAGGACCTTACATTCTGCTGAACTGATTAAAACCATTAGGTGTTTTATATGCTCTTCAGTGAGTAGTCTCCCATTATATTCTGAGAAACCAAATCAAGTTAGTCTTTTCATGGATAGCAAAATAGCACCCAAGAAATGTTGCCAGTGAAGATATTTCTTATTCCCAAAGTCCACTGTCTTTTCCTTCAGTGGTAGTATAAAATTCACCATTAACATGGACACCATCATTTAAGAATGGAAATGATTCATGATGGGAGATTCTTTGATACCTTCTTCAAATCAATGCATTTCTTCTTTTGTGTGTTTAAATAAATATCATTATTTAAAGCACCTAGAGAATGGTGTACTATTTTTATATAGCAGGAAGACAATGATTCTCCAAAGGGTTCTCTGAGAACCAATACAGTTGCCTTGTGAATTACAAGTTTTGTAATGAACCACAAAATTCAGAATACAATGTTATGACAAACAAAAGAAAATAAATCACTTTGCCTCTATTCAATAAACTCTTAATGACTCCCTATCACCTTCAAGATCCAACATAAAATCTTTTTTTAGTCAGGGGGGTAGGAGACTTAAGGGACTGAGAGGTTCAGAGCCAAGGAGAGAGAGAGAGAGATTCATTTCTATCTTCATCAGCCTTGTGGTGGTTAGCCTGTCCTGCTGCATTTTCTCCATTGAGACCAAGGCTGATCTGAAACCCTCTCCAGAAAGTTTCCCAGCCCCAGGAAGGAGACAATAAAGACTTTTGGACTTTAACACCTGGCTATTCTCCTGGTGATTACTCAACCAAACAAGAATATAAGCCCTCAGTTCAAACAAATGGATTATCCTAATTTTCAAGATTAATATATCTAGTTATTTATATATATATATATATATATATATATATATATATATATATATATATTTTTCTGTCCATCTAATTCCAGAATTCAGTGCTCTTTCCTGTTATGTCCAAACAAAAAGTCTGCCTTGAAAAATATTGGAAGGCATCTCTCTGCACTTGTTATAGTCCCTAAAGTGAATGGAAACTCTTCCTTACTTTGGCTCAAGTCCTTTGCTAAAGGATATGTCTAACTAGTCAGTCCTGGTTGGTTCCTATGTGACCCTGAGACTGGGTACTGAATTAAAAAGGATTGGCGAGAGAGCAAAGTATAGCCACTCACTGCTAGAGCTAGAAGGAGTTAAAAGACAGACTTTTTTCTTTGAAGTGTCCCCTTTGCAAAAATAGAATCATTATCTACTTTACATTGTATTTTCAAAGAATAGTCAAGGCATATTCTCAGTATTGTCACCATTTCTACTCCCTAGATTTCCTTCAGATAGTACAATTTTCTTTCCTCTGAGTGTCCTTGTCACCATATCCTCTTAGACATAGACAATTCTAAGATAAGAGTGGAGATAGGGAAGAAAGAAGGAAAAACTTTATTGAAATTTTGTAAGTGAATTAGATCCTACCAAAAGACAAAAATACAAGTCCTGAATTTTAAAATGTGAAATGGAAAGCAATCATATTTTTGTCTTGAAAGAAGCTTTTCTGCAAGTGATCAGAAAAAAAGATGTTTCTCTTCTTTCTACCAATGTGCTACTATATTAAGTACTAAGTACATGTACTGAACTAGAGAACTATTAATCCCCATGCTAAACTAGATAATTGTATTTATCAATTCCACTGACTTAACACCTTGTAAGAATCCTTGTTTCAGAGTTCTGGCCCATAATAGTCATATTATACACACACACACACACACACACACACACACACACACACATATATATATATATATATAAAACATTACATATATATATATATATATGAAATTGAAAAGTACTAAGTTTTACTGTCACCTGAGCATTCTTTCTATCTTCAGGAATTCTTGTTACATTTAATTCAACACAGCTGTATCATTCAGTAACCATGAGGAGACTTAACTATACTAACCTGATTTCCCTGGCTTTAATCCTTTTTGTTTGCCTTATACAGCAGTGGCTTCACTCCCCAGGAACAACTCAAACACTGAAAGGATCTGATTCAACATGGCCCATTTTAGCAAGTGGCTAAATGTTATTCTTAGGTTTTATAATTTTTTGTCAGCTTCCTTAGCCTGTGGCATCTCTTTCCTTTACCATTTTAAAGCAATAAAAATCTGCCCAGAGACATATTGTAGATATAGCATTCTTTTTGAGAGAATTTGGGATATAGGACAGACCCCCTGGGACTTGTATTGCAAGATGAACAATACAAAACTTTATTTTTTCCCAGCATTTTCATATTATTAGAATGAAACTTCACTCTAAATTCTTAAAATGCAGAGTTTCAGAGGTTAAAAATAATGTCCTACAGACATAAACTTCTCCTGCAACTCAACTTTAATTTTGCTGCCATAATCATCACAAAGGTAGTAGCAATAACAGTATTAATTAAGTTCAAGACAAATATTGAAAGCTACATAAAGTAACAAGATTATTTTTAAAAAGCGAATATTCTAGCTATCTAGAAACTGTGGCTGAAATAGGGAGAGGAGAAAGGATGAAGAAGGAGGATTTTTTTTATCTTTTCAATTTAGTCCATGATTTTTGTTGCTCCAAATATCAGAAGAATAAAATGTTGAGTGCCTTGGGTTAATACATTATCTTGAAGCAAAAATTCCACACACAAAAAAAAATTGTGAAATGCCTTATTTCATGTTTCCCTTCAGATAACTAAATATAATTTTTCATTGAAGGGATTTTTAAAAATCGCCTCACAATTGATTCATTTAGGTAATGGTAAAATGCATTTGGGACTGCATTTGTAATTTGTAATCAGTCTAGGTAATGGAAGAAGAGGTCTGCAATGTTTTCATATTTGGTTGACTTCAGATGCAGTTATGCTCAATGTTAATGGATGGATGGATGATAGATTTGAATGGAGAGACAGAAATAGAGTAATATAGATATATTTTTATGTGTGAATATGTATATTATATATATATATATGTGGATATACTGTGTACACACAATTCACACACATAAATATATATATATATGTATGTGTACATATACATATATAGATTAGTGTATAGATTTTTCTATATGTTGTTATGAATATAATAATATAAAACTATAGTATGATTATATATGACTACAATTATATATGTGTGTATGTATGTATAGGAATAGGCAAAAGTCTAGGTCTAGCTTATCTATAGACTCTTTCAGTGGGATCCATATATCCCCAAAAGATGGAATATCCTAATGTAGACAATTTTGATTTTTCATCCAATTTGGTTTTTCATTGTGAGTGGTTAGGTTGATCTTTTTTGAATGGTCTTGAATCTCATTGATAAAATTCTTTATTATGTTGAAGCTTGTTGCAATAAAAATATAGTGATGTGCAAACAAGAACATAGAGCTTTGTCATAATTAAGAAATAGGATTTACTTCTGTTTGGTCTTTGCATAGAATATTCTGCGTGATTATGAAAGAGGTTAAAAAGGAGAGAAAAGGAGAGAACAGGATAGGGAAAGGGAGAGGAGGGAAAGAAGAAGAGAAAGGAGAAATAAAATTAGAAAAAGAGGAGATGAGAAAAGAGACAGAGAGGGAGAAGAAGAGGAAAAAAGAAAAAAAAAGAGAGAGAAGAAGAGAAAAAGGCAAAGACAGAGGAAAAAAAAAAAAAACAGGCAGAGAGAGAGAACCAGATACAAAGACAGAACCAAAAACTCCAGGAACAGGAGGGTACACTTGAGGTGATAAGGTAGAGGAAGGGAAGAAAGAATTATTAAGTGCAGGAATACATTTGTGAGTAATCACATAAAACTAAGTTTAAGGCACACACAAAACAATTTATAAAGAGATTTTTGTTTTGCTTTGATTTGTTTTGTTACTTGCAGCCTAAACACCAAAACACTGAAACAATAGCACAGGAACTTCAGATATTATTCAGTCCAATATAAATCTATATAAGAATTTCCTATACAAAGTCCCTCAATAAATAGTGATCCAATCTTTGATTAAATACTTCTTAATCAAAAAATGATACTTGTTAGGATTCTTACAAGGTGTTAAGTAAGTGGAATTAAAAAGACAGTGGTTAAATCTAGTTTAGCATTCATTTAATCCTACAACAAATAATGGTATCCTAATGATGAATGTATACTCAGTGTACAGCATATAATCAAGAAACTCTCAGAGCCAGACACAGAAGCCCACTAGAAGCTCTCAGAAGAGGAGACAGATTCATTCCATCTTCCACCTTTGTGCTGGCTGGAGGCTGAAGCTGGCAGAGGCAAAGGACTAGCGATCAGAGTTCTCAGAATTAAGGAGAGAGATAAAGCTAACTGGGCCCAAGGAAGGAGACAAGACTTAGAAAGAGACAATAAAGGATTTGGACTTTAATCCTTGGTTACACTTGTGATCACTGAACTAAAACGAAGGCTGCCTCTCAGAAGCCCCCCAAGAAACCTGCTCCCAGAGAACATTACGTTTTAGAGAAGAACATTACATTTTGGTGCCCAAACAGGGACCAAGAACCTTCATCTTTGACCCAGAAATTAGGGTGAGTACAACAAGGAAACTTTGTTAAGGGCTAAAGTAATATTTCAGCTAAAATGGGACAGATGTTTAGAAAACAGCCTTCTTTTCCTCTTCAAGGAAAATGTGTTGAAAGCTTGGTCAGACTGATAACAAGTCAAAGTTTAATTGTAACTTGGGAGCAGATCACCGAACTTTTAGAAACTGTACTGTACACATCTCATTGGTTCTCTATGAAAAAAGAATTGGATCTAGAGGAATGGAAATTAGTAGGAGAGCAACTATGTTGATACTACAATGAAAATGGACCTGACTCAATTTCCAAAGATACACTTTATACATACAATTAAATACAACTGGCTTTAGGAAATTATATAAGTTATAAGAAGAAAGAGTAGAAGGGGAAGAATCTAAATAAACTAGGTGAAAAGGATGAAGAATCACATAAGAATGGAGTTAAGTACAATTTTAAGTGTGGTGCTTCATAGCTGAAGAAATTAGGTCATTCCCCATCCCTGACCTACTTCCCTCAATTAACCCTTCATGGATGGAGGGAGAAGGAGGAGAGGGAGAGACAGAAACACAATCAGCATCTCCTATGAAGCAACCTATGACAAGATTACAAAAAGCATTGGTTAAGGCTAAGAGAGCCTGTCCTTACAGGATATATCTGATTTAAAAATAAATGCATACCCTGTGATTGAAGAGCTTGACTCTTAAGGTCAAAAAAGGAGAAGATACACTCCTTTTTATCTGGAAAAAATTAAGGATTTGAAAAAGGGTTGCACTCGTTATGAGGCTACATCATCTGATGTTAAGATGTTACTAGATAATTTGGCTTATGAAATCCTAACCCCATGGTGATTAGAAATCCATAGCAAGGACATGTTTAGAACCTGGACAAAATTTACTGTGACTTTCAGAGTATCATAAATTATGTAGGATTCAAGCCCAATGCAATAAGCAAACTGGAGTTAATGTACAACTCACTTATCAACTAGCAGGTGAAGGTCAGTATACAGAGAATTCAGCACAGACTAATTATCCCATAACAATGTATGAGCAAATTGCTACTGCTGCTATAAAAGCTTGGAGTTCCCTTCCAGAGAAAGATGGAGGTAAAGCCTTCACAAAAATAGAACAAGGTCCCAATGAATCCTTTGCGGATTTTGTAGGATGTTTGCAAATAGCTGTCACAAGAACTATTGGAGAAAATGCAACTACAAGAATTATGATAAGACAACTGGCTAAGGAAAATGCCAATGAGATTTGCAGAAGAATTATATGGGGACTATACAAAGATGCTCCTTTAGAGGAGATCATAAGATGCTTTGCCACAGTGGGCACAAATGCTTATTATATTCAGGCTATGATGAACATGGAAAGACAGGGTCTTTCTTGGCAAGGGACTTCTAGAGAAACTTGTCGATGTTTTCAGTGTGGAAAAATAGAACATCTGAGAACTCAGTGTAGATATAGAGATAGAGTGAAAGGACAGGGTGTGAGAATAAAACCCCAAACCCTATGTCCAAAATGCCACAAGGGCTTCCACTGGGCCTCAGAATGTAGATTGACCCAGGGAAATGAGAGGCACGGCGCAGCTCCAAGATATCATACAAAAGGCAGGTGGGGCATGATGACAGCTGAGTTTACACCCAGGGAGTCTTTAAAAGGTCAGGGCTCTGATGTGATCTATCAGCCAAAAAGCAATCACATGGCAGAAAGGGATTACATGATTGTTGGAATCTTTACAAACTGTTAAGTCATTAGAGTTGATAGAGACAATAATTATCTAATTTAGCATGGTTTAGTATCACTGATCTGATCTTACAAGGAAATGTTTTGGGCCAGAACCTGAAACAAGGTACTAAGTGGAACTGAGAAACAATGCTTGTGTTCACACCTTTACTCATTGGAATTCACACGTTTGGGAGATTTCAGAGTTTATTTAGTATGAGATATCCGAATTCACACCTCCCTTGAAGCTCTTAGGGCCAGAGAGCACGCTGGGAGATATCCCACAATCCCACTCTCTCAGATATAAGAAGCAGCAGAGGCCCAGTCAAGGGAGTTCAGCAGAATTAGATTAGAGAGGAGCATGCTGGGACAGACACAGAGACTCTGGGAGATTGAGAGCCAGAAGCCCTCTCTCAGAGGCAAGAGAGATTCATTCCATTTTCCATTTAGCTGGCTGGAGGCTGAAGAAAGCAGAGGCAGAAGCAAAGTACAAAGCTGCAGGAGCTCTTAGAACTAAGCAGAAAGATAGGCCACTAAGAAAAAGTAACTGGGCTATTTTGGAAGGAGACAATAAAAGTTTGCATTTTTACCAGCTGGCTGCATTTTGGGTGATTATTACTTTCAACTGAAACTAAGACTGCCTCCAGAAAACGTCCCTGAGAAACCTGCTCTCACCCAGAGAGAACCATTCTTATATTATATTTTAAAGAAGAAGATCACCACACATGATCAGTCATCCAAAAAGCAATCAGATGGCAGAAAGGGATTACAATTAGGGAGAATACAGGCTTTTTAACCCAACAGAAGGGCAGTGTTCAGTGGGAGCAGCTCCAATGTATTGCCAGGTGATGAGGAGAAATACCAAAAAATGGTAAATGTAAGGGACTAGATAGATTAACTGCTTGGGAGAGAGGGTTTGCTTGTATTTCTACAGATGGAGAAGGAATCAGATGGGTGCCAATGAGCTGTATTAGCCTTGTCCATCAGAGAGAGACAGAAAAAGAGAAAAATCTGGAAACAAAGGAAAAGACCTAAGAACAAAATCTGCAGGAATCATTATACTCCCTAATACAAGATAAGACTTGCAGAACTTGAAAACCAGCAGGGATCATTGGATTCCTTGAGATGAAAAATTGTTGATGAGACTATTGCAAAACTTCAAAACTTGCAGGAATTATTGGATTCCTGGCACATGAAGTAATGGACAATAAATTCCTTTTGGACTATTTCTAGGACTTATGGATATGTATAATTCCTCATGTTGATTCATGTTATTTGTTACATCACTACTAGCCCGTGTTACTATGTGCTTTTGTAATTTATGTAATTATGTGTAATGCCTCCCATATTGATAGATTTATGGATACCTGTTTTACGAGTGAGCCCCTTCAGAAACCTGCTAATCTGATTTGATTTCCCATTTCCTTTGGTGTTTTCATCTCTCTTCCTGAGCAGTCAGAGAGGGCTTGATTACTTCCTTTTATGGTGTTTTCACCCCTTTTTTGAGCAGTCAGGGAAGGCATGAGCACCTCTTTTGGGGGGTTCTCACTTCCTTGAGAAGTCAGGGAGGTCATGACCACCTATGTTCTAAATCAAAAGAAGGTGGGAGATGTTAGGATTCTTACAAGGTGCTAAGTGGAATTGAGACAGTGGTTAAATCTAATTAATCCTACAACAAATAATGGTTTCCTAGTGATATAATATAGTGATATAATGATTGATGTATACTCAGTCTATAGCATATAAGCAAGAAGCTCTCAGGGCCAGACACAAAAGTCCATTAGAAGCCCTCAGAGGAGGCTGAAGCTGGCAGAGGCAAAGGACTAGCGGCAGGAGCTCTTGGAACCAAGGAGAGAGATAGGCCTCTAAGAAAGCTAACTGGATCCAAGGAAGGAGACAAGACTTGGAAAGAGACAATAAAGGATTTGGACTTTAATCCTTTGCTGCACTTGTGATCACTGAACTGAAATGAAGGCTGCCTCCCAGAAGCCCCCCAAGAAACCTGCTCCCAGAGAATATTACATTTAGATACTACTTCTTAAAGTCTCTCAACAAATTGGTCACCTCTAATATCTCTCCAACTCCTAATCTATGATACTTTTAGATAATTCTCATTCTCAGGAAGTTTTTCCTCACATCATCATTATAATAATAATAATGATATAGGACTTTGAAATTCACAGAGTTCTTTTTATGTTGCTTCATTTGATTCATAAAACCATTCTGTGAGATGTTATCGATAGGTATTATATCCATTTTAAAAATGGAAAAACTGAGGCTCAATAGCTACTGACATCAGCAACAGGATTCCAACTCTGTTCTCTCCTTACTCAAATTGCAGCCTTCTTTCTATTATTTCATTCTCTAGTGGTTCTAAATCAGCCTCTTAAGACCTATTAGAATAAAGCAAATCCCTCTTCCATATGACAGACCTTCACATCTTACAAAGTAGTTCTTGTTTTTCTCTCCCAATTGCTCTGGTCTACTTTGGGCTAAACATTCTCAGCCTCTATTTTTACTCAGCCTCTATTACAGAATGATCTCCAGTACTTGACCATCTTGGAGGAGTCTAGCCTCAAAATGGCCTTCTTAAAATATGACAGTACATGAAATATTCCATTTGTGCTCTGACCAGAGCAGAATACAAGACTAGCACCAGTTTATTCAGTGCACTATGTTGTTAATTATAATATATGCTATATTATATAATATGTAATGATAATGCTATTATTAGCTTTTTGTTGATTGCTGTTTCATACTGTTGACTTGAACTGAGTTTGTAATTCATCAAAACTATCATTTCTTTTAAAAATTTGTTTATTAAAAATAATTTTTAAAAATTATTATTACCTAATAATAACTAATGTCTAATATCTTAAGCTTT
Source organism: Antechinus flavipes (assembly GCF_016432865.1). Classification (NCBI taxonomy): domain Eukaryota; kingdom Metazoa; phylum Chordata; class Mammalia; order Dasyuromorphia; family Dasyuridae; genus Antechinus; species Antechinus flavipes. The sequence goes on from NC_067403.1 coordinate 127,081,105, forward strand.
ATAAAACATGTTAACTCATTTGGTCTTCACAAAATCCTGGAAGCAGATTCTATTGTTATCCCTATTCCACAGTTGAAGAAACAGAGGCTGATTAAGAATAAGTGACTTCCGGGATTACATTAATTAGGACATGTTTGAGGAAAAAAACTTGGGTCTTCTTGACTCCAGGTCAAACATTTTTTCCACTGGTACATGTAACACTCCTATTCTTAAACCTTCCTTATCCTGACTGGGGTATGATTGATTATTTAAAGGGCTTTCACTATCCATTCCTTTGTTATTTTAAGTCAGTTTGGACGATAGTCAGATTTTGCTATTAACACCAAAATTTATTCCTACTGTCGGCATACATTCATATCACAAGTTTCAGCAGCTAAAGTCAATTAGATTAGTAGACATAAGCAATGGAAGCATAACACATTTTCTCTAATGTGTGAGAATTAGACTTGGGATTCCTGGGTTCTAAACCTAACTCTGCAAAAACTTGTTTTTTTGACCTTGGACAAAATATTTAACTTCTCTAGTTGCCTCTTTAAAATGATGGAGTGGAACTAGAAGACTTTAAAATTCCCTTTGAAATTATAACATTTTATGATTCTAATTAAAGGTATATTTTTCTTATAAATTAAGATAATACTCTGTTGTTTAAAGTGGCGGGGCATTAGTTTTATGGTCATCGTTGTTTTCTGCTCAGGAAGAGATAATTAGATGATATTCTTGAATTTCTAAGTATGTATAAATTGGGTAGTATTTGATTTACTTAGCAGGACTCATTCCTAAGGGATTTTGGAAGAAGGACAATTTCTATGAAAGCATATCCTTTAAATTCATTAGCATAACTAATTAATCCTTATCTTCTCAACAGCTTAACCAAATATATAATGAATTTTAAGAGCAGCTAATGATCTTGTCTATGGCACTCTTTAATTCTAAATAATAGGTTTTATTGTTATTATTGTTTTCTGACTGGCAAGAGATAATGAATGAGATAATGTGCTTGAATTTCATATGCATGTGTAAATTGTGTGGTCTTTTTATTATTTAGCAGAAGTTCATGTTTATGATAAAAAACCAATATAACTTTGTCATTTAATTTCTCTATACCTCAATTTCTTCCTATGAAAAATAAAGTAATTGAATTAAATTATCCCTAAGACTCTCCTAGCTTTAAAGCTATGATCTTCTGAATGCAAACTTTTTCTCAGACTTTGTGGAGTTCAACTATGTACGCAACAATATAGGATCAGGATATATATTCAACTCATCATTCTTATTTTATTATCATGTTCTAAACTGTGGACAGCTAGTTGTTGACAGAATCTAGACCAGAATTTTCCCCCCTTTCCCTTCCTGAATCATCACACTTTCTTTGAGTTGTACTCTTTACTATGTTCAGGGAATCTCAGGTCCTCTAATGTATGTAATTAAATTTAATTTCACTTGGTGAAATGGATGACTTTCTTCATTATTAGTTTACTTGTGAGCATCTTCAATTTAAGCATAGTTTAGAATATGAAGATATTACTATAGTTTGTGAAACTATATTTTCACATTATTTTTTTACAATATGGCTAGTATGAAAATATATTTTTGTATTACTTCACATGTATAATTGATATAATATTGTTTGCTTTCAGTGGCAGAGGGGTTGGAGTAGGAAGGGAGGGAATTAGGAAAACAAAATTTTAAAAAATGAATGTTGAAATTTAAAAAAGAAAGAAAAAGGAAAAATGCCTACCTCTTTGTACTAGTTTCAACTGATACAGAAGGCATGAATATAATGCTAGTAGCTGTAGCAAAAGCCCAGGAAACATCCTGAAATAGGGACTTATTTCTTTCCTCTAGGAAGCATGTTGCCTATTTCCTGACAGATGTTGAAGGAAAAAAAAAGTAAAGCCTGAGTTATACATTTTCAAATATGGCTAATATGTGAGTTTGTTTTGTTTAAGTAATTTTTCAAGGAATTTTTAAATGAGGGGGATAAACTTCAGTACTTCCCTAATACCTCCAAGATCAAATATAAAATTCTGTTTAGCATTCAAAAACTCTTTACAAAGCTTCATTACAATCCCCTATAGGCTGTTCTCTGACTTGTCTTCCTCTCCTTTCCAGAGGAAATATGTCATACTGCCTCCCCACCCCCCACACACATAGATACATACCCATATTCTATAAAATAGGGACATTGGCTTCCTTGTTGTTTCTTGAACAAGACACTCATTCTTCCAAATTCAGGAATTTTGACTCATTGTCCCTCATGACTGAACTTTTCTTTCCTCTCATCTCTTCCTCTTAATTATTTTCTTCCAAGTCCTGGCTAAAATTCCACCTTCTAGGGAAAGCATTTTCCAATTCGTAGTAATTTAAGTGCCTTTTCTCTGTTAATTCTTCCTATTTATCCTATATAAATAGCTTTTTGTATGTATTTTTGTTTACATATTGTCTTTTTTATTAAATTGTGAGTTCATTGAGGACAGGAACTATCTTTTGCTTTTCTTTGTGTTCCTAACTCTCATTATTATGCCTAGCATATAGTAGTCATTAATAAATGTTACTCTGATTATTGGTGCTTCTGCATTTTCCTGTCAGAATTAAGGAAGACATCCTACAAGTATGATTTTTTTTAGCGAAAAAAAAAATCAGGTTATATCAGAAGATAAAGATTTTGCCTTCTTACATAATAATCTTCTTTCCTTCTTTCCTTCCATCCTTCCATCCTTCCTTTCCTCCCTTCCTCCCTCTTTCCCTTCCTTCCTTTCTTTCTTCCTTCCTCCCTGCCTTTCTTCCTTCCTTCTTTTTCTTCTTTTTAGATTGAGTGTTTCTACCTCATACAAGTCAGACATGCAGCGATTGCTCATGGGTCTGATCACAAAACTGATTAAAATGGTGCCAGAGACAGGCATTATACTTATTCAGACAAAAATACTTATTCACATGATAAGATTTCACAAATCTAGAATGACATTCATTCCCTATTTTCATTAACTTTGCCCATTCTTCTCACCAGTAACTTCTAGAAAATCCTGATTCAAAATATTAAATTGGAAATAGCAGACTAACCCTTTCATTCTCTTACAAAATGTGTTTATTAGTTAATTCAGCTCACATGCTAATTGTGTGTTGTTAATATTGAAGGCATTTTTCTCTGGCCTTCCTGATACAGTACACTTAAAAATGTTATGAAAAAAGTGTTAGGCAGAAAAATGAATCCAAGTACAATTTCTAATGACTCATTAATTGCAAAAAACAATTAGGTATTCTGGGTAATATGTGACTATAGCTTAGCACATGACCTAGTTTGCAACAAGGCTCCTGGGCTTTGCTTCTCTGTCCTTGTGCTTAAAAGGTATTGCCATGTAGTTTGAGTCATATAGCTATTAATAAGCTCCAGTTACCTGAATTAAAGCAGAGAATGTAAATGCTGTTTTTTCTCATTATTAGCAATGAGAACATAGTGTCTTGAGATTTACTAGATGAAGAAAAAATTAAAACTCTCAGTAATTGTGTGTGTGTGTGTGTGTGTGTGTGTGTGTTGGAGATTAGTTTTGCAGTGAAGGCTTTCAAACACATAAAAGCATTACAAATTCAGTGTGATTACAGCCTGTTCAATTTATTATCAATAAAAGGAAGTTTGTTATTTATGACAATAAACTGCCTTCCTAAAGCAAAATGAAATAGATGAAGATAATTAACCAGCCTCAATCAACTTTGCAAAGACTTCTCAGAGGAAAGGCACCTATGAAATTAAAATGCCAGATGTTATAACATTAAAAATAAAAGCATATCAGGCATTCTCTCAAATCTACTTTAAAGTACTAATTAAAATATTTTCATTCTGTTCCTGCATTTTGGCTTGACAAGAATTAGGAGGTAATTCTTAAAATGTGGTTATTGAAGGTCTCAAGTTGAATCTTATTTTTAATGATCAAATTTATTTTAGCTATTTGTCACTGAATTCAATTTGCATTTCAAAAGGAGAAAAGAGGGGAAAAATAAGGAAAGGGTGGAGTTTGTTCAAAATTATATTTGGATTGTTGGAATTGGCAAAAGAAGAATAATTAAATATTAATGATAATTGGAAAGATTACTCCAAATTATTAATAATAAAAGAAAAGCCAAATGAAATAAGTCTGAGGTTTTGTCTTAAGCCCAGAAAATTGACTAAGATGATCAAAGATTGAAATATTCAAGTTGGAAAGATTGCAGAATGACAAGTGAATTAATATCATATATCAATTAATATGATACATATTATTATGTTGTTCATAGAGCTGCAAATTGTACCAATAACATCTGAAAATGTGTAATTATACTAAAGAATAACAAAGTTGTCCATGTGATATGAACCCAAAGATCCTATTGCTTGGCATAGATTCTCCCCCCCCCAAAATCAAAGAATTAAAAATGCAATATCTATTGATTTATTATTTGTAGCACATTTTACAATAACAAAGGATTGACAACAAAGTAGGCATCCAACATTGCAAGAAACTCTTTAAAACTACTTCCATATTTTATTATGTAGGTTCGGTGAAAAAAAACAAGAGCTCTGAAGTTAGAGGACTTGGGTTCAAATCTGAGCTCTACTATTCAACATGACTTTGGGCATATTATTTAACTTCTTCTCTCAACTTTCCCATCTATAAAATGAAAAGTATTTGGTCTTTAGGATACTTTTATATTGAAAAAATATATATATATTGAGGATTCACCAAGCAGCTTTTGTTGATGTGGGTCATGTCTATACATATTTACCATATTAAAATCAAAACTTTTAGGATTACTATAAAAAGTTTTATATCATTTTCATAGTTATAAAATATTTTGATAGCAATACCAATAGTTTTCAGTAGTTTTTGACCTAATGGATTCCTTGAAAATGATGTGGGAGTCTCCCAACAAAAATATACTGGAGCCAGCTCAGACCTACTAGAGAAAACATTGAATTTTGTGAAGGACTGACTATACTTCAGAACTCATCAACTAATACTACAAATCAGAGATTGATTTATTATTTTTCTTGATTGTCTAAACTTAAGAAACAGAGAGGGGACATATTCATAGTGCAGATTAAACATAAAAGTATGTCATGTACACATTTTTTCCCTGGATCATTGCAAAACATTTAGCACTATCACCTTTTCTCCAGGTCAAGTATGAGAACCACTGAGCAAGATGATTATAATGTCTGTGATCCTCATAAATATACTATTTATGTAATAGAAACTTACTTAACATGATTCCAGACAATGAATTAATCATTTAAATCTTAAATCCATTCTGAGAAACAATAGCTCACAAATGTAAAGAATTTGGGAATATTCTCCTACCATTCTGTGCCTGCTAAAAGAACATATCAAAAACTAAAAAAGAGTTCATACTTCTATAGAAAAAGTAGAATATGAGGCAAACTAAGAAATATAATTGTGTCTTTAAAGTTTCATATGAGAGATATATTTTTGCTTGTAGACATTTTGTGACATTTTGAGAATATGATTTAATTGTTCATGTTTAAATCTTATTATTTTATCATTTTTGCTTTAACTTTGCTGCTTTTTTCTCAAAGCATTATGAAAAGGAAAAGATTCTTAGTGAGTAGAGGGTCACCTGTGGAATAAGGAAGACTTGAATTCAGGTTCTGTGTGTGACAATGAGCTCATTATTTAAGCTTTAAATGAACTAAGCAATTTCATAAATTCCATATGAATTGCTGACCTGGTGAAAATTGATGAAACTAAAGGATCAGGCTGTTATATTTAAAATGGCAATTTGGCATAGTAGGAAAGGTGCTAGGCTTAGAATCAGCAAGACCTACATTTGCATCCCATTTCTGGCACAAATTAGCTGTAAGTTCCTGGAGAAGTCATTTCATTTCTATGAGTCTGCAAAATATCTTCAGTTTATCTAGTAAGACACAAAGTATAATTTCATAAGAACCAAGAGCTAAAAAATATTTAGTGGAATACATATTTCATTTCAAAATGGAACCCAACAAGAATTAAAGATTTATCCAACATTAGAATTTGAAAACATCTTGGAAATTATCTATAACAAACCCATCATATTATAGATGAAAGAGATTATGTCCAATGCTACATTAATAATGTTAATAAGTAGCAATTCCAGGATCCAACAAGATCCTCTAATTCTTAAACTGTCAAATAGAATAATATTTGCAGATGCATTTTATACCTTCTGTGGCTAAGACAGATAAGTTCCATTAAGCAAGAACACCTTTTTGGCAAATTGCCACCTGAAAGGGAGGTACACAGCCCAACTTTCAGGTCCCTCCTCAAGCAAAGTCTCAAAATTCCCAGCAGATCTGAGAATTCTGAAGAGAAACTATAATGTCTTCTTCCACCCCAAAACTGCGAAAATGTCAGCAGGGACAATTCTCATCAACAAAGCCAGCTTCTGGCACAGTCTATCAGCTAGATGTTCTGTGTTTGAGGACAGCAAGAACAACAGCAAGAAAATGCTCTAGGGTAGGGACTTTCTTAGCCACCAGCCTGGCTTCAGAGACAAAAATGATGATGGTCATTGCAGTGACACAGTGTTCAAACCAAAATAGTCAGGGTCTTTGGGTTCTAAATACCCTAACAGATATCAAACAGGATTTTGAAGATCCCAGAAAGTGCATGTTATAGAAAGAACTTGAGAAACTTGGGATAAGAGCAAGCATGGCTGACTATTCCACCCAAAGAACAGCAGGGGCAAAGTCTTACCAGGAACTAAATCTGGAGGGATGAATAAAACAAAGAAAGCATCATTAAGTATCAAAAATTGTTGCAAATGTAACTCTATGACAACTGCATTGTTTTTACCCTTTCTTTGTTAAAGGAGATGGACAGGAAGGATTGGGAAATCACTATTGCAAATAGTGATAAGAAAGAAAAGGAGAAAGAAAGAAAAAGAGAACCATTAATATTTTTTAAATGCCCAGAAGAGACTAGAAGGAAGTTCAGAGAAAACACACATAAATACAGTTTTTAAAAGTAACTTTTAAATTTTATTTTAAACATTTTTTAAGCAATTGATATGAAAGAGATTCCCACTTTCATATTGAATGTTCTTTGTATTCCTATTGTATGGTGTTTTTCTTCTTTAAAATATAATGGTTCTCTCTGGGGAGCAGGTTTCTCAGGGAGGTTTTCTGGAGACAGCCTTAGTTTCAGTTAAAAGTAATAATCACCCAAATGCAGCCAGGTGTTAAAAGTTCAGATCTTTTATTGCTTCCTCCAAAATAGCCCGGTTAGTTTTCTTAGAGGCCTCTCTCTCTCTCTCTCTCTTTGGTTCTAAGAGTTCTTGCAGCTTTGTTCTTTGCTTCTGCTTCTGCTTTCTTCAGCCTCCAGTCAGCACAAAGGTGAATCTGTCTTGCCTCCAAGAGAAGGCTTCTGGCTCTCAATCTCTCAGAGTGCTCTATGTCTGTCCCAGAGTGCTCCTCTCCAACCCCTCGGAATATTCTGAAGTAAAACTCTCTTACCCGAAGCTAAGAGCCTCTTTATATGTGATCTCCCAAAGGTTGACTCCTTCTTGTGGAGGCAGGAATTAAGGGAGGTATGAATTTGGATATCTCATATTAAACCCCGAAATCTCCCAAACATGAGTAAAGGTGTGAACACAAGCATTGTTTCTCAGTTCCACTTAGTACTTGTTTCTTCTGGCCCATAACATCTCCTTGTAGGATCAGATCAATCATACCGAACCATGTTAAATTAGGTAATTATTGTTTCTATCAATTCTAATGACTTAACAGTTTGTAAAGATTCCAACCTATTGTGCATATACAAATGCTTTTTGTGGTACTTAAGTTTATAATAAAAAAGTAAAAATATCTGTAAAAACATTTTATAAGGTTGTGAGTTAATAATTATATCATTTATTATCTTAAATTCACTGTGACTGTAAAAGCTCTTTTAAAATAAGATTAGTTGTTGCTTAATTAAATTCTCTCTCTGTACAATTAAAGTAAACAATTCTTTAAAATTTTTGAGCACAAATTTTTGGAAAATTAAAGAAAAAAAATTTTAGTGAGATATTGAATTTAAAAATCCTGGGAATATATGCACATCAAAGGATCAATTAAGATAAAGGTCATGTGTTAACCAAGTTGGTAAACAATCAGTTTAGAATAAATCAGTTAGTCAAGCAGTTGAACCAATTTGTGTTATGCAAAATAGACAAACCCTAAGGAAAGTAGGGAAATTTGTCATCAACACCTACTCTGGGAAGAGCTGCCTGCTTTGAACATCTAAGGCCATGAAACTGTTCCACAACTATGTCATAATCCATTGCAGTGATCCTGATATGGTACAGCATCAAGGGAAATATAATGGTAGTTTTAAGGTCTCCTGACCTTGGCAGAACTTTAGTTCTGGCAATCTATCTGATTCCAAAGTCTTTTGGCTTTGCCCCACACACATACACACCCAACCTAGAAATGCTATTGTTCTGACAATCTGCCTGATTCTGGAGACTACTCCCCAATTCATTGCTGACTGATAATCTTGTCAGAGAACCAAATTCTGGAGATGACCACTTCTTCATCCTACTTATGAACCATGGAACTAGCACATCAGTGTTAGAAAGCTGGATAAATGTGTCTCCTTGCTTCTGTTTCTCTGCTAATTTCATTTGGAAATTAGCCTGCTTTGTAATAGCATTACAATTACAATAAACTTTTCCCTTGTCTTAGATATAGGTTCAAGCTGCAAATTCTTTTAAGACACTTTGTGACACCTATCTGTGACTCCAAACTTTTGGGTCTCCTTCCCAATCTCAACATTTAGTGGCCTGGTGTGGGGAAAGTCTGGCCTCCCCTGGTTTGATTTCCTCTTTGTCAAGGTAAGTCCCTCATTTTTTTCTCCCACAATCCTATAACAGGATACCCCAAGCCACTGGGAGAAGGCTTGTCTGGGTCATGATAAGTTGTCAAGTTTTCCTTGACTGAGGATACCCAGACTGGAAAATTCTTGTAACTTTCAGCAAAGTTTCTGGGATACCAGAGAAGACAGGAACAATAGGATAGTTTTTGGCAAAATTTTGTGGCTTTTGGCAAACATGGGATTGTCTGTGTTTATGTCTCCTTGCTTCTATTTCTCTGCTAATTTCTTTTGGAAATTCAGCCTGCTTTGTAATAACATTACAACTACAGTAAACTTTGCCCCTTGACTTGGATATGGGTTCATATCCTGCAAATTCTTTTGAGACACCACACAATACCAGTCTATTACCCTAAACTTGTGATGTTCCCTTCCAGTTTCAACAACCCCGCTGAGTTTCACCTTACATATTCTGTAAAGTTAAATGGACTCAAAAGATCACCTAGTTCAAGTCACCTCTTTTTCCATGAAGAATGCCTCCAAGCCCAGGAAAGTTGTGATTTATCTTAAATCATATTTCTTTATAATGGTAAAAGGAGAACAAGAAAGCTATTTCTGCTTCCCAAAGAAAAAATGTCTTTCAACGCCTTATCCCAAAAGACTGAAAAATGTAGGGAGGCAGGGATGGGGGGAGGGAAGAGGCAGGATTTTATTCAATGTGAGTATGCCAAGGGAAATAACTTAAATCACAGGTGGTTCAGACCAGCATGTGTAAATACCCTTAATCTCACATTTGGTGTTTTATTATTAATTTTAAAATCAGGTTCTTTAAATCATATCTTATATGATATATATATATATACACCTACCAGCTGATAGTAGATATCAAAAGTTGGGCTTTGGTCATGTGAAGAATTCACAATGTCCAGGCCTCTTTGGCAAAAGGTAGATTTATTTAGGGAAGAGATTAAAGACAAAATGAAGGGATACAATAGACACCAGGAATGGTATATATGAAATAGAGTGAGAAAGAATATGAAAGACAAGTTCCTCAGTGGAATTCACAATTATCCAGTAGAAAGGGAGCACCCTAAGTCCTCAAAGGTTCTTAGCACCCTAATAGAGTTGACTTTAAAGGGGAGAAGTGGGATAGAGAAACATATTGGAGTTAGGGGAGATACTACATGGAATGAGGGAGGCATAAGAAGAAAGATATCACTAGGAAGAGTGCCTTGGCAACTGACACAAAGAAAGGCAGCAGCCATGGGATGACCCATACATAGAATTTATAGAGGAAATTTAACCTCAAGGACATAATTGGCATTTCTGTCAGGGCATGGAATAGGGAGACTGCTCCAGACCTCTACAGAGGGTATGTCTCAGGGATTTGACATAACTTGGATTTCAAACTGGGGACCTCCCCACAGGATGGACCTTGGAGTTAAAATGATGCCTTCTCCCTGCTCCTCTCATGGATTGATTTTCATCAATTCCTCTGCTAACCACAGCTAATACTAAAGACCTCGCCAATGTTTATCACTTTTTATACTATGGGATAATTAATAATCTAAAAATGCAGCTAAAATAAGGCCTAAGATCAAAAGAAAACAATAAAATGAACTGAGCTAATATATACTGTATTATCTTCCTCTATAATTTGCAATCAGTACTTACAACAAAAAAATTAAGTAATGTTAGAGAGCATTGTTCTCAGTAATATTCAACAAAAAGATCCACTTAAAGAGGATTTTATTTACAAAGTATTTAGATAATAGGAACTAGGATCCTATCGATGTGAGTATTCCCTCCACTTACAGATCTCAATCAGCAACATCTGAAAACCATGTACTTCTACAGCTTTAGAGTGAGGGAGGTTTATTTGTTTGTTCTTTCTGGGTTTTGTTTCTTTAGAGTTTTTTCAAAAATACCTGAAAAAAACAAACATTTGATATAAGAATATTGTTATAGATAATAAGACCAGAACTTAAAATGAAGGAATAGAAATAGTTTTTTGATTCTCATTTAAATTTGATTATACAAGAAATTGGCAAGGACATAATGTGTGTTTGGCCACTGAGATAAGCATAGAAGATAATAAGTGAAACAAAAAGAAATTGTCCCTCTCCTCAAAGAGCTGGAATTCTGCAGACAGAAATAAATATGCAACATGGAAAATTTAAGACAAAGAGTGTGTGTGTGTGTGTGTGTGTGTGCGTGTGTGTGTGTGTGTATATATATATGTATACACAGCTGATTTCTTTGAAGCCAGGGATAAAGTACCTCTGATAAAGGATAGAAAATTTTTATGGAGTTGATTGAAAAGCAAGAAAAGGAATAAAACTGCTCCTAAATACACACTATGCCAAATATCACAGAAAGTAGCCAAGGAGGTAGTTGCCTAGTATTCAAATTATAGGTGTAATAATAATGGCCTAAAATGACTATAGATAAATGCATAAAGTGTGGTAATAAACATAATGAATGATATATCTTAAAGTAATAATATAAATATTGTAATGCTCTCTGGTTCGGTTTTCTTGGTATCTCTGGGAGCAGCCTTCATCTCAGTTCTCAGTAATCACCACGAGTAGCCAGTAGTTAAAGTCCAAATCCCTTATTATCTCTTTCAAAGTCTTGTCTCCTTTCCTGGAGCCCAGTTAGCTTTCTTATGGTACAGATCTTTTATTATCTCCTTCCTGGGGCTGGGCAGCTTTCCAGATAACTTTTCAGACTGGCCTTGGTCTCATTGGAGAAATGCAGGAGGAGAGCCTGCCTCCAGTGCCTTGACTGAAGATCAAATGAATGTCTGTCCTTGGTCCCAAGAACTTGAGCCCCCACTTGTCTTATCTGACTTCTGAATCTCCCCAAATGAATCCTGGCTGAGGCTCTTAGCTTATATGTTCTACACTGATATAAACCAATCATTATATCACTACGAAACAATGATTTGTTGTAAGATTAAATCAATCATACTGAATTATGCTAAACTAGATAACCATTGTCTCTTCAGTTCCACTTAGTACCTTGTAAGCATCCTTCTTTCAAGTTCAGGGTTCTGGCCCATAACAAAATATGATCTCATATGAGCATGAAAACTGAGTGAGATAGGATATGACCCATGACTAAAATACCACAATGGAAAGGTGTTGGGGGTCACAGCCCCAACTCCCGAGTAGAACAGGCCTTATGTGACTGGCACTGCCTGTCCACTTGAACAGTGAAGACAAGGAGTAATGAGGGGCGAGAGCTAGGGTGGTGTGAGACTCTGCTTTAATACAAAGACTGCAAGTCCTTTTATCTTCTTAGTGCCTGCCTACTACAAATAGATATATTGTGTGCATTCCTTTTCTAATAAGGATATTCAAGATACTCTTCTCCAAGGTCCTGCGCGCCTCTCTTGGGAATTGCCACGTTGCTTCTTTGGGTGGGACCCCTTCATTCCATCGCCATCTTGTTCACCCTTACAAGACTACCCTCAGATTATCTGAGCCATGCCATGTGTGATGTCCAAGGCTTGGTGGGGGGTTGGCAAGTCCTCTTACAATTCCCCCTTTTTGTTTTTATGTGATAATTCCGTTAGCTTGAATTTTTGAACATTGATAGCATACCGGATGGAGGTAAATACAGATCTAAAAATCATTGGTAATAAGCATAGGATTACTACAACTACTAATATAATTGCTCCTATAGTGATTCCAAGTTATTTCAAGTGACCCCATGGATCAGCTTGCTGAAAGAATGAGATGATTTTGTCTGCAACATTACTGGGTCGAATTCTTTGGTCTGCAGCTTGATCAATACTATCTGCAATTTGAGCCAATCTACTTAATCCATAAGTCAAATTTTCCAAACTTAATCTATTTAATTGAGCCCTAATTATCTCCCATTGTATTTAGGTTTCATTACAAACTGCATCAGTTAGACAATACTGGTTTTATCTATAATTACAAGGTAACTTTTGCTGTAATTCCAAATATTGTACCTCTTCTCCTAAAAACTGAACTGCCTTTTGTAACCTATGTATAGCTTCATAAAATTTCTCATCAACCTTTAGTTATCTCTCAAATCCAGGTGACACATTTCTCATTAAATCCTGTTAAGTCCTGGGCTTCTATTATATGATTGTGAGTATCAATTATATGTATTGACTTCCAATGCTGTGGAACCTCAATCAATAAGGTTATACCTAATATGACACATGATATACATCTTTTAGTCTTAGCACCTAATTCATACATTTTTTCTTGTAAGGCCTCAAAAATATTACCATTATGGGTACAGTACCAAGAATCTGCTTTTACAGCAGTAAAAGTGTAATAGGGACAAGTGACTGTATATTTTCCTTTGAAATTTGGTCCAAGGCAGCTTTCTATCTGACACCTAATACATGTTAAACTGAAGATTCCTTCTCCACATGTAGAAATTCTAGACACGTTGTTTTGGTCTACAAGAAATGCATATCCTTTACTCAGACAAACTCTGGCAGTCAGAGTGACATTGCTTATAATTATTCCTAGGGTCAATTACCACTCACCAGTACTGGTATCCCTTGTACAACTCCTTTCTCTATACTTTTAATTTTTAGCCCTGAATTATGAATGTATTCCAGTCTTGGATATTCTACTGCTCCTCTATCTTATATGTACAAGATGGTATTATGACAAGAGACTAAAGACTCAGTATAATTGTTCTGCCTTAAGTTGGTCTGTGCACACTGATGTGTGACACACTCCTTAAAAGGCTAAAACCGGGATAATGGTATTTTATTGATGGGTTATGGGGCAGAATGCTATTACAGAATTTTCTATGACTGTTGTTCAACCAATTTTATTGGATTTGTCAAGAGGAATGTCTTGACCTTCCAGTCTCCATGTATATAACTGATATTGGTGCTTACTGATAGACAAGGTACCTGATATTGCTCTTACAGATACATGACTAACCCACCAAGTCTGTATTGATTCCATAGTTATCTTATCCCCTGTCCAAACTCCCCCTATTACTTTTTGGATGCATAATGGTAGCCCTTGGTTAGTCCTGTGAAATTAAATGTCTCATTTAATATCATTGTTCATGTGTCATCCAATTCCCATTTGAAACCTCTCTCTTTATACATGTGTGACAGGTTACCATGCAGAATAAATTCTGGCATAGTCTCTGTCCATGTGAGTGCTTTCAGCCAAGGGGGGTGTGGTGGGATGAAAGCCCATCTATGTGTCTGTTTGACATTTCCAGACATCAAGGTGGGAGCTGTTGCTATTATTATCAGGATGCTCTTTCTTGAGTATTCTGATGACAGTCTTCATTTTGTGTGGTGAGAGTTTTGATCAGTTCTGATAGGTGCTTTTTTCTCTTCTTCACACACTGCCTCTTTCCCTGATACATCTTTCCCATCCTGCAACATGCAAATTTTCCTCACTAGAACCCACTTTTCTCCATCTCCTGTGGAAATATAAATATACCCTTTTCCCCAGGTTATCACTGTATGTGGTCCATGCCATTGTTTTTCATGATTTCTCCACATGACTCTCGCTCCTTGTAGTGAATCTCTCTCTTATTTTATCTTTATTTTTCACTTTCAAATTTAGTAATTGGTATTCCATGGCTGGAAATAGGTCTTTGTCATCAAATTTCAAGTAATTTATCATATAAATTGCTGTTTGCTATTTGTTATGAATGGATCCATGAACTCCCCCTTTTTGTTTTTCAAGATAGGCCTTGAAAGTTTGATTATTTCGTTCAGCAATTGCCTGCCTTGTTGGATTATGGGGGATCCCAGTTATATGTTTAATTTGGTATTCAAAACAGAATTGTTGAAAATATTTGGAAATATAAGTGGGACTGTTAATCTGTTTTTAATATCCAAGGAATAACATGATTTGCAAAACAATCCATCAAGTGGTTAGTGACATGTTTAATGATTCTCCAGTTTGTGCTAAGGCCATCAAAAACCCAGAGAAGGTGTCTGCATATAAATGAATGTATTTGTTCTTACCAAATGAATTGTAATGAGTAACATCCATTTGCCAAATGTCATTAGGAGAGTCTCCTTTTGGGTTACTGACTGTAATTTTCGTTGGTGGGAGAAAAGGGACACAATTTGTGCATTGTTTGACTATCTGTCTGGCCTGTTCTTTTGAGATTCCATATAACATCCTCAATGATTTTGTAGAGAGTTGGTATTTATTATGGGCTTGTGCAGTCAGTGTATTTTCAATACTTAGGGCTGTTGTGTCTAGTTGCTATACCTGTAATGCCTGGTCTGCTATATTGTTTCTTTTCGCTATTGGACCAGGAAGGTGAGTATGAGACCTGACATGACAAATATAAAAACAAGACCATCTTTCCCTCAAAGTTTTTTGTGTTTGTTGTAACAATTGTGTTACTTGCCTTGTCTTGCTTATCTGCGATATATGCTGTCTCTAATCAAGGGATGAGAACTGTCTGTAATAATGTTAGAAGGCTCATCAATTTCTAAAGCCTTGATAACTGCCCACAATTCATTCTGTTGGTTGATATGAAGCAGGTTTGAAATTTGTATAATTGTGAGCTGCTGGGAATATACATTGTGGCCCTATTATCTTTAGTGGCATCAGTGAAGATGTTTATCCCTGTGACTGGCACTTCTACATATTTAGTGGCCCAAACCCAGGGCCATTCGGTCCATTGTCACTCAAACCTCAAAATATTTCCCTGTTTTAAGTTAAAATTTGCAATAATTTGCCATTCAACTGATGTTTGTACATTCCTGAATTTGATCATAAGTCTATGGAAGGTATATGACCTCAGGATCCTGTCCTTTTAATTGAACTGTCCTTTTCCATAATTTTCTTAGAGGGTGATAATTATTGCATGGCCCATTTTTAATTTTAGCTAGATAGTTGAGCAGTTCTAAAATTCCTTATTCTTGTTTGAATAATCTCTGTGGTAAATTCCTGATGGTAAGAATTGTTCCTTGAACTGGCTTTCCCCTCACTATTCTAGTAGTAAATTGTCCTATCATCTCTATTCTATAATGAAGATACATTCCACTGCTTCAGGGGTCCACAACTTCAATTCAATTCACTGGACCCTTTTAATAAGTCATATGGGGATTGTAATTGATCAGTAGGGATCCCTATTTTATTCCTTATCCACTGTATCTCACCTATGAATTTTTGAAATTCATTTAATGTGTTGATTTTGCTGATGTCTATTTTAGGAGATTTCAATTGTATGGTTTTATAAGAAATAATATGGCCTAAATGCTGTATAGGTAATTAATTGTCTTTGTATTTTTTCAGAAGCTGTTTTTCAACCATGGCATTCAAGTTCTTTCTGTACTTCACTTAATACTTGTTCTAAGGTATCTATGTGATCACATTCAGCAAAGATATCAGGTAATGGATGATCTGCACTTTGGTGTATCTTTTCCTAATGGGTTTTAATATTTTGTCTACACACCATTGACAAATGGTTGGGCTGTTTTTCATACTCTGTGGCAACACTTTCCATTGATATCTTTTGGTGGGTTCCTGCAGATTAATGCTAGGAACTAAAAATGCAAATCTATGCCTATCCTTTTTATGAAGGATGCTGAAAAAAGTCTTTAATGTCTATCACCCACAAATGGTAATTTTGGGGTATCATGTTTGGAAAAGGTAAGCCTGGTTGTAAAGTTCCCATAATAAGTAGACTAGCATTAACCTTTCTAAGATCTGTCAGCATTCCCCATTTTCTTGATTTCTTTTTTATTACAAAACTGGAGAATTCCATGTACTATGTGTCCCTGATCAAATTGTTTTTGCACTAAGACTTTTAAAGCTGACAATTTTTCATTGTTTAGAGCACACTGGTCCACACAAATGGGTTCATCTGATCTCCATGTTAATTTTGGTGGTGAGATGTTGGCCCATCCAGAGGGCCCCACGTAAAATCTATGGTTAGGGTAAGCCCTATTTGTTGCAAAATATCCCTTCCCCATAAATTTATAGGAAGTCCAGGCACTAAATGAGGACAAATTGTTCCCCCCTTCCCTTCAAATTCCCACTTTAGGGGGCGCTGTGATCCAAGTGCTTACTGAACTCCTCCAACTACATAAATGTTTTTGAATCCCCCTGCTGGCCACTGGGGGGTCCCAGTCTTTTTTCATTAATAATAGCTGTTATATCAGCACCTGAATCAACTAGTCCCTTAACCATCTGTTTTCTATCCTCACAAAGTATCATTGGTTTTTTCCTTCTTGTAAGGCTGAGTCCAATATGCCGTTTCTCTGGGATTTTCCTGATTTAGGTGTAATAGCATAGCTATTGGTTGTTCCTGTCCTATGTTACTCTCTTCATTAATAGTATTAATCATTGGGATTCTAGTAATGAGTTGATGGGGGTGATAAAGATGTGTAATTGGGTTCATTCCTGTATATTGATTGTGGGGGGCGGATAAAAATATCCCTATTCTTCCTTCTGGTATAGGTCCCAATATTGATACCATAACTGTGACTAATGGACCAGTGTAATAATATCTTGCACATTTCAATAATTGGGTCTGTCGTCCACTAGTCTCTGGTAATGCTCTCTCATAGTCCTGGTCTCTACATTGGGATTGTCCTCTTACTCTCTCTGTGTTAGTTTGAATCCCACTTTGAATCCCTCACTCCTCTGGGCTGGGGCTGGAGTGTGGCCCATCATCGTCATGTTTAACTTTCTCTTTTGAGTTCTGCATTTGGAAGCCCAATTCTTTTACACTTTGGGCAGGGGGATCCTATATCCGTATTCTCCACTCTTTCTAAATTTGCACTCTTTTTTGAAATATCCTGATTTTCCACAATTATAGCAGTTTCCCTGTGGTTTGACTTTCTGATTTTGGTTTTTAATTTGAGCATAAGCTTCTGCCTTCACATTAGCCACAAATACTGTACTTTTTACGTCCTCACATCTTTGCATCATTTCATCTAAGCCTGCATCTTTTCTAAGCCCTATCATTGCTCTTACAATCACCATTGCAACTATTTATGAGTATGTCTCTCAGGACTGTATGTGTTCCTTCCACATCTCCCATGATACGAAATATAGCTTCCTGCACTCTAGCACAGACATCTACAAATGGTTCATCATTTCTCTGTTATAATGCGATTAAAGAAACCTTTCCAGTTCCCTTTAACAGGATCTTTACATAAGCTGCTTCTACACATGGCTAATCTTTCATAAGTTTCTATTGGAAAATGTATTTGCTGCCCATCTGTGGCAAAATCCCCCAATCTAAATAATTGGTCATAATATTGGGTTGCATTCTGGGCATTGTTAGGGTTGTGCTTATTGCCATCTTCCTACATTCCTCAGATAACAGGCTTAGAAATGAAATATACTCTCCAGGTTTCAGGATAGCTTGAAAAACTAATTTCCAATCATTTGCAATGAGTACAAAGGTTGTCAGATCTTTTAGGTATAGTTTAACATAGGGTGAATTAAGGCCATATTTTGTAATTGCCTTTTTCAATTCTTTAATAACATTAGGTGATATTGAAGAATGACTATGCTGTGGAGGTCCCCCACTGACAGAAGTTTCTAAAACTTGGAAATAACCTAATCTAATTTCTGCCAGTGTTTCATGATCTCCATGGCTTTCCAGATCCCTTATTATCCTTTGTAGTGGGAACAACATTTCATTGCTAAGTGTGATTCTCTCCTTATTCCTAGAGTCCTAGTTTATGCTTCCTTTTTGTACAATCCTTTATTCCTCATCTCTAGAGCTTACACCATCACTAGGTGGCAGTCTCTCCTCACTTTTTGAGTCCTGATTTATGACCCTCTGTTCCTGATTTGATAAGCAATCCAGGTCCTGTCTCCTAGCACCCTTATCTGTTCCCTTGCTTTTCCATGCTTATCTATTGAAATTCCTTCTCCCCCTTTTTCTTTGTTGGTGTTCCTGTAGTTTCTGCACTGCTGCTTTTCTCTCCTTAAACTTCTCAAATTCTATTTTTTCTGTAGACTCACCAGCCAATAGTGCTAATTTTCTTTTGATCTTAACTATCTCTGATTCAATCTCCATTTGTTTTTCTTTTGCTTTCCATTTCTCTAATTCCTTTTCTAAATTGGGGTAAAATGTGTCTGTCTCTAACTCATCTATATTTTCCTCAAATTCTTCTGTAGTTTTTGTATCTTCTGGCCACTTACTAGGCTGATTTACTGCCTTCTCTTCTTCGGCTTGGAATGCTCTCTTTATGATGTTGTACAGAAAGAAAGTGCTGTCTCCCAATATTCCACTGTTAGCTGATTAATATTCAGTTAGTTGCTCCCCCACTAATATCCAGGATTGTAGTGAGACACTTTCTGAAATATGTCAATAAACTCCTTAATATTCTTAACGTGCATTATTACTCCTAGATCCTTTGCTTGTGTATATATTATTCTGGTTCCTTCTGTTCTACCTTTTCTGATGAGATTTTTTTTTGCTCCATGATAGAAAGTTTCCTATCCCTCTGCTTACGTGATTTATGCAGGATTACTTACAGCACATAAATCTTTTCCTGTCTACCAGAGGTTGAGTGTATATCCTCTCATCCAATTTAGCAAAGAATCCTCTGGGGAGTCGTGGTTACATTTCTAGCTTCTGTGGCAAGCTTCACATGGGCCTCCCAAGTTGACCTTTGCACAGGATGATTGTAGTGTATCTCTGCTAGGCATGGATTGGGGGTCCTAATCACGTTTGGGCACCAGACTGTTGGGGGTCATGGCCCCAATTCCTGAATGGAACAGGCCTTATGTGACTGGCACTGCCTGTCCACTTGAACAGTGAAGACTGTGAGTAATGAAGGGCGAGACCCAGGGTGGTGTGAGATTCTGCTTTATTATAAAGATTGCAAGTCCTTTTCTCTTCTCGGTGCCTGCTTCTACTTCCTACATCATATGTAAGCACATTCTAACCTATAGTATATACATGATTCTCTACAGGAAGCTACATGTAGATAGATTGTGTGTATTCCTTTCCTAATAAGGATATTCAAGGTACTCCTCTGCAAGGTCCTGAATGCCTCTCCTAGGAATTGCCAAGTTGCTTCTTTGAGTGGGACTCCTTCTTCCCATCGCCATCTTATTCACCCTTACAAGGCTACCCTCAGATTACCTGAGCTGCACCCTGTGTGATATCCAAGGCTGGCAGGGGGTTGGCAAGTCTTCTTACAGAAAAGCATATTATTCAAAGAAACAAATTAGATAAAAGAAGTAATGAAATATCATTTTACATCAAGCTCTACTTCATTATGGAAAGAAATGATTACTCTGACACACTCTTCAAAGTAATATGTTTCATATATTATAGTGTTTTTTTCTTCAGGTCTCAGAGCAGCCTTCCTTTCAGCAGATTAATCACCACTAGAATAGTCAGGTGTTAAAGTATAAATCCTTTATTATCTCCTTCACAGTCTAGTTTCTTTGCCTGGAGCCTGGGCTAACTTTCTTAAAGACCTTCCTGTGTCTTGATTTCAGTGGAGAAGCTAAGTAGGACAGGCCTGCCACCACAGTGGTGTGAGATGGAATGAATGAATCTGGCTCTGAGTCCCTTCCGAGTCTGTACCTGGCCCTTCTGAGCCTGTCTCTGAGCCCTTCTGAGTCTGTCTCTGTATCTGAATTTGAGTCCCATGCTGGCTGAGTTTGTCCCAGTTTATATGCTTTACACTGAGTATAAAACAATCATTATATCACTAGGAAACCATTATTTGTTATAAGATTAAATCAGTCATACTGAACTTAGAGAACTATTAAACACCATTTTAAACTAGATAACCATGGTCTCATCAATTCCACTGACTTGTAAGAATCCTTGTTTCAGAGTTCTGGCCCATAACATCTCCCGCTTTCTTTTGTTTTAGAACATAAGGTGGTCACACCCTCCCTGACTTCTCAAAGAGGTGATAACACCTTTCCTGATGTCTCAGGAAGGGAGATGAAAACACCAAAATGGGGAATCAAACCAGATTAGTAGGTTTCTGAAGGGTCTTACTTGATATATATATATATATATATATATATATATATATATATATATATATATATATATATACACACACACATATACACATCAACATGGGAGTCATTACACAAGCACATAGTAATAAAGGCTAGTAGTGATGTAACAAATATGAATTAACATGAGGAATTATGTATGCCCATAAGTCCTAGAAATAGTCCAAAACGAATCTATTGTCCATTACTTCACATGTGTATGGAATCCAATAATTCCTGCATGTTTTGAAGTCCTGCATCAGTCTTATCATGTGTAAGGGAATCCAATGATTCCTGCCATTTTTGAAATCCTACTATAGTCTCATCAACAATTTTCATCTCGGGGAATCCAATGATTCCTGCTGGTGTTGAAGTTCTGTTACATCTTATTATCAGTCATGCTCTTTTCAGTGTGAGATGTTTTTTAGGTCTTCTTCTTTGTTTCAAGGTTTTGTTCTTTTTCTGTCTCTCTCCAATGAACAAGGTGAATACAGCTCATTGGCACCATCTGCTTCCTTCTCCATCTGTAGAGATACAAGAAAACCCTTTCTCCCAAGCAGTTAACCTATCTAGTCCCTTCTATTTACTACCTTCTGGATCTCTTTTCATCACTTTTCAATTATATTGGAGCTGCTTGCACTGGACACTGCCCTTCTGTTGGGTTAAAAAGCCTGTATTCTCCCCAATTTTAATCCCTTTCTCCCATCTGATTGCTTCTTTGCTGATTGATCATGTAATCCCTTTCTGTCATCTGATTGCTATTCAACTGATTGATCATATTAGAGGCCTGAACTTCTAAAGATTCTGTGGGTGTAACCTTGGCTGCCATCATGCCCCACCTGTTTTTTGTTTGATGTCTTGGAGTTGGGCCCAGTATCTCATTTCCCTGGGTTAGTCTACATTCTGAAGCCCAGTGGAAGTCTCTTGGATACAGAGTTTTGGGTCTTGTTCTTTCACCCTGTCTTCTCATTCTATCTCTATACCTATATTGAGCTTTCAAATGCCCTCCTTTACCACACTGAAAACATTGACGAGTCTCTCTGGAAGTCCCTTGCCAAAAGGGACCCTATCTTCCCATGTTCCACATCAGAGCCTGGGTATAAAAGGCATTTGTTCCTACTGTGGCATAGCATCTTATGATCTCCTCTAAAGGAGCATCCTTCTGTAGTTCCAGAATGATTCTTCAACAAACCTCATTAGCATTTTCTTTAGCAAGTTCTTTGATCATTATTCCTTTAGCTGCATTTTCACCAATGTTTCTTGTGACAGTTGTCTGCAGACGTCTCACAAAATCAGCAAAGGGTAGCAAAGGTCATTTAGATCTTGCTCTATTTTCGTGAAGGCTTCCCCTCTATCTTTTTGTCCTGGGACAGAGCCCCATGCTTGGATAGCCACAGCAGCAATTTGTTTATATGCTATCAAAGGGTAATTAATCTGTTCTGAAGTGTCTACATGCTGACCTTTACCTGCTAGTTGATCAAAAGTGATTTGTATATTAACTCCAGTTTGCCTATTTCATTGGCCTTGTATTCTACATAGTTCACTATACTTTGAAAGCCACAACAAGTTTTGTCCAGGTTCTAAACATGTCTTTGCTATGGATTTGCAATCATTAGGAGTTAAAATTTCATAAGCCAAATTCTCTAATATCATTGGAAAATATGATGATGTAACCCCATAAAGAGTACAACCCTTTTTCAAATCCTTATATTTTCTAAATCAAAAGGAGTGTATCTTCTCCTTTGTTGGCCTGAAGAGTCAAACTCTTCAATAACAGGTATAAAATACAGGCTAGCTTCCTGAAGGGATTCAGGGTTAACCAGAGTCAGGATACATTGAAAAAAACAATTCAAATACCGAAGAGCCACAATAAGGATCACTCAAGATCTAGCTGCTTCCACAGTAAAAGATTAAAGGGCCTAGAATCTGATATTCCAAAAGGCAAAACAACTTGGAATACAATCAAGAATAAACTATCCAGCTAAGCTGAGCATTTTCTTCCAGGGAAGAAGATGGACATTTAATGAAACAAAAGAATTCTATTTGTTTCTAAGGAAAAAACCAGAACTAAACAAAAAATTTGACCTCCAACTATAGGACTTAAGGTAAAAAAGAAGTCTTGAGAACTGTATTTTTGTTATGGATATACATAAAAAGTGCATGTATAATTTGATTTTACTGATCTAACATAAAAAAGAGAAGTAGAAATGTATAGTATCAGAAAAAGGGAAAAGAGGAGATAAAAAGAGAGAAGCTACATCCCACAAAGAGGCAAAGGAAACCGATCATATCTGAGGGAATTTAGAAACAGGGAGGAACATTGTGTGAATCTTATTCTCATCAGAGTTGGCTCAAAGAGAAAATAATTGACATATTTGGTTTACTTAGAAACTTCTCTCACCTCATTAAAAAGTGGGAGAGGAAAAGGGAAAAGGAAAAGAG